>NC_080429.1:19234902-19549787 GCF_029873635.1 Malania oleifera | reverse complement strand
CATACGTAAAATTTCTGTATTTATTTTATTTTTATTTATTTTTTATAAGGTGTTTATTTTAATATTCTAATTGAATGTAGATATTGGGGTATAAATCTTATGCTGAATTTGCGGTGCATCCAAATATGGCTTCATCACCAGAGATTGTAATGTCCTTTTTGCTTGAGATGAGCGAGGTGGCTAGGCCCAAGGCTGATGAGGTATTATGTTTTGGCGAGCATACTCATGACTCATAAAAGTATTTGACTTTTCTCTTTTTCTGAATATAATCTTCCAATTTTTGATGTAGCTGTTGGTTTCTTGTAGGAGTTTAAAGCAATTCGAAATTTTAAAAGAGTAAAAAGTGGCCAATTAAATGGAGATTTAGAACCATGGGATGAGGCATACTTCACAGGGATGATGAAATCTTCTGCTTACCAATTAGAGTCTTCGGTAATGTGTCTACTTTGTTAGTTTTGCAAGTGAACTTACTGATTTTTTTTAGTGTTTTAATGTTAAAATAGTGGTGTGTTTTGCAATGTCGATTTAATTCCTGCACTTAGAGTAGGATTAATTTTTGTATTAAAATGTTTGTTCATCAATCCCCATTATTTCAATGCAAGTATTGCTGTTCTTGATTTCTATGCAGGCTATAGCCTCGTATTTTCCATTGTCACAATGTATTGAGGGTTTGAAAGTTCTGGTGGAGTCATTGTTTGGTGCAACATTTCAAAGCATTCCTCTTGCACCGGGTGAATCATGGCATTCGGATGTGCTCAAGTTGTCACTTCATCATCCTGAAGAGGTACATAAATTGAGTGCTTGATAATAGATTGGGCATCTACTCCTTGTTGATTTTTGAGGCTTATTTGTACTATATATAAAAGTACGAATAGTGTAAATCATTGTGGATTAATATATCTATCTCTTAAATGAAAGGCTAAAAGCTCCTAAAAGATATAATTATGAATAAATTTGTGGACAAAAGTATCCATACTTTTAAAAATAAATTTCTATAAAATTAACATTTTCTAAAGAAAGTAAATTTATATGCTATATATAGTAGTATAGATAGTGTAAGACAAAATATATTCTTATCTTTTGAAAGTAAAACAAAATATTCTTAAAAGTAGTAAATTTCTATGATATTTATAGAAAGTAAATTCAATCAAAATTAAATAAAATTACATTTAGAATGTCTAAAAGTTAATGTTTGAACTTAAAGAAAAACAGTTTATTTGGTTAAAAAATAAAATAAACTAAAGCAATACAAAACATTGTAATAAAATAATATATTTTTCACAGAAATGTCCATGTATTTTAACAGTACTATGAAAAATTGATAGAAGTACGAAAAAAGTAAAATATTTGTTGCAGAAATAGCCCTGTATTTTAAAAGCAAAGAAAACATTTCTAAAATAAAATAAATTCAACTATAATTAGATAAATTTATATTTATAAAGTTTATTTCAAATATGTTAAAAGTTTGAACCTAGAAAAGAAACTCTATTTAATAAAAAAAAATGGGTAGTGTATATGTGTGTGTGTCATACATAAACTACAAATTGTTTAAATAATTTTGTAAAAAAAAAATATTATTATCTTTTATAAATAAGATATAGTTTGAAATTTTTTTTAATTAAATAACCTTAAATAAATCTACATATAAAAATTTTATTTTAAAGAGGTCGAGATTTGGACTTAAAAACTTCATTCCATTCAAAAAATAAAATAAATGCAATGGTATCATAAATTTTAAATAAAATGTACATCCCAAAATAAAACAGCTAAATTCCTCTAATGTCTTCCAAAATTATTGTCAAGTGTCTAACATCACTTTAATAAATAATAATATGATTTTTAAAAGATATATTTTAAAAATGAAACTATAGACATAGAAGTACCCTCCAAATAATAAATTTTAATTTTTTTAAAAAATTTTTAAAAACTAATTAATTGATCCTTAAGTAAACAAAAAAAAAAAATAAAAAAATATTAAGAGTTTAGGTAGTAGATCACATTTAGAAATTGTAATAAAGTTATAACTATTTTCATAGGAAGTAGTCATATATTGAGATTTTTAGAAAATAAAAAATAATGAATAAAATTTTCATGGGAAGAAATCATATGTTGATATTTTTTATAAAATAAAAAAAATAATCAAAAACCTATTTATGAGTTCTTATCTATAATGTTACGCAAGTATTACCATTCAACATTTTTCATAATTTTAATTAGAGTATTCATGCCATATCATATCTTATATTTTTAAAGATTTTTCATGTCCCTATATTTAGATGTTGTCATTATACTATCTCATTCAATGTTTATATTTTATATTTAAAAAAATATCTTTTTTTTTTTTTTTATAAATAGCTTGCATATTCAACCTTTAATATTTGTAAAATAAAATATGACAATATATTCTTAATTTTTTTTAAAAAAATATGTCTAAAATTTATTTAAAAAATATTAAAAATTTTCCACTATTATTTACGTATAATCACGTGCAATGCACGCCATATGTTTATATATATAATTATGACTCATGTAATTTTAAATAATCCCAGAGGCCGCATTTGTTTCCCCAGCCCATTTTGTATCTTGACCTTCCTCTTGGGGGTAATATTTTGTCGATTTCTGGGATCCAGTGATTGAGAGGATAGGGAAGAGACTAAAGGATGGAAGAGGGCATGCATTTCTTTGGGAGGTAGGATTCCTGTCATTAGTGCATGCCTCTCTGATATTCCCATTTGCTACCTTTCTTTTTTTTAAAATTCCCATGAAAATAGCTGGGTTCTTGGAGAAGCTTATGAGAGATTTCCTGTGGTCAGTTTACAGGGAGGATAAGAGGGATCATCTTGTTAGTTGGGAGGGAGTCAAAAGACCAAAATGAGAGGGTGGGTTTCAGTGTCGTTTCTAAGAACATCTCCTTAATAGGTTAAATGGCTATGGAGATTCCCTTTAGAGCCGAATTCCTTATGGCACAAAGTAATAAAGAGTATGGTATTCATAGGAATGGGCGGGATACTTAGGGGAGAAGGATTTTTTCTCATGCGAGCCCCTAGAAATTTGTTTCACAGGTTTCTGGTTATGTTTTTCATCTAATTTGTTTTTTCTGTCAGAATTGGTGATTGGGTTCGTTTTTGGGAGGATATTTGGGTGGGTGAGACTTCTTTGGAATCTTTAGTGCCTCATTGGTATAGATTATCTTCCATTCATAATGCACCAATTTCAGATTTCTATTCTTCTGTGCAGGGTATTGTATCTTGGGACTTTCATTTTTTAGGAGTCTCAATGAGAGAGAGGTGGATGAATGAATGGGACAGGGGATGCTAGGCTTTGAATTGGGAACTCTTCGGGGTCCTTTTTTTGTTCATCTTCTAATCCTCTTAACCCTAGTCCTTCTCTATCTGAGTAAAGTTGTGTGGAAGGCTAAAGTTCCTTCTAAGATTTAAGCTTTTATTTGGACTTTGGTTCTCAACAGAATGACTTGCTTCAGATGAGGATGCCTCACAAGACTTTCAGGCCAGATGTTTGCATGATGTATTGGGAGGGGAATGAGACTAATTGTCATTTACTTTTTCATTGTGGGGTGGTGGGATTTTTGTGTAGTGATCTGTCTTCCTATTTTGGTGAGGTTTCGGTAGCTTTGAAGGCTGTTCATGAATTTGTAACGGTGAAATTCTGGGGATTTGGTAGGAATGGAGAACAAAAGGATTTTGAAATTGTCCAGTCTTTGCTATTTTGTGGACACTTTGGCTTGCAAGGAATGCCAAAGTTTTTAAAGACCATAAGACACGTGAGTTTTATTTTGGGGAAAGCCACATTTTTGGCTTCCTTTTGGGCTCACCCTTTCATGATTCTTGAGGGCCATTCGCTGTCAGATATGCATAGGGATTGCAAGGCAGCATTGATGTAAATATCTTATATCTTTTGTCTTCTCTTTTCCTGTTTTTGATTTGTTTTGGAGGATGCCTTTATTCTCTTTATTTTTAATTGTTTGTTCTGCTTGCTTACATGAATTTTTTGTTATCTAAAATTCTTCTGAAAAAAGCAAAGAATTTGAGCCCTAAACTCCCTCTTAGAGCTCCCTTAATATCCTTTTGCATGCCACTGCTGATCATTTTATAGGTGAGAACTTTAGGGATGGAAAATGGAAAATGTTTCCCACAAGTAAACGAGCCCTTAGCATTTCTAATCACTCTGCAGGATTTTCCATTTGGTTAAATTTACTTTCTGCTTTAAAATTTTTTGCATCTGTACTTCTCATGACTATGACTAATTGGAATTGTGGATCACTGACTACTAATTAAGAGTTTCTCATATTTGATGGCAGTGCTTATGTTGTGCACTTGGGCGTGTCGAAGCAGGCCATCATCAATTCAGCTCTGCTATTTATATTTTTGTTTTCTCCTTTTGTCATGTTAAATTGAGGCAGCATATCTTTTACAGGGTGATTTGGGCTATCTCTACCTAGATCTGTATTCAAGGAAGGGCAAGTATCCTGGTTGTGCTCATTTTGCTATCAAAGGGGGGCGCCAGATCTCTGAGACAGAATATCAACTTCCTGTATGTAATAATTTTTTTCAGTACTAATTATTATGAGTTGTGATTATTAATATGTAAAACATTTTAGTACTTAATTACAATGTTTGCTACCTAAACACTTCAATACTTGATTACCCAGGTCTTTACTCACTGGTGAGTAAATTTTAAGGAGAAATATGGCTGGTAGTTATTGTGTTGAGGAAAATTTAATTAATTTAAAGGAGGGTTAGAAAACAAGGGCATTAATCATTTGACACCACTTAAAAATAAGTGTTGACCTTGACAAAGTGCTAAATTAAGTGCTGATATTAAGCTCAGAGTGGATATGTTGTAAGTTATAAACGTCAGAATTACTATTTGGTCATGTCAGAAAATTAGTATTCAAGTACTGGTAAAATAAGTAATATTTGGCTACTCTTATCTATAATACGTAGTGAATTTTTTTATAAACTTAGACATATTTAATCATTTAATAAATTATGGTACACTCATATACACATAAAAATAAATAAATTAAAATTATAAGAGATTACACTTTGAGTGCATGTTATTTTAATTTATTACACTCATACACGCATAAAAATAAATAAATTAAAATTATAAGAGATTACAATTTAAGTGCATGTTATTTTAATTTATAAATTCAGTTATAGTAAATTTTTATTAAAATAATACGAATTATATTAAACTTAATTATAAATAGTAATTTTTGAGGCTCAATAATGATACTTGTGTATAAAATTTAAGTATAAAATTTATTAAATATTGTTTTTAAAAAATTTATAATAATTTATTAAAATTATTACGAAATTATATTTTTTGTGGTTATTAAAATAATAATTTTAAATTCAAGATATATAAAATCTTATATTTAATATATTTTAATAATATATGAATCCAAACATCTAATTATAAATAAAAAATCATATATTAAAAATATAGAATAATATATTTAATATATTTTAATAATATATTAATCCATATATCTAAATTATACCAAAATTTTTTATGATTCACGATTGTTATAATTCAAAAATTATATGTCTATGATTATATATTTATTAAAGTGTGAGTTTTTCAAAACTTGAACATGGCCAAAATTATCAGTTTGCCACCGCCATCTGAGATTACTCATAAGAGTCCACTTAAACTAAGAAGGTTTTGCATTGTATATATAAACATTTCTTTAACATGCCCAACAACACTTCTTGTGCACAAACACTTATTTTAAGTAATAAGTGCATCAAGCACTTTTTTTCAAGCGCTGCCAAATGGGGGCTAAGGGAGATAGGTGGAAGGGAATGATGGTGTGATGTGTTTGATAAGAGAGTGAATTCAATTGTGGGCTTGCTCGTGAGGGTGGGTTACTATTGGATGAGCTTCGTGAACAATATGGTCATGTTTCATATTCTTTTGATGTTGCTGGTGATATTTCTGATGTGTCATTAACATCTCTCAATGGTTAATGAATATTTTTCTTATTGAGGATAAAAGAAGAGATAAAAGGCTGCAGGTCAGTGATCAGGTAGGGAATGGTATTTTGCCTGCTACGGTAGTCATGTGGAGGAGATTAATATGAGAAGGATTTAGAAGCTCAACAACTATTGGATGATATGTGTTTGTGGTTGTTTGATCTTGGAGGTCAACAAGTTTGATTGGATGGTGGTAAGAGAAAGGTGAAAAGAGCCTGCAGGAGTTGGCAAACTTCCATTGTTTGGTTAGTTGGGATGGAAAGGCTAGGTTTGCTTAATTAGATTTCTGTTAAGTTTTTTCTTTTAGTTCTGTTTCTTGGTTTTTTTTTTTTTTAGTACTTATTTTTAATTTTTGAGGACTCAATGTCCTCCTTTAGCTTGTAATTTCTTTTTCTTCTCTCTTAATGTCTTTCGAAAAAGCAAATTCTTGTTAGTCAAAATTTGACTTGAGTTGAAACAAGAAGTACTATAAATATGTAAAACTCTAGTGTGGGCATTTCGATGGAATGACAAATTTAAGGAGTGAAATGTGTCAATATTTTCCTTATGATTTATTTTTTTATAATTTTCGTTTGACTCACTATTAATTTATTTTCCCATAGAAATAACTTTTAAATATAGAAGAACCTCAGGATCCTCTCTTAAATATGCAGGTAATACTTCACATTTTCAACTTATATATTTACATAGGCATACCTTATCAGACAATATTTTAGAGCACATGCTATACCATGACGAGGGTGCGTGCTATACAATGAATTGTAGTGTTCCAAATTCTAGGAAAAATTAGGATGTGCTAAATGTGAAATGATTTAGTTCAAGATGTAGGTGCTGTAGTGACAAGAGGATGGATTGTAAAATGGTGTTGCCATGAGCAAAGATGAAATAGGCTAATGATTTGGGCAAGATGTGTGGCCTTAGAGTTGAATGGCCAAAATGGATTTTGACTAGATAGCATCTTACAAGGTTGTCACTGGCTTTATTCAATTTAGTTGATATTCACAAATGGTGTTTCTGTAGCTTTATAATTGAAAAAATAAAAAAGAAGATGATTTGTTGGCGAGCATGATGTGGTTTACTAGTATAGTAGATGTTAACTTTTTTCCTCAATGAAAGGGTTGACTTTGTTGAAGACAGTACCCAAGTCTTGGTAACATTTCAATACTTGATCCTGTTCTCTCAATTAAAATATGGTCAATATGTTTTTTTCTTAAGATGGTTTCTGAGGCCACGAATTGCAATATGGAAAGTGGGAATGTTTGGAGCCTGCTTTATGTACTGTATCGATTTTCAGGACAGAGGGGGAGAAAGCAGATGGAATAGGTGCAAGCTTATCATGGGGATTATGTTTGGAAAGAGGATTGCCTGATCTCTTCTCATTTTTGCAATGACATCTTGTTGTTGAACAGAAAGTTGGCCAGTTCGATTGACTTTATGGATCGGAATGTTGGGCGACGAAGAAACATAATATCCAAAAAGTAAAAGTTGACGAGATGAGAATGCTTAGATGGATGAGTGGTATAACATTGAAAGATAAATTTAGGAATGAACATATTCACAGTAAGTTAGGTGTAGCTCCTATAGAGGACAAGATAAGGGAGGGATGACTCAGATGGTATGGACACTTGCAACGTAAGCCACATAGTGCACTAGTGAGGAAGAGTGAGTTAGTTACTGTGGGGGGCAGTAGAAGGGGTAGGGGTAGACCTAAAATAACTTGGGAGGAGATAGTGAGTAAGGATTTAATATCCCTGAATCTGTCAAAAGAAATGATCCATGATCGCATAAATTGGCGGAAAAAGATTCATATAACCAACCCCACCTAGTGGGACTTAAGGGTTGGTTTTGTTGTTGTTTATATATTTGTTTGCTCATTAAACATGATATGTAATCGTATTTTAAGCAAGCTAGGATTAATTTTAAATATGTAAACTTGCTGGCCAACTGAATAACACATGCCAAGATAGCTTGTGAATTGAATGAAATATGAGAATAATCGATCGAGCTTTTATTATTCATTAAACACAGATTAATTAGTAGTGGCAAATGCATAATGAAATATTAGGCACCAAGTAATTACTGGCAAGATTGCATGTTAGCAAAATATATTATCTGGTTCAGGTAATTAGCTGTTAAGGGGACAAATTGCCTTCATGAACACTGTGCTAACACAAATACTTAGTATATATAGTCAAAGATGTAAAAATATTATTATTTTTCACAGGTAATTGTACCAAAAACAAAAATTAGAAAGGAATATATGATAAAATAGCCACTGCATAATAAAGGTGGTTAGGATATTACTTGCAAATAGCCAAATTGTATGAGGGTAAAACAGAAAAGTGTATTAAATGTTTAGATAATTTATTGGATTATATAAGACTAAAATGCAAAATAAAATATAGAAAAGTTGAAATGCATAAGGGCAAGCTGCATATGCTCGGTACTAAAAGGCTTGAAATTGTACATAATCGAACATCTCATAATTGTTTCCACTGCCAAATTGAACTTGTGTAAGGTCAGGCCCTGATTCTTTTTTGTTTTTTGTTTTTTGTTTTTTTGTTATTGTGGATGAGTGAAATTTTAGGTACCAGCTAAATTAGGGTGCAAAATCCAACCTCCTTTATAATACTGTGTGAATAATTGGTATTGAAAAGGACGCTATGCTATAGATTTGTAAGTTGTTGAACTTTTGTAAAGATATTGGAAACAATTATACAAAAAAGGCTTGTTATTGAAAAGGACACCATGCTGTAGACGTATAAATTGTTAACTTTTGTAAAGGTAATTTTGGAAAAAATAATTACTCAAAAAAGTTTCCAAAACTATCCCCTTTATATTTATGGAGGACGTGATACCAGGTTTACCTTCCATTTTTTATTTTACTTATATGAACATGTTAGATTATTTTCTAAGTATTTTTTGTGGGCTGTGAATCTTGTTCATTTTAATTTAACTTCATTTTTGGAGTTGCAGGTTGTTGCCCTTGTTTGCAACTTTTCAGGTACCCAAGCTTCATCAGCTGCTAGGCTTAACCATTGGGAAGTAGAAACTCTTTTTCATGAGTTTGGACATGCTTTACATTCCTTGCTTTCACGGACGGTATGGTAATAACACTTCACTGCCAATCAAATGCATCATTGCCCTTATTTCCTTGTCATAGTCTTTCTTTATTTATTATTGTTATTTTTATTGTAGGTTTACCAACATTTTTCTGGCACCAGGGTGGTTCTTGATTTAGCTGAAACACCTTCAAACCTCTTTGAGTGAGTATATGTCATGATTTGATTACATATGAAAGAGATTTATTTGGAAGTGAGAAAGTACAGATGGATGATATCATGTCTGAAGAAAACATAAGAAATCAAACTGAAGGCTAAAATAATACACCACATTAGCCCCACAAAGCTACCAGTCCTCTGAAAGTTAGAGAAGCATAATCCCCAAAGGCTCCTGAAACATGGGTCCATAATGAAGAAACACAATTTTTGCTCAAAGCAGTTACAAAATCCTATATTTGACTTCCAATAATCCTTGCATCACTCTCCATTCATGTGCTCTAGATCATTTGGAGAATTGATCTCCTCCTCAACCACTTAGCTTCCTTACTCCCACCAAAATCCCCTTAAAAGAGGTAAGCAAAGAAGCACACAAGGAATCTGGACAAACCCCATTCCCTCACAATCCAAGCAATGTATTAACACCATGCAATGTGCCAAAAGATAAGATTGAGACCTGCTACTACAGAAGCACATGACACAAACATGTGGAGACAACCTTGTTAGGCTTCTAAACTTCATCTTATTGTTGGTGTTAAATCTGTTAAGACTGCTAACCAAATAAAGCTTGAAAGTCTAACCTATGGAGGAACTTTAACTTTTCAAATGTATTTTTCTGAAGTACAAGGAATAGAGAATCAAGGTTATGTTTGGTTTGCAGAATGGCTATTCCTAAGAATAAATTGGTTGCAATAAAAGAATGTGATAGTTTATACAAAAAATATGCTATTATCATAAAGCAAATAACAAATGCAAAAATTTTATAACTTCATAACAGGGAATAGACAAGGAAAAATTATTCTTCACCATGGGAATGCCTATCCTTTCCTATTGCACGTTGAATGGAATGACGAGGAATAGCTATTATTATGGAAATGTCTACTCTCAAATTTCTCACTGTATTTTATCTTATTCCGTGAACTAAATGTGACCTAAGGTGAGCATAAAAGGATTTGCAAGAATAAATCCTGCAACTATTCAAGGTCCAACATAAAATACCCCTAGAAAACAGCTGAAAGAATCCAATAAAGTGAGCAATGAAGTAAAATTCCTCATTCCTATATAGTGATAGTATCAACATTAAAGTTACATGAAATAGCACCCCAGTGAGCAATGAAGTAAATTCCTCAATCCTATATAGTGATAGTGTCAACATTAAAGTTACACAAAATAGCACCCCACATTCAGATGACCTGCAATTGAAACATCATGGAAGCTAGAAAGGAGATAAAATCAAGGGAAAGCTAGTGAAAAGGAGCATCACATTTCATCTGATCTTTTGAAACGGAACACAAAAAATGAAACCTGAGCAGTGAACTTATGAGGATTCTCATGGGTAATGTCATTAAAAGTCTTAGCAGTATAATGCCACTTGGAATCTTACTCTTAATTTGATCATTTAAAAGGAATCTGTTTCTAAGGAAAATGCCATAACCACTTCATTATATAATTCTATTTATTTTATCTTTTTGTTTTCAAGTGTGTTTTGGCTGGTTTTATTGCATTAACAGTGGCCTTTCCATATTGATCTTTGTGATTCTCCCAGGTACTATGCATGGGATTATCGAGTCTTAAGGACATTTGCTAGACACTATTCAACTGGTGAGGTAATACCTAAAAAATTAGTGGACTCGATGCAAGGTGCCAGAAGGATGTTTGCTGCAACTGAGATGCAACGTCAGGTTAATTTTCTGAGGCCCTGGGGCTTGCTTTTCTTACTTTATTGAGAGACCACTGGGAGTTTGTTGAGCTTGAGCTGCACAGCAGGGCATAGCTTATCTCTCATTTTAAAACCCCTCTGCACCCATTTAAAATGTTTGAACCTGAGACTCAGAGACCTTCAACATGGATGTCTTATGATCAAACTTGGGTTATTCCCTTTTCATGAGAAAACTGGGGTTGCTTCATAAGAGAGTAGAAATAATGCCTTTTAAGTGAGAATATCATTATGTGTTTGATAGAGGAGGAGCGTTGAGTGTTGCCTATGCTTGTTTGCCTCAGATTTTTTATGCCTTGACTGACCAAGTGCTTTTTGGAGAGCACGCATCCCCACCAAGAGATACAGTTTCTATCATTGCAAATTTGAAAAGACAATACACCAGTTGGAAGCATGTGGAGGGTACGCATTGGCACACCCGATTCAATCACCTTTTAAATTATGGAGCAGGTTCGTTTATAATAATTTTATTTAGATTTAGTGTGTGTTGGGTTCAGTTTAATAATTTTCACCAAGGATCATGTTGCTTTTATTATACTAAATAAAATTTGGGCATCCTGTAACCTATCAAGTATCAAAATTATCATGATTTTAAAGCTGTCCAAATGATACAGTTTTTCACCAAATCCCATTGATGCGTCCTTTCCTGTCCAGTTGGGGGGGAGGGGTTCATGCATTTATGCATGTGCATATCTATGTGGCTGTTTTTAAATTTTCATGTATGCCTGTGTGTAGAGTTATATTAAGTAGTCATTAAGAGCATTGCTTCTTGTCTCTCACTCAGAGTTGTCCATGACTGATGCCATTATTTTTATTAGTGCCATTACTGTATTAGATTAATGATCAAATGCTTATTTTCGGCGTTGAAGTGTCCAACAGAGCTTGTTTTTTCTCAAAACTATTAGAAGTCAAATTTGAGCATCATTCATTATTTGAGTAGCAAAAGAACCCAAACCTGCCATCAAATTTGCAAGCTTGTCTGCATCTTTTTTCCTTGGGATTTCAAAAGACATAAAATCTCAAGAAAGAGAATTGCTCTGCAAAGAATAGGAAGAGGCAGTCAGTGCATTATGCAAGGACAAAGGTCTAAATAGACAAGGAGGCCAGGACAAAGAAGTTCCTCTCACCGAAGTATTCCTTGAAATGTGAATAGCACTACCATTACCAACCTTATAACAAGTCCAAGCGACATATCTGAGAGGTGAACTTCTAAGGACTCACACGACTAACATAAATATTTCCAGTGAGCTTACTTGGCTTTATCCTCTTCATCCAAGAGAGTGCACTCATCCAACCTATCCAAACCTTACCTCCAAAAGAATATCATTTACCTGGCTTTTATGTTTCAAAAGGTCCACGCATCCCAAAATTTCAATTTATTTTTCTCAAACTTACAGTCATAAATTTGAAAACTTTCCAACCTTGAACGTAACACTCCTTCCACTATTTATCAACGTTTATCCTAAAAGAATGATATGTATAACGTAATCCACTTGTTCTCAAACTTAATGGGTGTGGGATCTGGATACTACATAATAGGATAAGAATGTAATAGCAGAAATAGGTTTACGCAAAAATCTCATGAACAAAATTTGGCAGACTATCATCCAATCATCACTTGGTTAATAAAAATCTATCAATGCGAGCGGGGTCTGCCTGCCTACTGATGCCAGTTAAGTAAATTGGCCATTAGACAGGGGAATGTGCCTAAGACTGCAGTTCTGGTTGATAAAAGTAAAAATGGCTCCATACTAGTTGTAATTTGAGAATCCTCTCCTGCCTCCTCCCCCACCCACCCCCCAAAAAAAATAATGATAAAAATGAAAATCACCTTGGGCTACAGCAACCAACATACTGATCAATTCATCGAAGAAAGACGCTCTCAAAGTCGGTCCATACCAAGTCCAATATCCTTGGACACAATACCAAATGATAGCCACTCTAGTGCCTCCCGGTGCACTGGATGATGGAAGACCCAACCCCTAAGCCTAGACTCCCATATATTTCTTACTAAGAAATTATTTACTTCCCAACTTAGGACTCTTAAGAGAAGCAAAACATGACCCTGCCCACAACATCCTTAATCATTTTCCTCTTGGATCTACCCCCCAAACCATGTGTGTTACAAGATAGAATCCTCATTTTACCACACTATTGGGACCTAAACTTCTGCCATATCCACCCTCATGTCTATTGATGAAGCCAACCTAATCACTGTTCACTTAACTTCTTAGCTCATTTAGAATCCAAATTAGTAGCTTTCCCTAATCGGACCACATACCCACAAGGACTAACCAACCTAAGACCCAACTGATCTAGAAATGTTTGAGAAGATCATCATGTCTCTCATCCTCTGGTAAGCCAACCATTTGGAATGCCCCCTTACCTACGGACTCCCCAAGGCACAAAGGCAACATATAATTAGTATTGGTTGACGTTGGAAAACGAAGAATACCTGCAGAAGCATCTATGCTTTTCAGGGGAAACCCTGGTAAGTCAGGTTAATTGTTTCCCAGTTTCCTAGTGATTAAAAGAGGTAGTCAATTGGTACAAAGAATAATATGAAGATAGAAACATGCCCTAGTGCAAAGTTCGTGCTGGTCACTGTGACCCACTTATTCTAATATCTGCTGGCCAAACAAGGAATATATGTGCATAATGTTACTTGCTGGGAAATGCAGCTCTCTCCTCTCTCCTCTTGTAATTGCTCCTTGGCATCATAGCCGCCATAGGACATGAAAGGAGGGATTGCTTTCAATCTGTTAAGATCAAAGAAAGACTAAGTGGGAAAAGGAGAAATTTTGTTTGTTCCCAAATGTAAACTGATTCATAACCAGTGGGTGAGGCTTTCTTTGGTGGTGCCAAAGTGTTTCTTGGATGGGTTAACATTGGATTTTGGCAGAAGGGGTAGGGGATTCGAAGTATAAAATTTGGTAGCGCGAGATACTGGTTGGCGACTTGACCAACAAACTTTGGAAGTTCCTGGAATAGTGCTGGGATGGAAAGGAGGATGTTTTTCGATATTTGTTCCCAGGATAAAAAAGGGATGGATGGAGAAAGTTTGTGAAAGAAGTCTATCCATTGGTCAGGGCTTTTCCTTAATGGTAATGGTGGTGAAGGCAAAAGATCACAAGAGGCATTTACTCATGGAGCCAAGTAGTGACAGCAGAGGAGAACAAGATCTGTGAAAGATGTGGTTCTGGGATGCTGGTGATGCAGCATATGGAGCAGCGGCAGTTGTCATTGAAGCAGATGCAGCCACGGCAGCTGCAGGAGCACCAACAGCCTCTTCATCCATCATCGACAGGACATTGTCTCCATATGGGGACTATGGCACTGATGGCAGAGGCAGCTAGGGCTTCGTGTGGGGCTGGGAGTGCATTTAAGATGGGATGCAGTGGGCTGGGGTGTTTGACAATTATGTTAGACAGGGGCTGGATTTTGCATAGCAAAGGATTTGAGGACTTGGGCTGGCTGAGCGAACAGGTCCAATTTTCAAATGCCTTAAACTGTGATCAAACAAATGGAGGCATCTTGGTGGACCAAGAGGAGTCCAAGATCTGGCTCTGCGTGCGCCTGTGGATAGGTGAACTTTATATGCGTTCTGTTTTATCAAGAAGCTGCAAGACTTTATAGGCTCATCTTTGATCTGCCATCTCCAGCTGGCTGTCTTCTCCAGCTGGTTGCCCATCTCTGGTGGATCATATATTTCTCCCGTCCTTTTCCCTCTACCGCTCACAGCCAAAGGTTGACTGAAGCCACCTCGATCTGTCAATCTCTGGCCATGGTTGTCTTTCTCTTTCTGTCGTATGGAGCCAAAAGCCCATCTGTAAGCAGCCGGCTTTGTGACACTGCTCTCCAACTGTCTTCTCCAGCAAAGACAGCCCTCAGGTTCTTTATTTCCAAAGAAATCCGAAACTATTTAATACCTTAAACTTCTTAGGAGAATCAGGGCAGGCCTTTCCAAGATTTGCCATCTTTATACCTTAGCTTCAAGTCTACTTTCTCCGTCACTCTTTCCTCAATTTCTCTCAATATTTTGGTTTTCTTTGAAAAGAAACCCCTGCAATAACCTTGGGTTTTGGTGGAGATCAATTGCAAGGAGTTCTTGAATCATTAAATTTTATTGAAACGAGGCTTTAAGGAAATCTTCACCCGCCGACCTTGCCCATTGCAGAGCTTTGTTGTGAGTTTCGATAAGGACCAAAATCATTGTCATTTTGGTTCAAGACTGTCATCAAGAAGCTGATCTTGAGTTTTAGGGACCTTGAATTGGTGTCAATCGGCGTGTTCAGGTTCATATGAGGGATTAGATATGACAATGTAGAGGCCAGATTTGTGGCAGAGTGGCTATTGAGAATTTAGGGAACGGTTAACTAGGATGTGTTGGTTCTTTTTATTCTTCAGCTCTTTTATATTCTTTCATTATTTCTTGATTGGGGATTTCTTATCAACACCCCCCTGGGGCCAAAATTTTCTTTTCTCTCATCCATTTATTACACATTTTCTTTTCTTATCAAGAGAGGAATATGAAGATTGAAAGATAAATTCTTTCTGGATAAAAATATAAGAATGGGACACAAGCTCTTTTGGAGCAAAATAATGTTTTGCTGTTTCCTTATGCAGACTGTACTTTCTAGCCTTTTGTTCGACCCATAACATAAAGCAGACTTGGTGGGAGATAATCCTTTAGGACCTATTTAGTTGTGAAAAATGTTTTCCATTTTCCATTTTTTTGTTTTCTAAATAATTATAAACACTTTAGCTTATTTTTTAGTTTTTCAATATTCATATTAAAAAGGTGATAAAGAGTTTGTTTAAATGTACAATACAATTTTTAGTTTTATTTCTAGATTTCAAAATAATTACAAAAAAGACAACTTGTTTTTCAATTTTCCAAAAATTATATAAGGTAGTATTTGGGATTATGGACTTTGGGGTTTGAATTTGTATTGGATGTGAACTAGAAGAAATTCAATACATAATCCGCACAAATCGAAGTCCAAGATCTGAATTCCATACTCCCATACACCAAGGAAGAATTAGAAATTTAGGAAATAGTAAAAGGATGTTTTCCAACTTTTCTATATAAACTTAGAAAATTGGAAAACAAGGTATTACTTTTGTAATTATTTGAAAAATTGGAAATGAAAAATAAAACTATTACCACAAGCAAATAGGGCCAAAATTTTTATTATTGTTCATTTGCTTCATACAAATGTCCTAAAAATGAAAAACTAGCTCAACTTTTTTATAATTTTTTGAAAAAACTAGAAATAGAAAATGAAAAATTTTTCCACAACAAAAGGGTCCTTGGCTTTCCAAAACCCATGTCTTCCTCACCTTAACATCCTCCTCTGACATCATTTGGGACTTGGGAGCTACCATCAAGCGAAGATAGTGCATCTGTCCTGCCCTCCGCCCCATTAATCTTCTTAAGTTTATCAATAAAAAATTTGTCATCCATAATCATATGACTGGGTATAACTCATCCTCAACATCATTATAACCTGATGAAAGCCCTTCGAAGAGGTTTGATAATGACATCACCCCTTGATCGTTCTGTTAAGCATCAATCCCTTTGCCATTTACTCTATTTTTGACCAGTTCATAAACCTACAAGATGGGAGAGACGACATAAAGATTTCCAGAAGTCCTCAAGAAAAATTATCGCCGTGGTCGAATTAGGTGAAGCTGTAGGTCAATCCGTTGGAGAACCAGGTACTCAGCTAAGCTACCTAATGTGACTGCCTACCTCCCTGCTTCCCCAACTCTTGTTTCTTTTATGAAAAGCCAGGTCAGGAGGGAGCATTTCTCCTGTTGGAACCTTTGAAGCAGGTGAACCTTGTTCTGCAACTCAGACAATTCCCTGCGATTGTGTGTTTGCTGCAACAAGAATGAGTAACTTTTCTCCCTAGACTGGGCTCTACTTTTATGGGCCTATTTAAGACGAACCATTGATGAAACGGGATCAATTAGGTGAGCTGAAGTTAATATTGTTTGAATTTAGCTCCCCTGACCTTTCAGCCTATTTGGCCTTAAGGCTTATCTAGCTCTTTATCAAGTCCAGTCCCTTATCATTTGAATTTGAATGCTGATACATGGAGATATGGACCAATGCCATTGAGATTTTCACCAATCAATGACTTCCATCTCCCATCGCCAGAAAACCTCCATTGGCTGTGATACAAGGCTTTAATGTTGAAATTTTTTTTTGTAAATTTAATGCCTTTATCATGACTCAAATGCACATGCACATGCCCATGCCATTTTTGCTCATGACATAGGTTAGTCTAGTCACAGTCCATGCATCTCAGTTTTCCCTGCTCCATTTGCTATCCCATCTTAGTAGTAACTTTGAAGGCTCTCTTATTTCTTTCTTTCCTAGCACACCAAAAGATGGTGCGAGGGATGAGGCTCAATTTTCGCCTTCCTTTTGGCAGCTCTGATGTCCTTCCATGCCCAAATCTCCCCTACAACTGAATTTGCTGTAACCCACTGCTGTCCAGTCAAGGATAGAACCAAATTCCGCAAGTTCCTTGTCCAGGTGCAGTGGAGAAGAATGCGGTTGACTGATTCTTCATCAGCCATACAAAGAAAACTCTTAATTGTGAATGTAAGCCCTTGTTTCTGCAGGTTGTCAAGAGTTAAAATATTTCCACATGCGGACTCCCAAACAAAAACGGAGGCCTTTGAAGGGGCTGCTGCCCTCCAAATGTGAATCCAAGGCGAGTTGTAGCAATTTGTTCCTATCCATGAGAGCTTCTTGTAGAAATATTTTATAGTGAGAAAACCATTTTTTCCAAAGCCCATTTTGGTCCATTGGGGATGTTTTGGTAATGGAATTTATAGAGAATTCTGTAAAAGGAATATTCTAGAAAATTCCCTCATCAATGATTTGGAGATGATGATTGATAAGGGCATTTTTGTCACAAGCCAAGCTATAGATGGAAGGAAAGACGGCTATAAGATTACTGTTATCATGCCACACATCATGCCAGAAGTAAACATTGGCCCCATTTCCCACTTGAAATTTCACAAATTGGAAAAAAATAATCTCATCTGTTGGAATTGGTGTATTCTCAAGAGAGGGGTGAATTGGGTATTTAAAAATTTATTCTTAGGTTTATCCAAATCAACAGAAGTAATACACAACCTAGAGTCTGTTTATATAATCATAAACCCAATCAACACATGTACAATATATAATGAATCAAGCTTACAACATACATGTGTTAAAAACGAAAGTGTAGAAAATAAATTGCGAAAATATAAAGTACACGCACGATATGTTATCGGGGTTCGGCCAATACTGCCTCCATCCTTACCTCAACTTGCAAGCCCGAGGATTACCACTATTGCTCACTTAACGGGTGGAGCGACCCCGGTTACAATCAAGTCAAATTATACCAGGGCTGACCTCAACCTTTACAAACTCTCCTTACAAGGCAGAGAAGGCCCTACCGATCCTTATGGGCTAGATCAACGCCCCCTTAGGCCATGGCCTGGAATACAACATTGAATACAAATTTTTGTGTACAAATGAAAATGCTTCTACACACAAGCAGATTTGTACCAATACGCACATGCAATAATTAATGCACTTCCAAATGATAGATTTATAAGTTCAGTGAAGATGTGTGAGCCTACTTTCAAGATACAGTCAATATGCAATCAAAGTGTGAGAGTGTGCTACAACAATATCTTTGAAACAATGTATATCAATATATCAATCACAAACAAAGTTTCAAAGATTTTCAAAAGGAAGATCAAATATCTCAAAATGGTTTTCAAAAACTTTAAGCGCAAGAGATATTTTATAAACCAAGCTTGTTAAAAATATTTGTTTCACAACACAAGACAAGCTTAAGAGTCTTGCAATCAAAATGCAAAGACTCACAAGCTAGCAAGATTTTCCCCACACAAGAAATTTATGAACTAAATCTATGGGGAAAATTTTTGGCTTAACTCTTTTTAGAAAATCAACAATCAACACAAGAATGAGAGTTTAAGCAGTGTAGGATGATTTAAAATACTCTCACTCAAATAGGTTTTGCAAAAGAATGATCAAAGAATGAGTATTTGACTTTGAGTATGAAGGAGCTCTAAAAAATTCAAAGGATATTTTCTTAATCAAACTCCCTAATCCTCTCTTAATCTTGTAAATGACGACCCATATATAGAGATGCCCAAAATTTTTACTGTTGGGGACATAAGGGTAATTCTTAAAATTGTTTAAAACATGTTTAACAAAAAGAACCCTGATTTAGCCTTAATTATCCGCGGTAAAAATTGGCCAACTTGAGAGTTTCAATCGCCCAAACAGACACATGAAGAGAAGTAAACTTCATGCATTCGGGTGTCCGGTGAGAACTTCGGGTGGTTGAATCAAGGCGATTTTCAAACTGCTCGAGGTTTGGTCGCTTGGTTTCTAAGTTCGGTCTGCCGAACTTGCCACTTCGATCGCCCGGGGAAGGTGGAAAAAGTTATAGCCAAGGTTCAGTCGACTGAGGAAGATATGTTCATATTGGGTTCGGTCGCCTAGGCCTTAGTTAACTTTCTGACTTTCTATACATTCGGTCGACTGAGACGTTTTCAACGCACATGGTTCGATTGCCCGAAGTCCTTTCAAGCTTAAATTTTGGTCCTAATTTTGAGTGTAAGTTACCCCTGATTACATAGATATTATGTGTAAGATAGTGGGGATTTTCCTAAGTGATTTTGCAAGGACCTAATAGTCGATCTAAGGTCTAGGCTTCTTAATTAAGCCCAAAAACCAGGCGTCGGTCGACCGAAGTCTTGTCCAAGGTCTTTGAGTAACCCACGGTCTGTCTACAGCATTACTGAGCTTACATTCCTACCATGCATTAATTATTACAAACCTTTGATAATAATTACAAACCCTTGATAAATAAAAATACAACTTTAAACAAAAATCATTCTTCATGCGCTGCTCTTTTGTAATTCCATGGAATACACCAGGTATGCTCATTTAGGTGCTTTTATGGCTTCCAAATTACATCATCATCTGTGCTAACTAAAACATAAACCTGTTCAAATACTCAAAGCACACAAATGAGATACTGTGGTTTGTCATAATCAAAACAGGGATTTGACCAAAAAGTCAACACCATCCTTTCTTGATGAATTTCCAAACTCCCACTTCATAGGATCCCCTACTATTCTGTGTTGTCCAACCATTATGCTCAAGCCCATGTTTAGAAACAATAATATCCCACCAAAAGTGGTCTTTATCCTTCATGAACTTCTCCAACCTCTTCCCAATGAGGGCTTTATTGAAAGTGAGGAGTGATTTCAACCCCAAACCTCCCTAACAAATGGGTTGTTTGACGACTCATCTAACAAGGTGTTTTGTAAACTCTTACCCTAAGCTTCCGCAAAAAAATTTTCTCTGAATTTCCTCCAATCTCCTAGCAATTGAGGCCAGTTAGGGATTATCTCCACCCAAGAAACTCTTCAACCCAGAAGTTTGAGCTAATGTTTCAAATACCTTCCGCGTCCCCTAAGACTGTCACCATCCTGAGGCCCCTTTTCTTATGGCACATATTGCATCTGGACTATGGGAGAATAGAGGAAATCGCCAGAGAATTATGTGTATTATTAATTCATCTTGTCTAAAAATGCTCTTAGATTTTCATTAATATCTAAAATTTTTTACATTTTGCCTCAATTTTTTCTCTTGGCACTTATATGCATTTTTGACTCAATTGTCAACTTGTTTTCATACACCTTAAAAAAGAAGTTCAAAATTTGGCACTTGTTTTTTAGATCAATATTTTGATTTGACGTTTAACTCCGCTTGTGATGCACTTAATGTCCAAATTTTTTTCACACACAGTCAGTCCCAAGCCCGATAAATGAGGAGGGTTGCGTTAGGTGTAGCTAACAGCCAACGTAAAATTTGTCAACTCACTATGATATGAATCCTTACCGAATATTTGTTGGGGCGTCCCCTACGAGCGACGCATTGCACTTGAACCACCCGGGTATAGCGAAAAGTGGGCGAGGGTGGGCTAGGTCGTCGCCTCGAAGCGACGCTCTATGTCGGCACCCGAGTACGGTGTCAAATATGCAAAGGTTCCTGTATCATTCTGGACGTGGACAGGTGAAGACATTAGTTCAGGAAACTAGGATTAGATTAGCAACTTGGAATATAGGGATACTTACGGGTAAAAGTATGGAAATTGTGGATATAATGATCAGAAGAAGAATTAATATAATTTGCCTTCAAGAACCTAAGTGGGTGGGGGAGAAAGCTAGAGAAATTGATAAATCAGGATTTAAACTTAGGTATACTGGAAAAAAGAAACATAAGGATGGAGTAGGCATTATTCTAGACAAAAACTTAAAAGATAGCGTTGTAGATGTAACTAGAGTAGGGGATAGAATTATAAAAATCAAGATGGTATTAAAATAAGAGATAATAAATATCATTAGTGCTTATGCTCCTCGAGTCAGCTTAGCAGAAAATCTTAAGAGACAATTTTGGGAAGATATAGATAGTATTATACAAGGCATACCAGGGACTGAGAAAATATTTATAAGAGGAGATCTGAATGGACACGTTGGAAGAGATAATAAAAATTATGAGAGAGGATATGGATATGGAGAAAAAAATGAGTCTGGGGAGATGATCTTAGACTTTGCTATGTCATATGATTTTAGTATAATGAATACTTGCTTTAAGAAGAGAGAATAACACTTAATAACCTTTAAAAGTGGACAAAATAGTAGTCAAATAGATTTTTTTTTTTTAACTAGCAGGGTAAATTATTTATCATACAAGGATTGTAAAGTTATTCCAAGTGAAAGTCTAACCACACAACATAGAGTCTTAGTGTTAGATATATGTATTAAAAATGGAATAAAAAAGATAAAATAAACTAGTGTAAGAGAACTAGATGGTGGAACTTAAAAGGAGAAAATATAATAAAATTTAAAGATAAAATAATCAAGGATGGGCATTGGACCATAGAGGATGGGATATATACAAATACTCTTTGGAATAGATTAGCTAGTTTTATTATAAAGATAGCAAAAGAGATTTTAGGTGAATCAAGGGAAAGATTCTTGAATAGCAAAGAGAGTTAGTGGTGGGATAAAATGTACAAAAGATCATAAAGACAAAAATAATTTGGTATAAAATGTGGCAAAAATGTAGAAATAGAGATAACTTTAAAAAAATATAAGGAGACAATAAAAGATGTAAAAAAGGCCGTTAGTGAAGATAAATATAGATCATTTTTGTATGATAGATAGATTAGGTACAAAAGAAGGGGAAAGAGATATATTTAAACTTGTTAAAGCTAGAGAAAGGACTTAGGAAATGTAAAATGTATAAAAAGTGAGGATGATATTGTCTTGATTAAGGACGAAGACATTAAAGAAAGATGGCGAAGTTACTTTAGTAAGTTATTTAATGAAAACCAAATAGAAGGCTTAAACTTAGGATTGTCAAATGAGGAATAGACTAAAAATATGAGATTTATTTGCAAAATTAGAGTTAACGAAGTTAAGTATGCACTAAAAAAGATGAAAAATGGGAAAGTTATGGGACCAGATAACACCCCAATTGAAGTTTGGAAATGCTTAGGTAATAATGGAATTATATGGTTAACTAATTTATTTAATATAATTGTAAAAATTAAGAAAATGCCAGATGAATGGAGGAAAAGCACTTTAATAAAAATAAAGAAGATACTTAAAATTTTAATAACTATCGTGGAATTAAACTTACAAGTCATTTAATGAAATTATGGGAAAGGGTAGTTGAATAAAGATTAAGGTTAGAAACGAAGGTCTCAGAAAATCAATTTGGTTTTATGCCTAGGAGATCTATCACAGAAGCTATTTTTCTTTTAAGAAGATTAATGGAAAAGTTTAGGAAAAAGAAGAGGGACTTGCGTATGATATTTATTGATCTTGAGAAAGCATATGATAGGATACCTAGGGAAGTTCTATGGTGGGTTTTAGAAAAAAAAAAAGGGTGTATGTAGTAGGTATACCGATGTCATTAAGGATGTATACAATGGAATAATGACTAGTGTAAAGACTATAGATGGAGAAACTAGAGAATTTCCAATTACCATAGGTGTACATCAAGGATCTGCTTTGAGTCCTTATCTTTTTGCTTTAGTGATGGACCAATTGACTAAGAGTATTCAAAAGGAGGTTCCATGGTGTATGTTGTTTGCAGATGATATTGTATTAATTGACAAAACTAGGGATGGAGTAGAGGCTGAGTTGGAATTATGAAGAGAAGTTTTGAAATCTAGAGGCTTTAGGATAAGTAGAGATAAGACAAAATATATGAAATGTAATTTCAATAATGATGGGAGGAATATTGGAGACAAAGTTGAACTTGATGATGAAGAAATAAATAGCACTTGTAGATTTCAATACCTTGGATTTATTATGCAAGATTAAGAGAAATTGAAGATGATGTAATGCATAGAGTTAAAGCAGGTTGGGTAAAAAGGAGAAGTGCTTCAAGTGTGCTCTGTAATCGTAGAAATCCCTTAAAATTGAAATGGAAGTTTTATAGGACAGCTATAAGACCAGCTATGCTATATGGATCGAAATGTTGGGCGACGAAGAAACATAATATCCAAAAAGTAAAAGTTGCTGAGATAAGAATGTTTAGATGGATGAGTGGTATAACATTAAAAGATAAATTAAGGAATGAACATATTCGTGATAAGTTAGGTATAGCTCCTATAGAAGATAAGGTAAGGGAGGGACGACTCAAATAGTATAGACACTTGCAACGTAGGCCGCATAGTGTACCTGTGAGGAAGAGTGACTTAGTTACTGTGGGGAACAGTAGAAGGGGTAGGGATAGACTAAAATAACTTGGGAGGAGGTAGTAAGGATTTAATATCCTTGAATCTATCAAAAGAAATGGTTCATGATCGCATAAATTGGCGGAAAAGGATTTATATAACTAATCCCACCTAGTGGGACTAAGGTTTGGTTTTGTTGTTATTTTGATTTGATGTGTAAATGAAGTTACCTTCTCAAACATATCATTAGATGCTACTTTTCACGGAAATGTTTTGTGTGACATTTGGAAAGGAACGGTTAGATTGCATTGTGGATCATGGAACTTAGGATGGAAAAATGTCTTGTTAGCATGTTCTGTCTGACAATGACTAAGTTACTATATATTCACTTATGTACGAGGATAATGAAAAGATTAACTTTGCGTTTGAGAGCATGGATTTCAGACCTTGGATTTGGATTTGAGTGGATTTGGAAAAATTTCAATATAATTTTATATTACATTTTATCCAAATTCAATACAACTCTGAATTTAAGATCTCTTCAAACATAGGGTTAGAATAGTAGCAAGCAGGATTTCTGAAGCTTGTCGTTTGGCTAGAATAGGGGACTTTGTCTTCTTGTGAGGTGGGGACTGAGTCATACTGCATGGCGACAGTTTGCTGTTCTTGTAGGTCCCAAACAATACATGCCCAAGTAAATTCAACCCAATTTGTTGATTTGGTCCAATATTACATGTTAGTAATTTCGCCTTCTGTGGTTACTGCATATGTTTTTATGTTTCAAAGTCTTCATTGCACCCTCCCCCAGAAAATGTTGTTCATTCCAACCTATTGGAACTTTATTATGACAAGTCATTCTTGATGTCTGTAGGATATTATAGCTACTTGTACGCGAAGTGTTTTGCAGCCACTATATGGCAAAAGTTGTGTAATGAGGATCCTTTATCATTATCCACTGGAACTGCTCTGAGAACAAAATTCTTGCAACATGGTGGAGCCAAAGACCCAGTCCATTTGTTGAATGATATAGCAGGCAATGGGATTCTGAGGTATCATAATGGAGGGATTATCCCCGACATCTCAAGCGTTTGTGATGAAATGGAACTTGTAGCTGGTAAGAATAGCTAATTGGGAATAAATAAATAATTGAGGGAATGAGCAGCACACTGCGCAAGGCTTCAGCAATTGCGGGGCAAAGGAAAAACACGTGTGGAGAAAAACAGGGGACGGATACATCAGGTGCTGCTTTAGTAAAAACAATGGGGGCGTATATGAAATATGAATTGATAGCAGCAGAGATGCCACCATGAGGTGTGAAAGTAGTCCATTCGGAGGTCGCTAGATAAATATTTTTGGTTTAGTTTACTCTCCAATAAATGATTAGTTATATAGTGATGCCTCCAAGTTATGTTTCTGCTGAAGGCCCTAATGTTCAGCATAAGCGGATGTCCGCTAGAAAGTAATTGTAATTTTTTGTTTCCATAATTGTTTTAATTTATTTTTATTTAGGAGGCAGAGCAAAGAGCTGGAGCGGTGACTGTTAATTCTTTTGGAACATTTGTAGGATTATTGCTTTGATAAAAGAACACTGGCTGGAATATTTAAGCAGGTTGATGGATCCAATGTAACTCTAATTGTAAAAATGCGTTACACTATTCATTATTATTGTCTTACAAAAGTAACATTTACTCTGAAGCACAATTAATGTAGTAAATCCAAAAATCAAATTGTATAGACGACTCACTACATATTGACCTATCATTTGCAATGCGTATTGCCTTCCAGGTACCCGATATGCATAATCCCTGCCTCACAATAAATATGCATTAATTTAACCCTAAAAACCATTCCAACACCTTTTACACTAATGGCTCTGATATTTGGTTACATATTAATGTCAAAACTCCAAATCAATACATCAGTTTGCATCTATTCTAATTCAGTCCTCTTCAATTTTATGACTTCAACTAAAAAAATATATTAATGGCCAAATGATAGGCATGATAGAATATGAGAAGTTAATGATAGATTACCTAGAGAAAATAAAAAGAAATAGGTTAAAGAAATTTCATCCAAGATTTAATAGTTGGTCCATTCAAAGCCCAAGTAAAGCTCAACTTCTTGTCATTAGACTTCCCAATTAAATTCAATGATCAATTTCATGAAGATCTCATTCTATTTTGGAAGCTAGAAGCTCATAGCATTGGTCCTGATAAACTCAGAACTTACTGCTTCCTCCCTATCAATATCCCCCACACCTTCAACTTGTTCAGCATTCAACAACTAAAATAGATAAGCAGTTCTCAGGCCAGATATCAACTTTCAAAGGTCACTATCCATTCGCTTATGATAGAATTCACTTCTTCTGGCTTCTCATCATGTGGGCAATGGCCTGAAAAATCAATACAAAGGATGGGGAAATTAAAGTAATGAATTGAAGATAGAATATATGTATATATATGTAATATTTTTCATTAAAAATGAAAATGACAATAACAGCAATGAATTTCGAGGAAAATAGTGCGCCATTTTACCTGCATCCAAATCCTTAACAACCACCCCAGCACAATGCTCTCTAAGCATAGCTATTTTTGACTTGGAATTGGAGATGGGGTCTTTCATTCCCTGAAACAAGTAAAACATATAGTTCATAACATTATTTTCATTGACGGTAAAAGGAAGCTTCACAGGAAAATCTTTGGAAGCAAGGGTAGCTGCTTCCTGCAAGTCAAAGTCTCACTCCCACCTGTATAATCAGAACCTTATCCTTGAAACCTTCCAAGAGATAATTAAGAGGAATTGAGAGATTGAAGCTGAAGATGCTTTCTAGGACCCACAGGGCACCAGGATCATAGGACTCCATGTTTGTTAAGGCAATGCACTTGCTAAATAAGACATTCTCTAATGAGCCCCTAACAAGAAGTTATGATACGTAGAGATACCATATAAAAATGCACATTTTTTTGCTTTAATGAAAAGGATACTGCTCTTAGCATTTCATGAATAAGCCAATCATCAGCTCGCTCTGTTCTCTGCAACAAACAAACTGCGGTAAAAATTAAGCACTATACATTTATATGGGCGTTTGCAGCACTAGAGGCACGCTTACAGTTGGGTAGCACTTCTTCACTATGCTTTTGGTTCTCAGCCTCAAGTATAGCAGGAGGAGTCGAGCACCCAACCATGCAGGCCCTGAAGTTCGTCTATCCTGAGTGATGTTTTATGACCACTAGTGTCAAGTTAATGCATTCAAGAATTTAAGAAGAGATGATTTCTAAAGAAACTTCTGAAAATCATAATCAGATAATTCAAGAAAATTGACCTAAAGTTAAACATAAAACAGTACAATGGTCTCAGAAATTTCCCAATCCCATCAAAATTTGGAGCATCAAATTATCGCAGTCTAATGACAAAATTATGAAAAAGGAACTGAGAAATGAAAGCTCAAAACAAGAAACAAAAACTAAAAATCAAAAACTAGCAACTTGTTCAGCTAAAATTTCCAAAACTTAAAGAAATGAAAAACTTAATTAAACAAATGCTCTTTTTTTTCGTTTATTTTTTTCATTTTTTTAAGCAATTAAGCAAATGCACATTTATGTCCTTGAATCAAATAACCATTAAAAAAATATGATTAAAATAATACAAAAAATATAAATTTAAAATACTATAACAAAAAATAAAAATTGTTATAATTACTTTACTTAATTATTTTATTTCAAAACTCATTTTCTAGTGCTAGAAAAACAAATCCTCCTATTGTACATGACATTCGAAAAAATAGTAAAAATATTTTTGAACAACTTTTTTTTTTTTCAAACTGTACAATTTATTGAAATTTTTATTGTAATTATTTTCAAATTCACAGTCATTTTATTTTAAGTTTAACTAAAATTTTGTATAAACTAAATGATTTAGTCCACAAAAGTTAATTCTCGATACAAAGTACTGAGGAAGTTGCAAACAACTGAAAACTATAAAATTTGTTTTTTCACTTTTCATGAAAACAATCGAAAATTGACAACAGAAACAAAAATGTAGCAACGTGAACAAGTTTATTATCATACTTTGTATCTTCACAATTTGTATGGGTAGCTTCCATGATTTAGTGGAGCATATAGCAACAACATATAAAGTTGCTATTGGTTAAAGTTTATTATTATTGCAAGCATTGATTTCAGTAGATTGATGCCTAAATATGCGTGAATGCTTGTTAGCATATTCATGTCTAGTTTTCGTTGACTAAATAGCTTAGCTCTGTTTGAATGCTTCAGTTTGATTTTGCATGTAATCAAAAAAAATAACAACTTGCCATAAAAAAACCAAAAGTGCAAATTGAGACACTTAATGGGATTTTCCAAAGATCATTATCCTTTTCAATTAATGAATTAATTCCCAAACCCTAACTTTCCATTTTGATAACTTTTTTTAACTGTAATAGAAAAGCGTTCTTGTTGATTTCTCCTTAAGATATAATAGGACGACAACTCCAATCAATTTTTGTAAAGGTTGCTATCATACAGGGATTATATGAATTAGAGTTGATGACTTGTCAAAGGGTTCCTATCACTTGGCCTAAATAAAGGGATAATGGCCCATAAATTAATGGTGATGCCTCCCAATGTGGGATGTGGTGGTCAGCAGCAATGACCCATGGCAAGGTTCCTATCAGTAAACTTCCATGGCCTAGAAGTGGTGGTCCATCATCTGTTTCCTTTCCTTTCACAATTGATTTAGTTGAAAGGAAGAATCCCTAAAATAAATCCTTCCTAAAATCAACAATTTCTGTATTCAAGAGGCTTTCCAACAAAAACAAATAGGATGTTTTCTGTGTGACCTAAGAGTGGGGTCCACAAACACGTTCAAAAATGGGAAAAAAAAAAAATGTAAACAACAATGGATGGCAATAGTAACTCAGTTCAAAAAAGAAAATCAATGCATGGTCTAGTACCAATAGATCAAATTTGCAATTTACGGAAATAGTAAAGCATAGAATCTGATTGGTATTTAAGCCATCTTACTTTAGGCAGCACCATAGGAGAATATCCTGGATTTAAATTTCCAGCACTGTTGATAAGGACGACAGATTTCGCTAAGTCAGGCCAAAGACCAGCAGCAATTGAGACAATGTAGCCTGGAAAAATAAAGATAGAATAATTGCTTAGTTAGTAGAGAGAAAATACTGATTACTGAATTGATTAGATTAACTAAAGCACCTGATCGTGCATGTGAGAGCGAGATGGGGGGAATGAGGGGTCATAACAAGCTTCCTGAAAAGATAAAACTATGGTCAGGACATACCACCAATTGAGTTGCCAACAAGATGCACTTGTTCTCCCACAACTTCAATGATGAAATCTCTGAGCAATTCAGCCCACATAAGCTCAGTGTATACAATATTTGGCTTTTCTGATTTGCCAAACCCTAGAAGTGTGATGGCCCAAACTCTGTTTCGGCTGTTGGCTATACCACATATATTGTCACGGTAATGCTCCAAAAAAGCACCAAAACCATGAACAAGAAGAATTGCAGGGCCTTCATCACCAACAACTGTATACTGAAAAAAAAAAAAAAGGTATTTTAAAGGAAAGCAAGGTAACAAAGTCCACAAGCTAATCTTGGCCATGTGCCGTTGATAAATGAAAAAGCAAGGAATCTCTAAAACAAGAATATAAATTGTACAAAAAACCAATTGCAAGCACATAAAATCAGCTAAACAAATCTCAACTGTCAGTTGCATTCTGAAGGGTACTAAAAAATGGATGCTGCACAACTATCATTTCATTGTTTCGAAGATCACCTTACAAAATCATTTTCCCAGGACAATGCATAGTTTTCATCTCCCAAAGATGGATGATAGAAGGCTGTCAACAAATATACACTCTACAGAGGGGGAGCTCAGGGATGGAGGAACTGTTGTTTGTACGCTTCACAAGCACTGTTGTTTGAGGGCACTATTTTTTCTTATAGCACTGCTGGCCATACATTCCCATGTCTCTGACTGCTTTTCGGTATATTCTTAACTCCACCTGTGACGCACTCAATGTCCTAATCTTTTCGTGTGATCCCCAGCCTGGGTAAAGGAGGAGGGTTGCCTTAGGTAGACAACCAGTGTAAAACCTGTTAGGTCACTATAATATGAATCATTACTGATTATTTGCTAAGACATCCCCTATAAGCGATGTATTACACTTATACCACCCAAGGGTAGGGAAAAGTGGATGAAGGTGGGCTAGGGCATTGCCCTGAAGCAACGCTCCATGTCGGCGCCTGGGCACAAGGTCAAATATGGGAGGGTTCCTACATCATTTTGTACGTGGGTGGGTAAAGAAGTTAGTTCAGGAAACTAGGATTAGATTAGCAACTTGGAATATAGAGATATTCAAGGGTAAAAGCATGGAGATAGTAGACACAACGATTAAAAAGAAAAATTAATGTAATATGCCTTCAAGAAACTAAGTGGGTGGAGGAGAAAGCAAGAGAAATTGAAAAAATAAAGATTCAAACTTTGTCACTAAAAAACAAAATTATAAGAAACGAGTAGGAATCATTATAAACAAAGACTTAAAAGATAGTGTTGTAGATGTCAAAAGAGTATTGGGATAAAATCAAAAAGATAAGATGGTCTCGGGCCAATAGATAATAAATGTCATTAGTGCTTATGCTCCTCAAATAGGTTAGCAGAAAACCTTAAGAGACAATTTTGGGAAGATACAGATAATATTATACAAGGGATATCAGGGACTAAGAAAATATTTATAGGGGCTGATTTGAATGGGCATGTTGGAAAGGATAATAAAGGTTATGAGAAGATACACGAAGGTCATGGATATGAAGATAAAAATGAGTTTAGGAATACTTAATAATGTTAAAGAATGGACAAAATAAAAGTCAAATAATTTTTTTTCTTAACTAGAAGGGTAGATTGTTTATCATGTAAAGATTGTAAAGTTAGGACAGGTGAAGGCTTAACTACACAATATAAAGTTTAGGGTTAGATATATGTATTAAAAAATGGAAGAGAAAGGATAATATAAATTAGTTAAGAAAACTAAGTGGTGGAACCTAAAAGGAAAAAATAATATAAAATTTAAAGATAAAATGATAAAAAATGATGACTAGACAATTGAGGATGATGAAGACACAAATACTCTTTGGGCTAGGACAACTAGCTTTATTGAAAAGTAAGCAAAAGAGATTTTAAGGTGAATCAATAGAAAGATTCTCAAATAGCAAAGAAAGTTGGTGGTGGAATCAAGATCTTCAAAAAGTTATAAATACAAAGTATTTGTTATTAAACATGACAAAAATATAGAAACATGGAAAACTTTGAAAATTATAAAGAGACCAGAAAAGATGACAAAAAAGAAGTTAGTGAAGCTAAACATAAATCATTTAATAATTAATATGTTAGATTAGATACAAAAGAAGGCGAAAGAGACATATTTAAACTTACTAGAGTTAAAGAATGAAAAGGCAAAAACTTAGGTAATATAAAATGTATAAAAAATAAAGATGATATTGTCTTGGTTAAGAAAGAAGATATAAATGAACGGTGGCAAAGTTGCTTTAGTAAGCTATTTAATGAGAACCAAGTAAAAGGCTTAAATTTAGAATTGAAAAATAAGGAAAAGGCCAAAAATATAAGATTTATTTGGAAAATTAGAGTTAATAGCATTAAGTTTGCATCAAAAGAGATGAAAATGGAAAAGTCATAGGACTGGATAACATCCTAATTGAAGTTTGGAAATGCCTAAGTGATAATGGAATTATATGGTTAACTAATTTATTTAACACAATTATAAAAACTAGGAAAATGCTAGACTAATGCCAGGCACAATTATAAAAGCTAAGCAATTTAATACCTATAAACAAAAATAAAGGAGATATTCAAAATTGTAATAATTATCGTATAATTAAACTTATGAGTCGTACAACGAAACCATGGGAAAGGGTAGTTGAACAAAGATTAAGGTTAGAAACGAGAGTTACAAAAATCAATTCGGTTTTATACCTGGGAAATCTACTACAGAAGCTACATGTCTTATAAGAAGATTAATGGAAAAGTTTTAGGAAAAGAAGAGAGACTAGCATATGATTTTTATTGACTTAGAGAAAGCATATTATAGGGTACCTAGGAAAGTTATATGGTGAGTTTTAGAAAGAAAGGAAATATATTGTAGATATATATGATGGAGTAAATGACTAGTGTAAGGACTGTACGTGGAGAGGCTAGGGAATTTCGATAGGTGTACATCAAAGATCCGCTTTGAGCACTTATCTTTTTGCTCTAGTGATGAATAAACTTACCAGGCATATCCAAAATAAGGTTCCATGGTGTATGTTGTTTGCAGATGATGTTATCTTGATAGATGAAACTAGGAGTGAAGTAGAATCTAAGTTAGAATTATAGAGAGAAATTTTAGAATCTAAAGGTTTAGGTTTTAGGATACGTAGAAATAAGACAAATTATATGAAATTTAATTTCAATCATAGTAGGAGGAATATTGGAAAAAAGGTTATACTTAATGGTCAAAAAATCAATAACACTAGATATTTCGATACCTTGGGTCTATTATGCAATATGAAGGAGAAATTGAAGAAGATGTAATGCATAGAGTTAAAGCTAGTAGGGTAAAATGGAGAAATTCTTCAAGTTTACTGTTTGATCATAAAATAGGCTTTAAAATTTAAAAGAAAATTTTATAGGACAGCTGTAAGATGAGTTATGCTATATGCATATGAATGTTGGGTGACTAAGAAACAACATATTCAAAAAATAAAAGTTGCCTAGATGAAAATGCTAAGGCAGATGAGCAATATAACATTAAAAGATAAACTAAGGAACAAGCATATTCATGGTCAGTTAGACGTAGCTCCTAGAGAATATAAGATAAGGAAGGGCCGACCCAAATGGTTTGGGTATCTGCAATGCAGCCAAAAAGTGCGACGGTGAGGAGTGAGCTAATTACTATGAGGGGCAATAGAAGGGGTAGAGTTAGACCTAAAATAACCTGGAATGAAATAGTAAGGATTAATAGCCCTGAATTAGTCGGAGCAAATTACCCACGATAAGGTGGAAAAAGATTCATGTACCAGACCCCACCTAGTGGGACTTAAGACTTGGTTTGTTGTTGTTGTTGCATACAAGATTTTTATTGAAAAACCGCACTTGGATTAGCATTTCGTACACCATGGATTTAAGTAGTTAAGTGCAATCAATAATGAGTGCAAGCTTTGTGTTAAAAAAAAAAACAGGAAAAAAAAAAAAACCCTACTAAATCAGATAGCAGTTTTTATGGATGTGAATCATGACGTGTCATGATGGAAATGTGAAGATAATGTGATTTTGTGGCCTATATGTGGGGCTAGTTGATTCTGTGTTCCCCAAGGAAAAACCACCATTGCTATTTCCATATTCAATTCAAGAGTACAATGGCACTTAACAAGAGCCAAGGGCCAAAAAAAATTAATCAGTCTTCAACCAATACCTGAATGAGATAACCATTCCATCTCCATATCCGAATGGAATACATTGCTTCATCAATTATTTGACTTTTTAAAGCCATAAGCCGATACCACTGTCACAAAGTCATCTAAATGCTATCAAAAAACACAAACAAAATGACAAAAATTGAACCATAAAGTAAAGGACCATTTCAACACGGGTTGGATAAAAAATAACATCAAGAAACCATGATCAAAGTATGTGCACCACCAGTGCTATGAAAGTACCTCCATGGAGAATGCAGCTTCAGCAGCAGCAGCCACAGACGAAACTCGAGCAGTTCTTTCTTTTTCATACCTTACAGCTTCATAATGCACTCTCCTTCTAGATATGACACCAAGCCAAAATGCAGGCCCAAAGAGAGCACCATATGAAGCTCCAACCTGACTTTCAGCATATAGAAAATTTTCAAGTACCCTACAAATAATTCAAGCCAAATAGACATTATTAAAATATACAATTGAACTTTAGTTGTACATGACAATGCAATTAGCTCAAACTGGTAGTTGTCTTTAAATCACAATCTTTTGAAGGACAACATCACAATAACTTAACTGTAAAACGTGTTCATCAAATTACTGTGAAATAACTAAAATGCTAAAATATGATCCTCCCCAGCTTCTGGGGGGAAGGGTGCATGGTCTGACACACTAAACTAGGAAGAGTAGCTCTGCAGCTACCAAAGCACAGTTATGGTTGTCTTAACTAATTCACAATTGAGAGTTAACAGACAAAAGAAAGAGATTACTATTTTACAAATATGAACAATCAAAAACCAGAGCTTAGAAAACTGAAAAGGTAAGGAAAGAAGACAATCAACATATATTCCTCGACCTCATAGATTAGACTGCATCCTTATCGTACAAAATTCAATTCCCAAGGGGTTCGTATCTTTCTTTTTTTTCTTTTTTTTTGTTTTTTGGGGGGGGGGGGGGGGTGTTTGTGGGGGGAAGGGGAGGAGGGATGATAATACACACACTATGGATTGAGATTTTTTTCCTTCCCTATGATAGAAACAAAATAAGTGTGCGTAATAAAACTTCCATTCCAAACTGTATTTGGAGAGATAAGGTGCCTGTAAGGTCAAGTCTTCTTTTTATCAATGGTCCTTAAGAGCATCTATGCTAGCTATTGTAGGTGCAAAGACCACACAATGCTTTCTCTTGACGTGTGTGATTTGTCAATTTTGTGTTATCATAGTTCTAAGACTCTAGATCACCTTTTTTTTGGCTTCATTTTGGTGCTTTGCTTTTGATGTCTTCAAAGGAGATTGTGGTTTTTTCTTTTTTTCAAAGGGCAGGGCGGGGGATTGCTTGTATCAAGTCATTCTTTTCCTTCACTAAGAAATAAAATAACCCTCGTTTGGTTTGTAAAAACAAACCTATGAAATTTCAGGAATAGATCTCATTCCTGCATTCAGTTTACAAAATTAAGGGCAAAATCATATTTCGGCCAGAATACAATTCCTCTGAATGGGAGAATCGTGGCTACAGTCCAAATGAGTTGAAATCCATCTTAATTCCATGGAATCAACTCATTTTATAATAAAAATAATATAAAAACAACAAGAAGTAATAATACTAATTATTATAACTATTTTTTAATAAAAATAATAACTAATAGTAATTGTAATAACAATAATATTTTTATTATTATAAAAATAATAATAACAAGAAGAACAATATTTATGATAGAAAAGGCCAAAATAATAATTATGATTATTATTATAAGGATAATAATTATAACAAAAATAATACAAAAAATAATAACTAATAACAATTACAATAACAATAATATTCATTATTATAAAATAATAATGAAAACAAAAAACAATAATAATAGAAAAAGCATAATAATAATTATTTTAAGGATAACAATTTAATAAAAATAACAAAAATAAAATAAAATAATTATAATTATAAGCAATAATAATAACTTACAAAAATAATAAAAAATTAAAAAAAAATAATAATAATAATAATAATAACAACAACAATCATACTAATTGTTATTATCATTATAAAAACAATAACAACTAATAGTAATCACAATAACAATAATATTTATTACTATCAAAATAACAATAACAACAAGAACAATAATAGTAAAAAAAGGCAATAATAATTATTATTATTTTATGATAATAATTATTATAAAAAAAAAATAACAACTAATAATAATTACAATAACAATAGTATTTATTATTATAAAAATAATAATAACAACAAGAACAATGATAATAAAGGAAATGATAGTTATTATTTTAAGGATAGTAATTATTATAAAAATAAAAAATAATAATAAAAACAATAAAAAATAATAATAACAACAATAAAAAATAACATTGAAACTAATAAAAATGCTACTATAAAATAAAATAATAAAACAAAAGTATAGGGCTTTTTATTATTAAAAAAAGAAGGCTTATTTTTCATTCAATTAAGAAGCCATTGAAGAATGCGAAATGTTGGAAAAAAAAGATCAAAACTGAATTCCTACGGTCATTCCATGTTAAGTGTACGTGCCACTAACTAGGTGAAATTGTACGTGCCACTAAGTGAAATTGTACATGCCACTAACCACCCACAAGCTAGATTTAGGGGAAATGACACCGTAAACTACTCAAGACTGACATATGAAGGTTCCAACATCCCTCGATAGTCCAATCTATATAAGGCTCCACCTAAGGATAAACCCAAGGGCCAACATGAATGCACAACCCAATGTCAAAAGTGACACGAAACCTCATTCTCCAATGGGTCATCTATGAAATACGCGAAGGCCAACATACCCCTCAAGGATGTCAAGACCCACCCACAACCCCCCCCCCCCTCCCGAAAAAAACCCAAATCTCTTTTTGAGATGCTTAACCAAAAGGACAATAGGGGTGGTAAACTGGTAGGACAATCACTTAATGTTTCCAGAAAATATACACATATTTCCCTTGCTTTAGCATGTGTAAAAATCGACCATGAGTCTTAACAACCATACTTCATTTGACCAAGAACACCACTTTAGTAATTGTTGGATATGCCATATGGCCATAGGGACACTCCCAAGAGATCTATGACAATTCCATAATCGAATCCATGTTTGCAATAGTTTTAACTAAGTCATAGTCGTGTGCCACCAAGTTTTTCCAAGACAACCGAAACGGCCATCTAGCAACATAAGACACAGATGCAAGAACGTCACACCATGACATGTGCCCCCACTCCATCTTGTCAACACCCTCATTGATTAAAGCACACATGTGCTTTCTGCTAGAACCTCAACAAACCCAAGGTGAACACCACTTGAACAATAGGGCTCTCCAAGCCCAATTCCAACTACATGCATTTGTAACACTAGTTCCGATGCAGACTCAACCCCGAGTTTCATCGAATACCTTCATGGAACACTTTCCCAACACGAAGTCCTCTTTAAGGCAAGTCCCAAACTAATAATTGTTTCCTCTAAAAATACAAGTAGACATCCAATTCCTCAATGAAGTTGCAGCACTACACAAACATTCATCCAACACATTTTGTTATGAAAAATCCTTAATATGAATCTATATTTCTTACTTGTACTTAAGTAAACCAAACTCCCTCACAATTGAGCAGAGAACCAATCCTTCAATTCACTGATGCAAACACCTTCCCAAGGTCACCCTCAAACCCTAAATATCACCAAGATAACACCATTTTTCACCAATAAAATTGAATCTCGTATGCCATTTGGATGATATTCCTTCTTACATTTTACCTCTCGTACCCCTACAGGATGCAATCACTTGGAGGTCGTTCCCAAATCTTTTCAACTGCTTAGAAGTTCATTCTAAATCCCGTATTCTTGTAGGTCTCTTATAGGGAAGGCTCCCATGCTTTCATCTCTAATAGACAGGGATTTCAAACAAGGTAAAAAATCACAGAAAGGACCCATGTACAACCCCGAAAATACTTCTCAAATGAAACCATTTTAAGACCCACACTCCCCAAAAGTCAATCATCCTTTCCACACCTTCACCTTCCTAATAGTGAATCATTCCACCTGCAAGATCTCTTTGCCCTTTCTGATACTTGGATTGCAAAGGCAAAATTCACACCCCCAAAATTCTCAAAAGTATAATCAACCCTCTTATGAATAACAATTCAAAAATTAAATCTTTCTATTTCACAAATCCATCATTCTGGTAGTGTAACATACTTTATAAAATCTCTACTTAAGCTCAATATTCATCTCCCAAGGCTCAACTCTCAATTCTCGCTTCAAACCCAAGCATTCACTACTAATCAAACTTCAATCGTCCTTTGGCGTTCCAATATCAACCCCAATCATTCAAAGCTAACTTCCAATTCTATTGCTCTTTGGCTTCAAGTTTCAAACTTTGATTTTTTCACTGCAAAACTCTGAATTGACTGCCGTTTGGTTGAGTCGCATGGTTACGAAGCTTCCTTGTAAGACTCACATAAAGGTGCCTTAGCCAACACAACTCAAATGTCATTTGGCAATGAAATCCCCAACTCCCTCCGACAAGGGTAAACATGGGGTCCTCGGGCTACCAACAGCCAAGCCAACCATAAGGGCCTCCTAGGGTTCTAACAAAGCAATTAGAGCAACATTCATGGTCGTCTTCTAGTGAATGCCAACCAACTTTTCATCACCACTATGACCAACTTAGAGCCACGCTCATATGGCTTAGGGATAAGGTGCACAAAGGATTTCACAACTTTTCCCATCCAATAAAAGAATCTCACCTCTCCCATTTAGGTGCTGAAAGATTCCACAACCTTCCATTTTCATAGAGTTGAGAATATCACAGTTATCACCTCCAACTATGGAGTGAGGACATCACAAGATTCTTAATGAATCACCAGTCTAACATCAAAGGCCAACAAAATAGGAGAACTCGTATACAAAATAGGAGAACTCGTATAATGTGGAGTCAATACCCACTTGAAAAGCATCAGGGAATCATCTTAATTCCCACAAAACAACCATTACTCCCTATCCAGGGTATAGGGTAATCTCAATGATGCATGACAGCATCATGGAATGACTGCCAAGGGAGAAATTAAAAGAAATAGAAAGGGAGGAGAAGAACAAGAAGGAAGAAGGGGATACAATTGGGGGAAAGAACAAACATTCAATTCTGAACTCAAATTCATAAAAAACTAACTTACATAGCTTTGACATCCCATTCATAAGGAAGCCTAAAATACAAGAAAATACACATGTACCCCTAAAGATACATGAAATTACAAAAGAACCCCTTAAATAAACATTTATTTAAAGTAAATCCCCAAATACACATATTCCTACTTTTAATTACACTAACACTAAAAACATATAATAAAAGAATTAAACAAACAGAACCCTTGATCCAATTCTTCTAAATTATTCTCCAACAAGGGTCTGCTTGTGGTTCAGCTTCTTGTCCTACGTCAAGTCTAGTTAGAAAAGATTCAGCTTCAAGTTTTAAAATGTTGAAAAACCAGTCATTAAGAAAACTCACAAAATGCAATAAAATCTGATTCGTATCACTGGCAGTAACAAATTGATACTCCAAAGTGCTGATGGAACACTAGTAGTCCTCTAGCTTTTCATATCAAAATATAGCACTTGCCACTTGCTTGCAAAATACCAACTCCGCAATCAAAATGTCAAACTTCAAATTGTGTGTCTGGAAGTTGCAGGATATACTGGTAGTTTTTCTAACACAAGTCGCTGGTGTGTGAATCACCCACAGCAATTTTCCAGCAATGAAACCTATGGAGAAGGTAAATCACAGGATGGTGATTGCAATGGTGGTGGTGGTGGTGTTATGAGAAAAGCGTAGAAAATAGGAATTTTGAAGGGCTGTCGGCTGGGATGTTTTTCTGCTGGCGCATGGGACTACATGTGTGGTTGGACACTTGGACGGCAATGAAATTTTGAGAAAGGGCTATTGGCAGTCTCTGTCTCCAGTTGCAGCGGTGGTGTCCTGAAAATCTACGTGGAAAGTGATTCCAAAATTTGAGTGTCACAACAGTAATTTTGGCCCAAAGTTGCAGGTTTTTTCTTTTTTGACCGAAATTTTATAGCAAAGATGATGATTAAAGGGGTTTTCATGGATGGAGTTAAGGTAAGAGATTGGTAGATAGGAGGACTGATGAATGGAGAAAATAAAAGATGTAAGAACGAGAGAAAGAATTGCAGAATTTGAGATTACAAAATATCAGAATTCAAAAACAGAGATGTAGGATAGGAACAGAAATTATGAAACAGATAGAGGTAGAGAGAATTAAGTGAGAGAGGGAGAGATAGAGAGAGAGAGAGAGAAGAGAATTAAAAGAAAAAATAGAAAGAAGAAGAGACAGACAGCAACATAGAAAAAAATTAGAACAGGAACAGAACAGATAATAGGTTCAGTGAGAAAATAGAAGCAGAACAGGGAAGAGAAAGGAGAGGGAAGAATAATAGAGAAACTTAGAAACAACAGAGAGAGACGTGATTAGAAGATCAGAAATAGAGAGAGAGAGAGAGAGAGAGAGAGAGAGAGAGAGAATGAAGAGATGAAGAGATGAAGAGAAGGAGAAAAAGAAAAGAGAAGAAGAGAGAGAGGGGAAATGGGGGATTGAAAATGGAAGAGTGGTGTGGTCATGGTTGGTCTCTGATAGAAAATGATGCAAGACAGCATCATGGAATTGTTGCCAAGGGTTGATTGACCCTCCCCACTTATGGTCACATCTTGAGTTTCAATTAGATTGTTCACCCCACAAAGGAATGACCTGCTATAATACCATTGTCACAGGGTGGCAGAATCCCAAGGCTGAAAGAAAAACCTTTTTCTTAATCTGCCCCAACATTTGACAAAATCACTGCCGTGCAGTGAAAAGGCTACACCAAGTCCCACCCATCGGTACTCCTCCAAATACATTGAAATTCTTAAGGATCCATTCTTTCAAGTATCGTGGCATGACAACCCTTGTAAGGTCACAAAGGGACCATGACTTGAACTGTAAAAATGATAGACTCACATTCTACAAGCACTGAGGGTAACTGTTATCCCCGCAGTGCAATCCTCACGCAAGTGTACAGGCCACTAGCCACCTGCAAGCCAGAGTTAGGGGAAGTAACACCATAAACTAGCCATGCAAAACATTTGAAGGTTCAATATCCCTCGGTAGCTCAATCGATATAAAACAGCACCACCAAGGGTAAACCCCAGGGTCAACATGGATGCGCATCCCAACCTCCAAGTCAAGAGTGAAGCACAACCTCATTCTCCAACTGGTTTTCATGATGTTCCCACTCCCATACAGAAGCCCAAGACAACCCTTGAGAATGTCAAGAGCCCGCCCTCAAGCTCTTGTTGGAGTCACAGTGACACTCCAGTACATCTATGACAACTCCATGATCAAATCCATGTTCACAATAGCTTCATCCGAATCACATCCATGTGCCCATTGAGCCCTTTCAAGGCTGCCCAAATAGCCATCTAGAATAAGACAGATGCAAGAACATCACATTGTGACCCAAAGCACCCACTACTAATACCTATAGAGAGGCATACAAGACCACCCTCTCCTAAAGCAAACATACTAGTAGAATTTTACTAGGGAAAATTCTCAAATTTCTCTCAAACCAAATGCACCACACCATGGCATTAAAACACACCTAAACAAAATTCTAGCATCCTTCCTCCTACCAAAGCCTCAAAATCTTATAAAAACATCTCTTTCAAAAATGCTCAAACTCACACAACACTCTTCCTATACAATGTTAAAAATATAATTTCATAATCTCCAAGTAAAAGAAAATTGCAGAAAGCTGTAGCCAGCTGTCTCACTACTCTGCTTGCACAACAACAAAAAACCAGGTCCTCTTCTACGAGCAGTCATTAGCATTTACCTTATTCAAAATCATGCACCAAACAAGGGGGTCTATCCCCTCTCCACACATCCTCCAAAAAACAAACTCTACAGCCATTCCCACCCTGTTTCGAGTCAAGGAAATGAAAGTAGAAAAAATTTAAGACATAAATTTCTTAGGACTAGCATGGGAAATGTTCTCCCCCACCTTAGCATCCCAATCATTCCTATGAAGCCCATATTTGCTCTTAATTACCTTATATCAAATAGGATTCAACCCCTAAAGCAGAACAACACAACCACTTTTCCCTTAAACACAAAATTCCCAATTCCCAGACCTTTAGATTTAGTTTTCTCAACATGTCCCAAGTCCCTAACTGGTCCTTCTTTTCATCCCCCACCCCTTACCAAAGAAAATCTACTGCCAACTGCTCCAAATTATCAGCTACCCTAACAGGAATTCTAAAAACTAAAAAGAGTGCAGAAATAGAATACTAGAAAGACAAGCAGAAAACAAAGTGACTCAATCACAAGACTAAAAATACTTAAACACTTCAACCCATCCAATCTCTTAGCAACATGATATGCCACAGGATTCCAAAAAGAAAGACCAAGAACTACCTCCCAGCGGAAGACCTAAAAATAAGTTCAGGGCTAAGAAATATTTGGAAAAGAAAAATTGAACAGAAATATTATCCTGGTAAAATAATCCAAATAAGTAAACAAAGAAAAAAAATTTACAGATAAAAGATAAAAGCTTGGTTTGAAGAGTCACCACATACTCCGACCAGTCATCTTGAGCTGTTCCCTCCAAATCTCTCAAATATGCAGCTAATGCATTTAATGCAACATTCCGCCCACCTGAATTTCCTTCACACAGTACAGCAGCAAATTTTTCTGATCTCTTCCTTTGTTTGTGCTTGCAATTTGAATTGCTTTGTCTGCTTTTCCCCAACTTCAATGATTCAAACCCTTCAACCAAATTATATGTTGGTTCAACCTGTTCTATGGGTTCCACCCTGAATCCTCCAGCCGAAGTTCCATTTATCAAATTCCAACAACCTTTTTCTTCGCGTGTGTTTCCATTCATAAATTTCTTCAAGTCATGGAATGCTGGCATAGGCCCTAATTCATTGCACAATTGTCATCATGACTGCATATCAGAAACTTTAATAATAAAAAAAAATATTTCGAAAGAACATTGGTATAGGGCATGCGTGGAGCAGAAGGGGAGGGAGAGGGGAGAGGGTTGAGGTGTGGGTTGGGGTTAAGAGCTTCAGAACCTTCACTCACCCCAGTCGATCTCCAATTCTACAGAAGGTAATACTGGGCACACAAGAGGTGACGTTAGAGGCACTTGAAGTTTCTTGAAGTCAGCATATGATGCAGGAAGATCCTTCAAGTTCTAAATTGTATTCACACAAACTGAATATGCATCTCCATAACATAAAGTTAGACAACTATAAGAAATGGAATGACACAAAAAAGCATTACCTTGATATCATAAAATGGAGTCTGCCACAGAACAATCCCTGACCTATCATCTAGAAAAGGCACTGTTGCCAAGGTTTCCTTCACAGCATCCAGCATCTTGCGTAGGTCATATTCTACATCCTCTTCAGAAAATATATTGGTAGCTTTCACCTGTGCCAGTCCTTGGAGATGAATTTAAAAAATAAATGGATAAGAGATTGAAGTTCTCATCAGGCCAGGACAAATGAATGTCAAAGTATGAAAACCTAATGAGCAACAACCTCTTTTACAACTTCTTGTATGACATACTCTGCACTCCCGAACCTGACCATCAGATTGGAACCTTTTTCCTTCAATGAATCCCTCAAATATTTCACAGCAAAAAGAACCAGTTCTAGCATTTCGTCAGGAAAACCTGCACTAATTAATTACAAAATTGATTCAGTTGGATTTGTGGAATAGCGAGGAATGAAGCAATACATCTTCCCTCCACAATATAAACCACACCCAGTGACTGTAATTTACTTTACTACCAGCTATATAGCAACAGTATGCAAACTTACTCAGCAACCCCTTTTTACTCCAAGATAATTAGATTTGAGGCAACCACAGCCACCTTATTAATAAAAATGTGCGTCCAATGGGTAGAAACATTTCTGCTAACTTTTCATTGTTTTCCTTTATTTTCTTATTTTAGCAGGATATAACAGCAATTTTTGTGGATTAAACCAATAGATTAAATACACAAAAGTTCCACAACACCAAGATAGGTATGCTTGGCCTAAATTTCATGAACAGTGTCCATGTAAACAGAAAATTCTAATATTTAAAGATCCCTTTTATAAGTAAAAGAGTGTATATTTTTATAATAAATGGACAAAATTTATTAAGAAAGAGGAGTATTAAAAAAGAAGGATGAGATATCATCTTACACCGAACGAAAGCAACAGAAAAAGTAGAGCACCAAAGTGACAATAAAAAAGTAATCCTACAAACCAAATCGTGTGACATTATCCACCCATCAAAGATTCTAGAATTATGCTCCAACCAAATACACAAAACCTAAACAAAAGTAGTATATATCCAAAGATTGTACCACTCCTTAGCACAACAAAATGGATTAAATTTATGAATAAAAAAGCCTTCCAAAAAAAAGGGCACACCAAATGCACCCCCAAAGCTATAAAAAAAATTATTTAAAAAAAAAACACTTGTTCAAATACACCAAGAAGAAGAAGTAAAAGAAGAATGTGATATATATATATATATGAACTGCATCACCACTTTGAAAACAAAGAATGCAAGCATCTAGAGAAAATCTTTATATGGCCTTGTCATCTGTAGCACATTATTGGTATCAATCATACTAAGAGCCATGGACTAGGTAAAACCCTAACTTTGGAAGGGATCCCAGGTTTCCAAAATTCAAATATGAGAAAACAGAAGGAATTGAGCACCACTAGAACCATGTGTTAGATGATCAAGGTAATATTTTGAAGTAAATTCTCCCTGAGCATCCAAACTATGGAAAAATAACAAAAAGAATCAAGCATGCCTTGCCACTGAACTAGGTCAACCATCTCTCCCATTCAAATCCAAAAAATTCCCAAAGACAATACTTCCTTCAAAATTTAAATCTAGAGAAAAAAGCATTGCAACAACTTGAGGACCTTGCTGCCACAAAAGCATATGAATTAAATTTGGGGAAAAAACTGCTTAGGGTATTAGGTAACCAATGCATCCCATAACAAAAACTATAGACATTCAATAAGGCTATAAAACACCATAATCTTTGTTGTCCTACATTCCCATCAACTAGTTGGGTTGGTGCATGGATGCCATAAATGGAATTTAATTAGTTCACTCAATCCACCTTGTATTGTATCAATACAGGACAGCATAAAGAGCCCTAAATCAGAAAATGCATAGCACTTGCTGGCACATATTCAAAGGATGCATAGTTGCCTTTTTGGCACATACTCAGTAATCACTAGCTCAAAATGCTGATCCAACTTAGATGGCTTGAAGCCTCAAGGCTAATAAGGCTTGGACCCTGTAACCTCTGTGCACAAAAGATGACCATTGGCTCTTGGCCTTTATGCATAGAAGCTTCTCATGGCTATGGATCTACAACAGGACCAACCCATTGAAAAAGGTCCTCTGCGTGAAGCCCAAGGCATAGTGATGCAAAAGAAGAAGAATATGACACCATCCTCCTCCCTATTACCAAACGCTTACTCCCCAAGATCATCTCCCCCCTTACCAAAGACTTCAACTCCCTAGCGCCTTGTTTGTGACACCTAACTCAGCTCTCAACTTAAGAACCAATAAAATACATTCAGAAAAGTGTCATCCTCAACAACTTTTACGAGCCAAACAAGACAATCCTCCACCCACACTTCTCCTCCAAATCATTAAAATCAAGATTCTTGGAAACCTATTTGCAGCCTCATTGCCTTCCGTTTTAACATGAGAAGTCCTAATATCCAAAAAGACACAAATAACGGTTAAGAAAATTCTGTTTGTATACTTTTTTGGGTCAAATCTCCAGGTTTTGTCATACAGGATTGCTGTATATCATATAACTAAATTTAAATAGCATTCTTGGATGCAACAAGCAAATGTGTACAAATTTCAAAATCAAAGTCTCAAAAACCAAAAATTTCAAAACCATAACCATCAATTGAATAATAGAAACACAGAAGAAAAAAAATATAAAATAAAATAAATAAAAATAAAAATAAAAATAAAAATAAAAAAGCTCACTGGAAAGAATGCAACAATTGAAGACACAGGGATGGAGGGTCCGATAAGAGCCCACAATGATTGCCGACAGGAAAATCATGTTTGAATCATGCTGTACCTCTCTCTCTGTTGCTGTTGGTTGCCTACATTGCTGATGCAGAAGAGAAACAATGCAGTTGAGTGTAGAGGATTTAGGAGAAGGGGAGAGGACAGGGGTGGGGGAAGGAGAGGATTTTTTTAAGAGAGAGAGAGAGAGAGAGAGGTTTAAATGAAGCGTACAAGAGGGAGTGTTGTGTTATATGGAGAACAGGCTGAAGAGAGGTTGTCGCCGATGGGGTGGAGAGGTTGTTTAGGAGAGAATGAAACCATGATTTAAGAGAAGAGCACTAAAAAACGGAGTACAAGATATCATCTTAACAAAAAACAGAGCAAAAGAGAAAAATAAAAGTATGTAACAAGCCCTTGCGTATCAACCAACAACTCCCCTAAATATGCCAAAAGTACATCACTCATATGATGCCAAAAATACAAGTTTTTCACGAAAATATTAAGCTAAAAAAAAAAACACACACACAAATATAAGTGGGTGGGGAAAATTTTATGATTTTGAACTCAACCGACTTTTGGAAAGTCGGTTGAGTACTAAAAAAACAAAACAAAACAAAAAGCAAGATAACCGACTTTCCAAAAGTCGGTTCTAATGAAATCCCATTAAAAAACCCAAAAAAAAAAAAAAAACATAACCAAATTATGGAAAGTCGGTTCTGAACAAAGCCTGCCTCCCTACCGCTCCTTACTGAGGTAATTGCACGAAAAAAAAAATTAGTACAAGTCAAAACCGACTTTTGGAAAGCCAATTTTGACATGCACATATTCCCTAATGCCCCCTCCCCCCTAGCTACCCTCGTGCCCCATCTCCTATTTATTCTCCTTCATCCTCCCACTTACTTTTCATCCTTTCTCCTTACTTCTTTCTTTTCCTTCTTCTTCCTTTACTCTTGCAACTGCTCTCTTTCAAGACTCTCTTTCTCAATTTGTGTTGAAATTTCAAAATGGCGTCAAGTGACGGCAATTTTAGATTTGAATGACGCCCCCAGTACATCGTTTTAGTCAAAATTCTAGTCAACAGAGTTTGGATGCGAGGAGGCTAATTTGCAGGGATTCAATGTGGGATGCAGTTTTTATCACGAACCACAACAATCAACTGAGTATAGGCATGACCAAAGTTTAGCTGGAGCTATGTCTATACCAAATTTCCAAATGATTCCATCCATTGTTATAAATGAGAGGGGGGGCATACATGGTCTAGCCAATGCAACCTAATATGGAGTGTGACTGTGAATTAGAGAAAGAAGATGATTTAGAAGAGGCAGATGCAGGGGTAAATGAGGTTGTTGAACCAAATGATTATGGGATTCAGCATGAAGAAGTTATCATATCTCCTAAGAACACAACTGTGGGTCACAGACGGGTATGCGACGTGCCGCCATTAGCGTACATGATCGATGTCAAAGCCGGTCATATAAAAACTCAATTTGAAGTTCCCTTGAGGGCATTCGATGGGATGGTGTCTCGAAATTTTGTAAGGGTATAATTTTCGACACAAAGGATGATCTGATCCACTATGTGCGCGTCCACCATGCACAAGCACACTATAACTTCAAGTTGGTGCAATCTAGCCCAACAACATGGATGGTTAGGTGCAATGCAAACAAGAGTTGCGCTTGGAGGTTGCATGCCTGCCAGCGTAGAAGCATGGTCTCTTTGAAATAACACACTACAGAGGGCCACATACATGCATCAATGAGACTCTCACAAGACCACCCACAATTGATGCCAACCTTAGTTGCAAATGAAATCATAGAAATTATCAAGAGTGATGTTGGTGCTTTGATTGCAGCTTTGCAAGCACACCTAAGGTCAAAGTACGAATACCATGTATCCTATAGAAAGGTATGGCTTGGGAAGCAAATGACAGTTGCAAGGGTTTTTGGAGACTGGGATATTTCATATCAAATGCTGCCAAAGTGGATGCATGCATGTGTGAATCAAATCCTGGTACAAAGGTGAAGTGGGTATGGAGAGAAATTTCTGATGCTAACTACTCTGCTATTTTGACATGTGTTTTTTGGTCATTTACAGCATTAATTAAAGGATTTCATCATTGTCCTCCAATTCTTTGTGTGGACAGAATGCACTTATACAGGAAATATAAAGGTAATTTGTTGATTGCAACTGCCCTTGATGCAAACCAACAAATATTTTTTGTAGCGTTCGCAATTGTTGAGGAGGAGAGTCTGCGAACATGGTCCTGGTTTATTCAGTGTATTCATGATAAAGTGACTAACTGCGATAATTTGTGTCTTCTATCAGACAGACACCCCAATATTATTGGTGTCATTCGTCATAATGTTGACTGACAACCGCCGCATGCACCATAGGTTTTGCTTATGTCACATTGTTAGTAACTTCAATAAGAGGGTGCACAATACCATACTGAAGCAAATGGTTGAAATAGTTGGTAGGGAACATCAAGTTAATAAATTCAATATTCTGATGGAAAGGATCCTAATAGAAGGCGAACCAACTGTAAAATCTTTTTTTGAAGAGGTCCCTCTTCACATGTGGACGCAATGCCATGATGGTGGTCGAAAGTATGGAAACATGATCACAAATTTGGTTTAATGTTTTAATGTCGTCTTGAAAGGAACTTGCAATTTACCAATAACTACCACTATACAGATGACGTTTTATTGCGTTGTGCAATACTGCAATGCATGGCGGGAGGCATCTTGCCAAGCGATGGAGTCCAGGAATTCATTGTTGTTCGTGAACAAGTCGATATGCCTCCTGCAGGGCACTAAAGTATAGCGTAACGCGACAAAACATCATTTGTACTATGGTAGTTATCAGTAAACTACAAGTTCCTTTCAAAACGACATTAAAACATTCAACCAAATTTGTGATCATGTTTCCATACTTTCGACCACCATCATGGCATTGTGTCTACATGTGAAGAGGGACCACTTCAAAAAAAGATTTTGCAATTAGTACACCTTCTACTAGGATCGTTTCCATCAAAATATTGAATTTCCTAACTTGGTGTTCCCTACCAACTATTTCAACCATCTGCTTCAATATGGTATTGTGCACCCTCTTATTGAAGTTACTAACGACGTGACGCAAGCAAAACCTATGGTGTGCATGCGGCGGTTGTCAATCAACATTATGACGAACGACACCAATAATACTGAGGTGTCTATCTGATAAAAGACACAAATAATCGCAATCAGTCACTTCATCATGAATGCACTGAAGAAACCAAGACCACGTTCGCAGACTCTCCTCCTCAACAATTGCGAACGCTACAAGAAATATTTGTTGGTTTGCACCAGGGGTCGTTGCAATCAATAATTTACCTTTACAATTCCCATACAAGTGCGTTCCATCCACAAAAAGAATTGGAGGACAATGACAAAATCCCTCAATCAATGTTGCAAATCACCAAAAAACACATGTCAAAATAGCAGAGCTGTTAGCATTAGGAATTTCTCTGCATACCCACTTCACCTTTGTACCAAGATTTGATTTACATATATCATGCATCCACTTTGGTAGCATTTGATATGAAATATCCCAGTCACCAAAAACCCTTACAATTGCAATTTGCTTTCCGAGTCATACCTTTCTATAGGATACATGGTATTCGTACTTTGACCTCAGGTGTGCTTGAAAAGCTGCAATCGAAGCACCAACATCACTCTTGATAATTTCTATGATTTAATTTGCAACTAAGGTTGACTTCAATTGCGAGTGATCTTGCGAGAGAGTCTCATTGATGCATGTATGTGGCCCTCTGTACTGTGCAATTTCAAAGAATTCATGCTTTCTACATTGATAGGCACGCAACCTCCAAGGCAACTTTCGTCTGCATTGCACCTAACCACCCATGTGTTGGATTGGATTGCACCACCTTGAAGTTGTGGTGTGTTTGCACATGGTGAACGCGCACAGAGTGGATCGGATCATCCTTTGTGTCGAAAATCGTACCCTTACAAAATCCCGAGACATCATCCCATTGAGTGCCCTCAAAGGAACTTTCAAATTGAGTTTTGATATGACCGACTTCGACATCGATCATGTATGCTAATGGTGGCACGTCGCATACCCGTCTCTGACCCACAACTGTGTTCTCAGGAGGCAATACAACTTCTTCATGCTAAATCTCATAATTATTCGGTCCACCGACCTCATTTACCCCTGCATCTGCCTCTTTAAAATCCTCTTATAAATCACCTTCTTCCTTTAATTCATGGTCACACTCCATATTAGGTTGCATTGGTTGGACCGTGTATGCCCCCCTCTCGTTCATAACAATGGATGGAACTGTTTGGAAGTCTGGTATAGGCACGGCTCCAGCTGAACTTTGGTCATGCCTATACTCAGTTGATTGTTGTGGTTTGTAATAAAAACTGTGTCCCACATTGAATCTCAGCAAATTAGCCTCCTCACGTCCAAACTCTGTTGACAAGAATTCTGGTTGAAACGATGTATCAGGGACGTCATTCAAATCTAAAGCTGCCGTCACCTGTGAAAGTTGATCAAATAGTCTGCTCGTCTCTGTAGTATCGTATTCATTATATGATTGAGGATGGAAAAATGCTTGCCTCTACACAGTTGGAGCTCCACCCATACTCCTGCTTCGAGGAATGTGTTTAACAAAAATCTCAACTATATGCACGTCAGGAGAAGAACTTTGCGGGTCCAACGCAATTTGGACATCCGCATCATCTTTTAATGGGACGTTGATATACACTAAATTTCCTCCACCCTCTCGTTGCAGATATCTCGAACTCAATTCTAACATGTACTCATTCGGATCAATATCTAATCTTTCATATATTTTCCGTTTCAAACTTTCTAACTTCATCCTCCTTCTAAATCAAATCACCTTCATTGGCCCTATGTTGTACTCAATACCGTCGACAGATGTATAATCTCACTGTCAACATATAATAAGACCATAACTTTGTTAGCTGACAAACTTGATGTCATTCTGAAATTTCAACACAAATTAAGAAAGATAGCCTTGAAAAAGAGCAGTTGCAAGAGTAAATCTGCAAAAGGTTCACGCAACACTTGAACACTTAAAGGTGGTGAGGGAGGTTGGAGGAGAAAGGAAGAAGAAGGAAAAGAAAGAAGTAAGGAGAAAGGACGATGGAACGTGGGAGGATGAAGGAGAAAAATTGGACGAGGGGAGATGGGGCATGTGGGTAGCTGGGGGGAGGGGGGGTCAGGGAATACGTGCATGGTTTTACCAACTAGTACGTGCATGTCAAAACCGACTTTCCAAAAGTCGGTTTCAACTTGTACTAAATTTTTTTTCTGCGCAGTTACCTTGGGAAGGAGCGGCGTTTCCAAAAGTTAGTTCTGTTGCTTTTTTTTTTTTTTTTTTTTCTCAATACTCAACCGACTTTTCAAAACTCGGTTGAGTTCAAAACCATAAATTTTTCCCCACCCATTTATATTTGTGTTTTTTCTTCTTTTTTTCTTCATATTTCCGTAAAAAACTTCACAAGAATATGGGTTCTTTCCCAGAGATTTTGATTTGCAGCATGACAGTTTGATCTCGAACATAATATTTTGCAAGCAAGCACGACATTTTGATATGAAAAGCTAGAAATCAGAGTGTGACTGCACCATCAGCACTTTGAAGCCTCAATTTGTTGCTCCCAGTAATAAAAAATCAGATTCCATTGCTGCATTTTGTGAGCTTTCTATGTGAATTTGTTCAATTTCTGCATGATACTCAGGATTAAAGGTGAATTAAAGATAGTTCTTGAGAAATTGGGGGTTAGGTTTGTGGTTTTGCATGAGCAGATTGAGAATTGTTGGCAAATCATGTAAGCGTTTTTTGTGATATGTAGTTGCAGTACATACATGCATACATACATACATACATATATACATTTATATATATCAGCAATACGGTGACTAATGTTGAGTTGTTTGCAAAGGTTAAGTTATTGTTTAGTAGGGTACATAACACAGGAGAATTCCTTGGGGACTATTACTAATGCTTTGAATAGGCTAACAACTGAAGTTGCCGCCTTGCGGAAATAGACCATTGATTTTCCTATCAAATGGGGAAGTCGTATAGGTGCTGTTGCTCCTCATACTTTTGAGTTGTGTGAAGGCTGAGATGATCATTTCAAAAAAGGAATTTAACTAGAAGTTTTAGATTTTAATGGAAATGATTCTCTTGATGACTTTGATGATTGAGCGTACACTTTGGAGTACTATTTCTAATGATATGACAAGAACAAGACTCGAAAGTGGTACTTGGATGAATCAAAATTGGTAGGAACTACTAAAATTTGGTGGATTAAACAACAATGATCTTTAGAAGAAGGATTTGGTGAGATTACAATGTGGGATGAGATTATAATGTGGGATTTGGTAATTGTACCTTCCAATTAGTAACAGCTTGTTCATCTAAAGCTTTGATTTGAAGCAAGAAGAAGAGATGGAGACAAAGTACACTAGTAGATTTTATCATTTTGTTACTATGAAAGTGGTGCAGAAGTTAGAGAAGTGGATGAGGGAATTTTTGTGGTCAAATGTAGGTGAGCGAGAGAGAGACCATCTTAAAGTTAGAGCAATTGTGAGTAGAAGGGTGGTTTAGATCTAGGTAATTAGGTATCTAAAAGCATAACCTTGGTGGGGAAGTGTCTATGGCTTTTTACTCATGAACCTAATTCTTTTTTGCACAAGGTAATTTATAGTAAATTTAGCCTTCCACAAAATGAGTGGGATGCTACACTTGGAACTAATATCACTTATTCGAGTCCTCATAAATTTGTGTCTCAAATTCATCATTATTTCTTTGCTAATGTCTAGTGCACAAGTTGGTAATGGAGATCAAGTTCATTTTCAAGAGCCTTTGCCTCTCACATATCCTTGCCTTTTTGAGTCATCAAATCTTCATAGATTTTGATTTCGTCCTTTTGCAAGAGGATGGGCATCTTGCAGATTTTGATTTTGGGAGGAACCTCAATGAGACAAAGATTAACTAGTTGCCCCTCTCAGCAAATTTGCTTGATTCTTTTCATCTCCATTTGGGGAGTGATAAAAGAGTCTAAAGCTTAGATTATTCCCAAGAATTACTACAATTATGAAGAAAATCAATACCAATTACTTGCTTGAGAAGAGAAGACCATCGAAGACTCTGGCTGGATGTTGTGTCCTTTGTTTTAGGAGTGGAGGGACCTGTTTATATTTGTTTTTACGTTGTTCATTCGCTTAGGCTATTTAGGATAAGCCGCTTGGTATTTTTGGTGAAATCTGGGTCTACCCATCCAATTTGGAGGCATTTTGACATATTATATTTAGGAAGTTTGGTAAGGTTAAGGATAGAAAAGCTTTGCAGTGGTGCACTATTGTGGCAATTATTTGGTGTGTTTGGTTGAAAGGAAAACCATAGTTTTTAAAGGTGCATCTACTTCTATTAACTTTCTTTGGAGCAGAGTGATGTTTCTTGCATTCAGCAAAAGGTTTCTTTCAACATGTTTACATGGAAGACTTACAACAGGATTGGTTGGCTTTGCTTCATTGAATTGTCTTGCATTTATATTTTTTTATCCTTTTTTTTTTTTTCTTAAAGGCAGGATATCTTGTTCCCTTGGTTTTTATTCTACTCTTTTGTTGTATTATTTCTCTCTTCTTCTTTTATCCTAACAAATTGGCACTATTGACTAATTTGCTTTATTTTTTTCATGTCCACTTATTTCTCTCCTTTTTATTTCCTACCACTCCACTATCAAGACTTAGCCGCCTTAGCATTTTGTTTGTGACGCCTATCTCACCTTAAGAACCAACCTAATATGCAACTTAATGCATTTTCAACCAAAAAAAAAAAAAAGGGGGGGGAGCATCATCCTCCACAACTATTACAAGTAATACGAGACAATCCTCCACTCCTATTTCTGCTCCAAAGCATTACAAGCAAAATGTGCTGCCCCATTGTGAAATCAAAATGAATAATTTTTGTATTTATTGAATAATTTTGTACAATCCAATACAATCTCTACTCAACAGATGGAAACAATCTCCTAAAAGAATCTCACTCAATAATATACAATAAATACCCCCTAAATCTCTCTAATATACATAGGATTTCTACACTCCCCCTCGAGTTGGATCATAGATATTGATCATGTCCAACTTGCAGATGAAATCATCGAAACTCTGTCGGGCTAACCCTTTGGTAAAATGTCTGCAGTTTGTTCCTTGGTAGGTACATACGTCATACAAATGGTTCCTTTTTCAACCTTTTCTTTGATAAAGTGTCGGTCCACTTCTACATGCTTAGTCCTGTCATGTTGAACTGGATTGAGAGAGATACTAATGGCTGTTTTGTTGTACAGTAGAGTTTGATAGAGAATTTCACTGGGATCTGTAATTCTTCCAAGAGTTTCCGTAACCACAGTCCTTCACATATCCCTTGGCAAACTGCCCTGAATTCAGCCTCAGCACTACTTTGAGCCACTACATTCTGTTTTTTACTCTTCCAAGTCACCAAATTTCCCCATATAAAGGTGCAATATGCGGTGTTAGACCTTCTATCTTCTATTGATCCTGCCCAATCTGCATTTGTGAAAACTTCTACTCCCTTGCTTTCACACTTCTTGAAGAAGAGTCCTTTGCCCGGGGAGCCCTTGAGATACCTAAGGATCTTGTACATGGCATCTAGGTTAGTCTTTTTGGGTGAATGCAAGTGTTGGCTTACCAAACTAACCGCAAATGCAATGTCGGGTCTGGTATGTGATAGATAGAAGAGTTTACCAACCAATCTCTGATACCTCTCCTTTTCAACTGATATTCCGCAGTCTTCAACTCTCTTTACTGCTTGAATGGGGGTTTCACTAGGTTTGCATTCAAGAATGTCAGTTTCGGTTAGGAGATCAAGGATATACTTTTGCTGAGAGACACTAATACCATTTTTTGATCTGGCAACTTCCATTCCTAAGAAGTATCGCATTTGTCCCAAGCCTTTAACTTCAAACTCAGCAGCTAAGACTTTTTTCAATCTTTCCATCTCTACTGTATCATCTCTAGTTAGGATTGTATCATCAACATATACAATCACAATTGTTTTCTTACCACTTTCAGACTGATGAAAAAACATAGTGTGATCTAATTGCCCTTGTCGGTATCCTTGGTTTTTTATAACCTTCACAAATCAGTCGAACCATGCTTTAGGAGATTGCTTGAGTCTATACAGGGACTTCTTGAGTTTACATACCCTATTTTCTTCACTTCTCTTACTGAAACCTAGAGGTATCGTCATGTAGACTTCTTCTTCTAACTCGCCACTTAGAAACGCATTCTTAATGTCAAGTTGTTGCAGCGGCCAATCCAAGTTGGCTGCCAAGGACAGGAGGACCCGAAACTGTATTCAATTTTTCCACTGGTGCAAATGTCTCCGTGTAATCAATGTTAAAGGTTTGTGTAAACCCTTTTGCAACAAGTCGGGCTTTATACCGTTCAACTGTCCCATCGGCTCTATATTTCACTGTGAAGACTCATTTACAACCAATTGGCTTCTTCCCTTTCGGCAAATTCATAACGTCCCAAGTTCCATTCTTTTCCAGAGCCCACATTTCCTCCATTACAGCTTCCCTCCATTCAAAAATCTTCAAAGCTTCCTAGATATTCTTTGGAATTTTTATCCTATCAAGGTTAGAAGTAAAAGCACGATATTCTGTAGACAAGCTTTTATAAGACATGTATTTTGACCAGGGATATTGAGTACATGACCTGGTTTGTTTTCTGACTGCAATGGGTAAATTGATGTCATCAGGTACAGGCTTATCAGAAGGGAACTCATGGCCATCTAATACATGATCGGGATTGGGCGTGGGCTCATGATTGCTCGGAGCTATCACCGGTTCGAACTCTCTTGGTGCCTCAGGTATGAGATTCTCCCTATTCTTTGTGTTTGGCTTTCTTGAGTAAACAAGTATTTCTGTGTTCTTTTGTTTTTCTGCATCTCCCCCTGAGTTTAAGTGGTCTTTTGTACATGACAGGTCAGGAAATGATGCAATAGTAGACTCAGTATATGGCACAAATTTATCAACAAAGAAATCAAAGAACCGATCTTCACTCCATTTCTCCCCCTAAAGAGAGGGCTTTGGGAAGTAAGGAGTAGTTTCAAAGAACGTGACATCAAGGCCAACAAACAATTTTTTTGTGAAAGGATCATATCATTTGTAACCTTTCTGAGTAGGAGAGTAACCAATAAAAATGCACTTAATGGCACGAGGTTCCAATTTATCCCAATTGTGAGCATGAACGTTAACAAATGCAGTACATCCAAAGATTTTCAAAGAGAGATTGGAGTGGATCCGAGAGTTAGGAAAACTTTCCTAAAGTTTCTGGAGAGGAGTGGCAAAAGAAAAAACTCGACTAGGCATTCGATTAATGAGATGTGTAGCTGTTAAAATGGCATCATCCCAAAAATATTTTTTCATATTTGTAGTGAACATTAATGTCCGAGCTACTTCAAGAATACGCTTATTTTTACGTTCATCAACCCCATTTTGTTGAAGGGTATCCACACAGGAACTTTAATGAACAATTCCATTTTCTTGAAAATAATGTCCTAAGATATCATTGAAATATTTCGTACCATTATCAGTACATAAAATTTGAATGTGAATTTGGAATTGTGTTTGAATCATATAGTAGAAACTGACAAAAATAGAACGGACTTCAGTTTTATCGTTCAACAAGTAAACCCAACAAATGCGAGTATGATCATCAATAAAAGTAACAAACCATCTCGAGTGAGTGCGATTAAGAGAGAACGCTTAGATGAATGAGTGGTATAACATTGAAAGATAAATTAAGGAATGAACATATTTGTGGTAAGTTAGGTGTAGCTCTTACAAAAGATAAGGTAAGGGAGGGACGACTCAAATGGTATAGACACTTGCAACATAGGTCACATAGTACACCTGTGAGGAAGAGTGACTTAATTACTGTGGAAGGCAATAGAAGGGGTAGGGATAGACTAAAATAAGTTGGGAGGAGGTAGTGAGTAAGGATTTAATATTCTTAAATCTATCAAAAGAAATGACCCATGATCGCATAAATTAGCAAAAAATGATTCATATAACCGACCCCACCTAGTGGGACTAATGTTTGGTTTTATTGTTTGTTGTTGTTGTTGTTGAGGGCCCCCATAAATCAATGTGAATCATAGTAAAGGGTCTAAATGGTTTGTATGTGGATTTTGGAAAGTAATTACGCTGGTGTTTTGCAAGTTCACAAATCTCACACTGAAATTCAGAAAACGTTTTATTTGAACAAATGGAAAAAAATAAACGTCTTAGATATTGAAAATTTGGATGACCCATCCTAAAATGTCATAACAAAATTTCATTATCCCTAGAAACGGATGCAAAATCACAAATAGCAAATTTACATTGTTCACTCGCATTCGCCTCCTCAAAGTAGTAGAGTCTCTCGCACTCCTTAGCACTGTCAATCGTCTTTCCCGATGATAGGTCCCGAAAAACACAATTAGAGGGAGGAAATTTAACAGAACAATTTGAATTCTTAGTCAACTGGCCAATGGATAGTAACTTGCAGGATAAATTAGGAACATGAAAAACGGACTCTAGTGTGATAGAGTCAGAGAGTCGGATATTCCCTTTGCCTGCGACAGGAGAGAGTGATCCATCTGCAATTTTAACTTTCAAATTTCCAGCACAGGGTGAATATGATGAGAAAAGATGATAGTCATCGGTCATGTCGTCAGAAGCACCAGAGTTAATAATCCAAGGAGTTCTGGATTTAAAGATTATATTCAAGGCTTGCAAAAAATTACCTCTTTGGGTTAAAGAACCCAAAGAAATATTTGTGGAATTAGAGATAACACTTCATCTTGTCTGTAAAGGCAATCTAACAAAGGTGCACGATCATCAGCATGTAGGGCTTGCTTAAGCAGAATATGAATAGAGTCGGCACTTGGAAGCTTTGTGTGAGGAGAAGAATCTAGTTACTCATGGCCTGTGCTGTCACCATTATTCAGTAAATTTAAGCTTTCAAGTTTCTCACCCATAGTTGGCTCGCTCAAATCATAGTCAATGTGTTCTTCATCAGTAACCTCCATATGATCTAGTTTCGTGGTTCGTGAAGAATGTAACGGCGAGCAAGCGATGCGCGAACAGCTAATTGGCGAACAAGCGAAGGTACAGCGACACCGCGAGGCAAGGGTTGTCACAGACTCACAAGGCTCCGCGAGCGAGTGATAGGAATGAATAATTTCTGTATTCCTTGAATATTTTTGTACAAACCAATTCAAACTACTTGTAATACAATCTCTACTCTAAATATGGAAACAACCTCCTAAAAGAATCTCACTCAATAATATACAATAAATACCCCCTAAATCTCTCTAATATACAGGGGATTTCTACACATTGTCTTCCCATTAATATGGGAAAGCACCCAAGTTCTGAAAATGAGATGCAACTGTACTAAATAAAATATGCAACAGCTAATCATTCAGCTCCAAGTCAAAAGAATTAAAATTTCTTGTAAATAACCCATTTTTGGTCAAATCTCCACATTTTGTTCTAGTGGATTGGGCGAACTTGGATGCAACAAGAGAAAGTGTACCGATTAAAAAAAAATTTAGAAGTCTCAAGCAAACTAATAACCCTAACCATCAATTAAATGTTACAAAAACTGAAGATAAGGATAGAAGGAATGGCTCACGGGAGAGAATGCGGGGATCAAATACATAAAGAGGGAGAATGGTCCGATGCTGAGCGGCAGCAGCAACGAGCCCTGGATGATCATCAAGGCGGAGATCCTGCTTGAACCACAGAACCGCCACGCCTTTCCTCCCTCCGTCGCTGTTGATCGCGTCCATTGGCGATACGGATGAGAAACGCCGGAGTCGAGCGCGGGGATAGGGAGAGAAAGAGAGAGGAAAAGGGCGAGCAAAGGATAGGATTTCCATGGAAAGAGAGAAGAATGTCCATCGATGAATGGTGAGAGAGGAAGAGAGAATTATATGAAGTGTGGAAGACGAAGGGATGTGGAGAGTGAAGCAGAGAAAAGTGTGGCTGTGGAGAAGAGAGAGAGAGAGAGAGAGAGAGAGAGAAGTTTCTGAGGAGAGGAGGAGACCACGACACCGCGCGACGCTGACGGTGAGGGTGGCTGTGGGCGTTCCCTCATTTGCGCGCGCGCAGCTGAACTTAGATTTAAAGAGTTTTTTCGGCGTTTATCTTTTTTTTTTTAATATATATAAATAATAGGGAGAAAATAATTCTCAAAATGACTCTAGCGTAATCTTTCAATAAGATTTATCACACGTCAACCCCAACTTTCTTCCAAGCAAACTTCCATGGACCAAGCAGCGAGATTTGTTTGTCATGTGTAAGTAAATTATTTGAGCTATTATTTAATTCTTGCTACTTGGTTCAGCGATATTTGTTTAAATTTCGCTCGAGATTTAGTATACATTCATTTTTTTTTATTAAAAATTCAAAGTACGTCATTTTCAAAAATCATTTTAACTATGATTTGTAACTGGATTGTTTTAATTTTTTGTGTTCTCCTTTTTTATTTAGTTATTGAAGTAATAATAAATTAAATGCTTTTGGAGCGAATAATCATTTATTAATTTAAATTTTCTTATAGAATGAATTTAATTTTTTAATTTAATTAAAAATATAAATGTATACTAATATATATGTATGTGAAACATGTGAATGTATACTAATAACAGTTCCAAGTAAATAGTGTCAAAACTATTTATTGTTGTTCATTTATTAACTAAAAATATAAACTATTTTCCAAAACTAAATGGACATTTTATGTTTGTAGAATTATTCAAACGGTTTGATACTCACAAAACTCAATATAATGCTCACAAATAATGTATATAAAAATCTTTTTATGTACAAAGACTGGGAGGCAACAGACAATGCAAAAACTGACATTCTAAACAAACCAGAACTACACGACTCATCATCACAACTATCTATGAAGCAATAATAATCTATAATAATTTTTTCCATGACTTTATTTCTTCTATTGTCTGTAAGCAATGTGAGAGGGAATCCCTCCATAAGAAGGGTCGCACTCAAAAGACATGATGCTTGAGATCTCTTGTCACCGATAATAGAACTGTAAAATCAATCCGCAAGTAAATTGAGTAGTACAAGTAAGAAGCATACAAATTGATCTTGTCAACTTTCTAAAAGCACATCCAGGAATAAAAACAGATTAAAAAGATGTCACTAACTTCAACAATAAGCTTAGTTCATCAGCATCATTCACCATGTGCGCGTCTGTGTAACGTATCATAAAGCACCAAAGTTCCATGACAATCTCCCTACAAAGGAAGTGAGAATGGAAGACATTCTTGAGCAGGAAATACAGTACTTCTCCCCAAGCTATATTTGAAGAAACCACAATCATAAAGTTTTTCAATTTGCAAGACAAACACTGACCAATACACCTCTTCATCAATCAAAATATTCAAAAGTCATTCAAGCTTACTAACTATCCTGAGTCTCACATCTTCTTGAAGTTCACAATAACATCTTAGAAGACGCAGAAAGAAAGCAATACGTCCAAGCAACAATACTCTTAACCTAGGCATTGCTTCACAGCCCACTGAAAAGATTGCATCCATTGAAATTATCCCATCATAACTACTTAGCTTCCCATGGGTTGAAATTAAATTCATTTCATTAGTGAACACCCAATCCAATATTTGGAACTTAAGTTCCCCTTTCACTTGATATGAATGTAGTAAGGATTTAAGTAAACTAAAAGATTCTGTGTCACTTGCATTTCTTAGAAATCATGTCCAAACAAAGGGAATCTACATCTTTAAGATAGTTATGAAAAAAGGAACCAAATAACAAAAAGAGGGTAAGTTCACGTATAGATAGATTCACTCTCTTAATTTTCTCACTCTCTCTTTCACACTTTCACATGAGAACTATTGGCTAACTTAGGCGTCAGAAAGATCTTCCCTATACCACGAGGATCTCTCAAAAGTCTAATCTTAATTTTTATAGATTATAAGTGAAAAAGATTCTTCACCAGCCTTCAACTTAATCAACCTCTGAAGTGACAATTTATTTTAAGCATCAAAAGAATTGGCGACTGCACTGGGGATGACATAGTCATCCCTGCAACTTCAAATATGCAGTCAACAAAGTCAAATAAATATGCCTTCAAAGAAGAAAACTAACCTCATGACTGAGTCACTTGAAGTTAAGGGGTAGGTGGTCCTCTACACCCCACACCATCAAAACTAGTTACTCACGATCAATTCACCCCATTCCAAAAAAGGATTGAAGGGATTCTCAAGGAGATTCTTTAGAACCAATAAGCACCATCACCACATCACATGACCACTATGGCAGAAGAAAAATTGTTTGTTGGCCCAGTTCCTCCAGTAGTTGTTGTTTCAATAAAAGAGCATTTTGATGAAATAAGCATGGCAATAGGTTACTCCTCAATCATCAATGAAAAGTTTAAAAGAGATGGATGAACCGTTCAAGAAGATAGCCAAGGAGATGCAAAAATAATATTTACAACAATAATTTTGTTACTAATGTATATTTAAATATTTTATATAAGATTATTATTTTTAATTAACAATAATCTTGTTATTAATGTATATTTACAGCATATTACTATGATATTAAATTATGATAAAAATAAATATTACTAATTAAATTCAACATTTTAATTTATTTAATGTTAATTTAAATTAATAAATAGTTCTTGTTCAATCCAGAATTGAATTATAATAAGTAATATATCATAATACATAGTAAAATAATATATAGCCATTTTTAAATATATTTTGAATAAAAATAATAATATTTTTATAATTATAAACTTAAAAGCTAATTATTTTAATTTTTAATGAAAATTTAATTAATTAAAATAATATCATATTATTTATTAATTAACAATAATCGTATTAATTAAATTAGTATTTTTAAATTTTTATATTAATTTAAATTAATAAATAATTCTTATTCATCATTACATAATTGAATTAAATTTCATTAATAATTAGTATATTATAATATATAATAAAATAGTATATGATTATCTTCAATCATATAATATATAATTTTTAAAGTTTTATATGTTACACGCAATTTTTATAAATGCTATATAATTTGGATAAATTTATCAATATTTGTCAATTATGTTGAACAAACAATATAAAATAATGTGTTAAATTATGATATTATTGTTAAAAATAAGTATCACAGAAGAGCATATCAATCTTACTAGTTGCCATTATACTCATACACGTATAAATTTTACTCTAGAAAATTAATGAGATAACGATGAGCAAGCATAATTGGTTTCATACAACATTTTAATGGCAGATAATTGTGAAGGTAGGCAGTTGAGGAAATAGTAAATAAACATATTCATTATGCATACAAACAATAGAAGACATGCTATACAAATAATTTCTTTTGTGTTTTATTCAAAAATTAGGCAACACCAAGCCCTTTACCATTTCTGTTTAGCGTAGGAGTCTTGGACTACAATTTTAACATAATTTATCTTAGAATAAAGCAAAGTAATTGAATATTATACATTTTAAAAAATGATACGAATGGGGTATCTAAATATTCAAGTGTATGGTACCCAATTCACTTTCTTTATTCCCACAAAAAATTTCACAACTAGTGACATACTGATGAAATTCCTTGTGCCAATAGCAATCTTGAACAAATTAACATGACTAGATATTTTTTTTTTAAATTTCTCCTTAATGAACATCGTTGATTGTACTGCATGATAGGTAAGGACTCAATCAACTATGCTAATATTTTCTCAAATAATCATGGTCATTTCAGATTGTTTTCAATTATTTTCATGAGATAGTAATTTTATTTTTCAAGTATAATATTCTTAGCAAAGCAATTATATGAACACATTCAAAATAAACTAAGCCAAATCCCCACAAAAATGTTTAATCAGTACACCAGTCGAAATGTAAAGTTCACATACGAATTTCGAATTTCAGCATACACAGTATACTAAAAAGTAAATTTCACATAACACATAATAACAAATGAAATGAACTAAGAAAAACCCTAACCTTAAATTTGGGTGTTTCCAAAAGAAGCTTTCAAACAGCAAATTCAAAGAGCTATGTAATAACTTATAAAGCACACTAAAACTTTTATCAATCTAACTAACAAACTCTTTGATAAAAAAAATGAATTTCAATTTTATCAACAGAGCAAACGGTGGAAATCCACTTACCCCATCTCCTCGAGTTTATATAGCTACTCATCAACGTTAGCAGCCTCCTGACGAGCAACAATCACCTGCAACACATCCGGCCTCTGCCTCAGCAATGGTCACCTGCTCCTCTTCGTCTCTCTGCAACGCCTGCGTAGCTGTAGGACTCTGCTCTCTGTTCGCGCACAAAATGGAAGGAGAAAAGGTTGTGTAAGGGACGAAACAAATATCGCTGGATGAACCAGCGAGTTGTGCCACGCGTCCAACACCAGATGGATGAGCGAATTAGTATTCCGAGGCAAATCTCACTCAATAAACTAGCGAGATTTACCATGCATCCAACGCCGAATGGATAGGCGATTGGTATTCATAAGCAAATCTCGCTAGATGGCAAATCTCGCTGGATGAACCAACGAGATTTACCTCGCATCCAGAGCAGCATCACTAGTGCACAGTAAATCTTGCTGCTTGGTGCAGCGAGATTTGTTTAAATCTCGTTGGACCAAGCAACAAGATTACGTCAGAGTTATTATGAGAATTATTTTCCCAAATAGGTTACTATTTGATATATATTTTTAAAAAAAGATAAATCAGGAAAAACTCTAGATTTAAACTAAATTTAATAGAAAATTATATTTAATTTATTTAAATTTATACGAATTTAAATTTAAAATTGAAGCTCAAATTTTTAACACATGGTCTAAATTTGTTTTTTTTTTTTTTTTACTTTCAAAAGTCACTAAAAATTTAGAATAGTCCTATCTCTTATGAAGTATGAATTTTTCTTTTTTTGAAACCTTGATTTCATATTTTAGGTATTAAGATTTAGATACTGAATTTATATTTATGTAAATTTAAATAAAATAAAATATAAAATTATATTGAGCTATTTTTAAGTTTATTTAAATTTAAATTTAAAACTTGAAATTTATATTTTGATACACAATTTATTCACATTTTATTATATACATGCATTTTCTAAGAACGTTCATTATTGAATTGTTATAGTTTTTATTATCTGGTTGATCTGAGTTTGTTTGATTTTTTTTATAGACTATAAAAAAGTTTTCACATTATTCAATTTATTTATTTTAGTTATTTAAAATAATTTATAATTTTTATGAGATATATTTTTTTTAAAGACTCTTTTTTCACAAGGATTAAAAATTAATAATTTTGTGAGATGTTTATGATTATTTTTTTAATGACACTTTTTTCACAAGGATTAAACAATTTATAATTTCTATATGATATCGACGACTATTGATTTGAGTGACTCCTTTTTGGTATGAGGCTCACAATTCTTCTTCATTACTTTATTTTTAAAAACAAAATTTATTATTAAAAAATGTTATGACTATATAGTGTCTCGAAGTATGAGTTTAGAAACTTACATTTCAGTTTGTGCGGATTAAAAAAAAAATAGGTCAAACACATACTATGTTCTAACTAAATGTATGCAAATTCAAATAAAATTCTCAAATTCTATACTCTCAAACATAAAGGAAAAATCTTCTTAAGCTTTGAACATGGTTAAATAATTAACTTCTTGTCCAAATTAAGAGAGTAGTATTCTTCTCACACGTGTTTTTAGTTTAATAGAGTAATTAATGACAAAGGCCCATGAAATTATGGGCTTACGATGAGTGGGTGAAGCAATATGGGTCTCACATGCTTTAACCGCTCGTGATTGTTATAGGTGTACATGCCCTAATTTTAACCAAGTCTTTTTGAAAAGACCTGACATAATAAGATTGGACCCCTTTTTTAAAAAAAATTAAGTCCCTTGAATCATGAGTTTTCAAATTGATTCCCAGTATCAGCTACTTGTGGTTAGGTCTTTTTAATTGCCTTTATTTTAAAATGAGTCCAAGTATTAGGAACTAAGTCCTGCACTTTCAAGAAAAAATTGAGTCCTTTTTAATTTTAAAATTGAGTTGAATTCCTTGAGTTTCAAAATTTAGTTCTCTTGTTCCTTTCATTGGGAAATTGAGTTGAGTCCTAGAATTTTTTTAATTGAATATTTGAATTTTTAGATCTTAGATTGAGTCTTTCAAATTTTGAGTTGAGTCTTTCAATTTTAAGAGTAAGTTTTTCAATTTCAAAATCAGGTAGTTCATCAAGTCCCAAAGTCACATTTTATTACTGTGGCATTGCTCGTCAAAAGTTGACATGGGATTTCAGTCATACATTTTATTAAAAGGGAGGGGAGGCACGTGTCCAAATTACAGAGAAATGTTGCAGTATGCACTGCGAAGCACATACACTAGGAAATGCAAAAATGTGTGTATGCAAACAAGTTACAACTGAAAAAAAATACAGGGAAAGGGAAGGCCAGTACAAACAAATGTTGCAAGGAGACAAGGTACGGGGGTACATATGAAATACATGCAAAAAAATTATCCTTAATTGTCAACTGGAAGCATCTTCCCAAGTCCTGTGCACCAAAGAGAGAGCAATTAGTTAGAGGATAAATGGAAATTTAGGAAAATTTATAAACAACAATCACATGTGCGCAGAAGAGAAGAATGAAAATTGTTAGAAAATATTCCCTGCTAGCACAGGGAATAAAAGAGGGAATTATGTTAAAAGGGGGAAATTGGCGCCAAATCAAACCCCCGGACTCCTTATAAATAGGGAGTCTTGCACAGTGCACAACACACATAAGCAAGGAACTAGAGAGAAAACTCTGCGAAGAAAGAGAGAGAAATTGGAGAGAATTAGAAAAGAAAAAAAAAATGAGAGAACCTTGCAAAAATTGAGAGAGAGACACAGGTAGAGAGCATTAGAAGAACTTTGCTAAAATAGAAAAGAAAAAAGGAGATAGAGGAAGAAGCTCTACAGTATAGAGTGCTGAGAGTAGCGGCTGAGTCGACCAAAACCCGATACCAGTTCTAGAATTCTCAGTCAGACAACCAGACAAACAATAGAGGTAGAAGAGGATTGAAGGAGAGAAGAAGAAAGGTGAAATCTAAAGCTACATTCCTTATATCGTTTAAATCCATGTAATGCATGTGAATGTGTGAGTATGAATGCAAGTTCCCCCCCCCCCCCCTCCTTAAGCCTTAAGCTCGAACCTGAATACTAGCTAACTCAGGATCAAATCAACCCCTAATTTCCCATCTCCCCGTACTCGAATCTGAGTTCAAGTTCGAACCTTTTGGATTAGACTATTAGACCCGAAGCCCATTTGTTTAAAAAACTAACCAAACCCATTTTTGACACTTACCCAGACCCATTGGTTTCTAAAATTCAACCGAAACCCATTTTCTTAAATAGCCTCGAAGCCCATCAATTTAAAAAAACTAACCAAGCCCATTTTTGAAACTTACCCAGACCCATTGGTTTTTTAAATCAACCCAAACCCATTTTCGAAAACAGACCCAAAGTGTAACGACCTGCTTAATTTATATATATATTTTTTCACTAATATAATAATAATTATGGATATTCATAACCCACTTGGACCCGAGGGTACCAGGGGTAACCTGTCATCCATTCCATTACCTAAGGAGCAGGAGACGTGATATTATAAATAAATCAAAATACCATATAACCCAATATCATTCAACACAATACCAAAGCTACTACATCCATTGTAAATATATATACAACCCAAAAGAGTCCTAGGGTCACCTCTCAAAAAATCTATCTGACCCTATCAAAAATACTTACCCTTTAGAAAGGGTAGATCAGTTGTAACTATCTTTGCGAACCTTTATCTGCTCTCCTATCCGGGGCTCTTGAAATGTTCATATAATTCGGGGCAAGACACCTCTTAGTAAGGGAAAATAAACTAATACCAGTGTGTGGCAACATAAGTAGTTTTCGTGTTATACATATAACAACATATAAACATATTTGGGCAAAACCATCTGTATCATATCTGAGAAACATATAAAAATACATCATGGTGGAACATACTGAATTTCCATAACATCAATCATCTCATATAATAATAATAGAAAACATCCTGGAAGGTTAGCAGCTGGTGTCATGTCTTACCCCCACATGACCGGGTTGTGTGGCCTAAAGGCGGGATCCGACAATGGCTGGCCGACCACTGCTGAATCAAAAGCAAAAGTCTGTAAGTATGATGGGTCTGCCACAATTGGTTCGTACACCAAGGGCGCCAACACTTCAATAAACCACATTGACTGTCATCCTCCCGCTACCCCATATGGCTAGCGGTAGCACTAACATATCATGATCGTGATCATATAGTTACGGCACCGTGCTCGTGAAAGCCTAAACCAAGCCAACCAGGTTCTGATAACATATAACATATATTCAAACAGTGATACATGGCTATTTTATAATAATAATTGCTAAATTAATACCATCATACCATTTTGCATATATAACGTGAAAATCATCGGTCTGTACGCCGGCATTTCATATTTTACCATTCACGACCCGTATGTCGTACTACACAACAGATTAAATTCTCGGCCGCTTGTACGCCGTCGTATCATATATAAAACTCGGACCGTATGCCGACATATCAAATAACACTTTCGGCCTGTACGCCTGTATTTCACATTAAAACTCTCGACCTGTATGCCAATATATCACATATAATTTTGTATCATTTCCACATTTTCCAAAAACCATATCATGCTTATTTTGTAAACATAGTGTTTCCATAGTAAATTTTACTCATGCCACACAAGATAGGTATTATTCATATTCAAGTCATACCATCATTTACAATAGTATTTCCCAAACATAATACTACAATATAATTAATTTCCTGAAATAACATGCTGTAAAATTATACATATATTTCTAAGAAAACAACTAATTTAGTTTATCCCCTTACTTGATTCCTGAAGAGCCTCTAAAAATACCAGTCTTATACTCGCAGGGTTCCTCGTTCAACACCCTGAAAATGATATCTCTCAGAACAAAACTTTAGTATTTCCTTGTTTACTATAATTCCTATAACTTCAAGAAAGTCAAACACTGAATAAAAATTCTTACCCTAAACTTGGGATGGAATCCAAGCTAGCCCCATCGACGATCCACTCCAGCAGACTTGTAGAGAATTTCCCCAGGAGTGTTATGGTGGCTTCGGATCGTTGATCCGGCAAAGAACGGACCCAAAAAGCTAGAGAGAAGGATGGGGAATCGATGAGGAGAGAGAAAGAGGGTTTTGTGCATGAGTTTTCAACCAAAAATGAAATTTAGGCTTATTTATACACTGGCCTTCGTTGACGAGCCACGTCACTTTATTGACGAGGTCAAGAAGGAAGTTCGTCGACAAATGCCTATTCCTCGTCGAAGAAATTTAGAACTGTGATAAACCCTCTCGGTATCTCCTCGTCGACTAGACATGTCCCCGTCGATGAGCTCCTCATGTGTTCTCGTCGATGAATCCTCTACGTTCGTTGACAAGACCGTATTTAAATATTAAAATTACAATTTCCTTTCCCCCCTTCTTTCATTATTTAAATACCATAATTTCTCTGGGTTACTACACAAAGCCCATCTGTTTAAAAAACTAACCAATCCCATTTTGAAACTTGCCCAAAGCCTTTGGTTTTTAAAATTAACCCAATCCCATTTTCCAAAACAGTCCCGAAGCCCATTTCTTTAAAAAACTAACGAAGCCCATTTTTTAAACTTGCCCAGACCCATTAGTTTTTAAAATCGACCTAAGTCTATTTTCTAAAACTTACCCGAAGCCCATGTGTTTTAAAAACCAACAAAGCCCAATTTCAAAACACACACACGAACCTGACTTAGAACAAAGGCAAACCCAACACCCACACATGTCCAAGTCACACGTACCAAACTCACTCGGGATCGCCCAAGTTCTCGTAATTCACCTCAGTTTGACTCTGGTGAGTCAACCTGTCACCAACTCATCAGGATGGGACGATTCAACTCGTCTTCATCCCTGAACCTGAAAACCTAATTTGCCAACCAGAGAGCCCTAACACATTGACACTCGGATCTCACACCCGAAGGCAAGATCAACACACCAAAACAAAGCCAGCATTCAAATCAACATCTCTAACAAAAAATAAAAAATAAAAAATAAAAAAATAAAAAAAATTGTGGAATGTCTGAAAGGACTTCCCTAAGGTTCACATCAATCTCTTCCATTGAGGCATCTACAGGGTCATTCGCCATTCCCCATAGTTTCACTGAAAGACTTTGAGGTCGTTCGTGCCTAACCATAAGAGTTTGAAAGAGGATGTTGACTCTACGAGTCCAATCCTATTTTGATAATGACAAATCACTTGGTATTTGATCTGTGCATTGAGTTTGTGAACAAGAACCATATTAAGCATGCACGGAAAGATAACGAGTCATGAAAGCCATAAAGTAAAATTAACACATCTTGGCAAGATTCATGGAACTCAAAGAGTACGAGAATCAAGATGCAAGCGGCAAAGTTCAAGAACATCTTTGGAATGGGTATTTAGAACTCATGTACTTACATTTTCATATGATTTAATTTGAGACTCAACATAACTTATAATAATTTTAGGATTTATGCATTTCATGTATATCATTAGGGGACTTTCATGGACTTAGAAATATTTTTAAAACCTTGGAAAGTACTTTTATAAAAGAGACAAGAAAGAAAATAAAATAGATTTTTAAATTAAAACAAAAAGGAAAATTGAGAAAAATGGAACTTCAGTAGCCTGAACTCACCTTCAGTAACCTGAAGAATTTCTTCAGGAGCCTGAAGATTAAGTTCGGTAGCCTGAAGAATTAATGGGAAAACACAGCAAGAAGGCCGAGGTACTTCGGTTGCCTAACCCTGGAACTTCAGTAGCCTAAAGTCACTTTAGGAGCCTGAACTTCAACATTAGTAGCCTGAAGTCGCGGGAAAGTTTAAAAATCAGCTTTTTATTAAACAAACTCGCAGCTATTTATTTGATCCAATGATTGAGATCAATCCTAAGGGTAAGACACTATAAATACTAAATATCTAAACCCTAGAACTAGGTTAAGACACTCAAGAAAGAGAAGAACACATCTTGTTGAAAGAACATTGAAAACTTGCTACTATTGCTATACGATTGCCTATACTTCAATTTCTAACCATCAAGCTTGGGCAAATCAACTCAAAATCTTAGAGGGAACTTGTCTACTCATATGAATTCTCATTCTAGTATTGAGGTTTGATCATTCAAGTTATTATCTTCAAGAACTTCCCATCCCATTACTTGTTCTTGATTATCTTTAGAAAAGTTTGATCTTGTGCGTGTTCATATATATAAAAAATTGTTTTTGAAAAGATAATTACTTGAGAAAGTTGTTTAGCTATTAATTGATTGTTTTTGATTCAAGAGTATATATATATATATATATATATATATATATATATATATATATATATATATATAGTTTTCATAGAGCATATTATTGAAAAATCTATTTTTGATTAGGTATTAAAAGGTTGATCTTGAAATTGCTTATACATGTACATATTTATTTTAAACAAGATCGTTACTTGATTAAGGTTGTGTTATTGATTTAATGGTTTGATTCAAGTGTGCATTCAATTATAGGATTCGTATTTTATATATATTAAAACACTTGAGAATATATCCTTGGTATTCATAAATATCTATTTTATTAAGGGATATCTTGTTTGAAAAATCTTATACTCACGATTTTGTTCTTTGAATTACATATCATATACATTCACATATTACAAAGATCGAGTTGTGATTAAATATTTGATAGAAAGCTTTTTGATATAGATTGATAAAATATTAAAAATAAGGCTTCTATCAAGTTCACATTAAATATATGTGTGCATCGTTACAAAGTAAACTAGAACCCTAGTATACTCTAAAGCATTTTAAATATATCATTATGTGGGAGTTTTGGTTAAAGAGGGTTTGTGTGTTGAAGCATATCATACATAAAACGATTGTATCATTTTCATACATTCATGAGCTTCAAGTTTAATCATATGTTAATGTGTTAGGAATTTGATTTGTACTCAGACGCTTTTGTTAGAAGCATTTTTGAGTGTTATTTTTCAGATTCTATTGTATACACTGTTCGGTGTGTAAACTGGTGTGTAAGGAGAGAGTTGTATCTCTTGTAAGCAGCGGAGTAGGAGGGAGTTGTACCTCTTGTAAGCAGCGGATTGTAAGGGAAGTTCCGTCCCAATTTAAGGAGTAGGGATTTAGTGAAATCCTTGAGTGGTTGCTCAAGGCGAGGACGTAGGCCAAGTCGGTTGAACCTCGTAAAAACTGTGTTTGTCTTCTCTGTTCCCTTTACTTTTTATTTTCAACACTGCATTTAAATTGTGTATATTGCATGTATAGGTTGGATAGCCTTACGCATAAGTAATTGAGTAACAAGAATTCATTGGTAAATATATAAGAAGGGTTAAGCGGTAAATAAGTGTCAAAGAATTTTTTAAATACCCAATTCACCCCCCCTTTTGGGATTACACCTGATTTAACATTTGGTATCAGAGCGGGTTTACATAAACTTGATAGTTAATTTGTAAAATGATCACATGACACACATTGGTGTAACTCCATTTGGTGAGGGATTCTCATCCACTAGACCACCCATTTTTGTGGTGTAAATTACACCTATTTGAAACGTAGGATGAGCATATATCTACTGAACGTAGATTGGAAGGTTTGGAAAATATTGACTAAGGGAAATCACATTCCCATGAAAGTAATTGATAAGATTAATGTACCTAAAACTGAAGATGATTATATTGAAGAGGATTGGAAGTTAATACAAATCAATGCCACTACCATGAACTTACTTTTTTGTACATTAGATGTCAGTGAATTTAATAGGGTAATGGCATGTAACTCAGCTAAAGAAATTTGAGAAAAATTAGAAGTTTCATATGAAGGCACTAAGGAAGTCAAGGATAGTAGGATAAACATGCTCACTAGTGAATATGAAGCATTTAAAATGACGACTGATGAATCCATACAATCCATGTACACTAGATTCACACATATCATTAACTCTTTAAATGCTCTTGGAAAAACTTACCCTACTTATGAGTTGATCAGGAAAATACTCAGGAGATTACCTCCAGTGTGGGAAGCGAAAGCTACGACAATAGCAGAAGGGAGAAATCTCAAGGAGATGTCGGTGGACGAACTCATTGGATCGCTCATTGCCTATGAGTTGGCAATAAACGAGAGGAAAAATAAGCAAAGCAAAGCAAAGAAGGTTACTGCACTTAAGGCATCATCAAGCTGTTCAAGTGAAGGAAGTGATTCCGAAACGGATGATGACATGGCCTTGCTAACAAAGAAGTTCGGGAAGTTTTTGAAGAAGAACAAGAAGTTTAACAAAAAATTCTGGAACTCTAAATCGGAAAGAGGAGAGCAAAGCATGAAGAAAAAGAATGAGGATCCACCAACATGCTACAACTATCGAGAAGTTGGACACATCAAGCCTGAGTGCCCCAAGCTCATAAAAGCCTCAAAGAAAAAGAAGAAGGCGCTGAAAGTTAGCTGGGATACATACAGCACTAGCGGTTCAGAATTCTGAATCTAGTGACGACGAGGTGGCCAATCTGTGTCTAATGGCACATGATGACCTTGAGGTACAATCATCATTTTCATCATCTTCATATTATTCTAGTGATTCTGAAAATGAAAATGATATGATTTCATATGATGAACTGAAACAAGAATACCTGTACACTATTAAAATGCTTGAGAAAAAAACAAAGAAAATTTCTGAGTTAAGAAGTAAAGTCAAAGAACTTTCAAGCTTACTTGAACGTCAAAATGAATCTCGTGCATCTTTCATAAGAAATAAAGATTTGAAAATTGAGGAGTTAGAAAATGATTTGAAAGATAAATCTGAAATTATTTGTAAATTTACGGAAGGACAAAACAATTTTGAAAAGCTCTTAGGATCTCAAAGAAATTCCCTAGATAAGGAAGGGTTTGGTTTTAATGGTAAGGAAAATCTAAAGAAAAGACATATTTACATGAGTTATTTTACAAAAGAATCAAAGTCATATGTTCCAACTAAGAATTATTATAGAAATACTACATGCTTTGAATGTAGAAGGTTGGGTCACATACAATTCGACTGTCCTTTCAAAAATAAAGATGTAAAAATAAAGAAAGTATGGAAGGTCAAAGGTCAATCTAGCACTAACCCCCCTGGACCCAAGACAATCTGGGTACCAAAGCTAGTTGTTTGATTGTGTCATGCAGATTTGCTTAAGATCAACATCCTCAAAAGATAGATGGTATATGGATAGCGGATGCACACATCACATAACCGAGGATAAAACAAAGTTCACATCCATCATACCCAAGGATGAAGGGTTTGTTACTTTTGGAGATAATGATAAGGGAATGATCATAGGTGTGGGTAAAGTCGGTAATGATTCCCCACTCATTATAGATGATATTTTATTAGTTGAAGGTTTAAAGCACTATTTATTGAGCATAAGTCAACTATGGGATAAAGGCTACAAAGTATCATTTGAACATGACAAGTGCATAGTTGAACACAAAATTGATTATAAGACACTCTTCATTGCTAAGCATCATGAAAACGTATATACCACAAGCTTTGATAACTTAACTACACAAAGTGTGACATGCCTATATGCCTATCTAGCATATTACATTTATTATGAGCATATTTCATACACCTTGTGTATGAACATGAGCATATTATCCTTCATTAATTATTTGATGCATTAATTGAGGGGGAGCTTTGTTTAAGTGTAACCCATTATATATATTTTTTGCTTGTGCATTTGTCATCATCAAAAAGGGGGAGATTGTTGACTCTACGAGTCCAATCCTATTTTGATAATGACAAATCACTTGATATTTAATCTGTGTATTGAGTTTGTGAACAGGACTTACACTGAACATGCACAGAAAGATAACGAGTCATGGACGCCATAAAGTAAAGCTTATACATTTTAGAAAGCACCATGGAACTCAAAGAGTATGAGAATCAAGATGCAAGCGGCAAAGTTCAAGAATATTTTGGGAATGGGTATTTAGATCTCATGTACTTACATTTTCGTATAACTTAATTTGAGGCTCATAACTTAGAATGATTGTTAGGATTCATGCATTTCATGTACATCATTAGGGAATCTTCATGGACCTAGAAATGTTTGGAAAATCATGAAATATATGTTTTATAAAAGGCCTAAGAAAAAGAGCAAAACATTTTTTTTTAATTAGAAAAAAAGGAGGGGACTTCAGTAGCCTGAAGTTAACCTCAGGCGCCTGATGAATTTTTTCGGTAGCCTGAAGATTAAATTTAGTAGCCTGAAGAATTAAATGGGAAAGACAGAACCTGGCAGAGGTACCTCGGTCGCCTGACCCTGGAACCTCAGGCGCCTGAAGTTGCAACTTCAGGAGCCTGAAGTCGAGTTCGGTTGCCTGAACTCGCGGGAAAGCCTAAAAATCAGTTTTTTATTAAAAAGACTCGCAAGCTATCTTATTGATCCAACGGCTGAGATCAATCCTAAAGGTAATGTACTATATATTACGAATATCTAAACCCTAGAACATGAGTTAGACACACAAGAAAGACAAAAACACACCTTGTTGCAAGATCATTGAAAAGTGTTATACGATTGCCTATACATCAATCTAAAATCTTCAAGCTTGGGCAAATCAAATCAGATTTTCAAAGAGAACTTGTTTACTCTACTGGACTTCAATCTAGTATTGAGGTTTGATCTTTCAAGTTATTAGTGTTGTGACTTTTCATCTCATCTCAGTGCTTGTTCTTGACTAGGTATTGAAAAGTTTTGATATTGAGTGTGCCTATTCATATAAAATATATTTTCGAGAAGATCATTACTTGAGAAAACTTATTTAACTTGCTTGATTGATTTTTTGATTCAAGTGTGTATTTTCTAAAGGATATATATTTTAGTTATATTACTACTTGATTAAATATCCTTAGTACTTACAACTATACATTTAATTGAGGGATATTTTTTGAAAATTAATATTCTCAGTTTGTGATTGAATACATGAAATAAAGCTTTGTGATTTTGATTGAGTTTGTATTCAAGACAAAGATTTTGTTAATGAGTTCACTTCAAACATACTTTTTGCATCTTTACAAAGTGAACCAAGAACCCTAGTTAACTCCAAGGCATTTCAAATATATTTTTACTTTGGAGTTTTGATTAAATACGAATTTGTGTGTTGACACATATCATACATCAAACGATTGTATTGTTTTTCATACATTCATGAGTTTCAAGTTATATCATATGTTAATGTGTTAGGAATTTGAATTGTACTCACAAGCTTTTGTTAGAAGCATTGTTTTGAGTGTATTTTTCAGATTTTATTGTATACACGGTTCGGGGTGTGAACCGGTGTGTGAGGAGAGAGTTGTATCTCTTGTAAGCAGCAGAGTAGGAGGAAGTTGTGCCTCTTGTAAGCAGCGGACTGTACGGGAAGTTCTGTCCCACTTTAAGGAGCAGGGTTTTAGTGAATCCTTGAGTGGTTGCTCAAGGCGAGGACGTAGGCCAAGTCGGCTGAATCTCAAAAAACTGTGTTTGTCTTCTCTCTTCCCTTCACTCTTTATTTTCAGCATTGCATTTAATTTGTGTATATTGCATGCATAGATAGGATAGTCTTGCACTTAAGTAATTGAGTAACAAGAACTTATTGGTAAATTTATAAGAAGGGTGTAAGAGGTAACTAAGTGCCTTAGAATTTTTTAAATACCCAATTCAAGCCCCCTCTTGGGATGACACCTTAATCAACAAATTGTGTATTGAATTTGCCAATACCATGCAAAATGAATTTGAGATGAGCATGATGGGTGAACTAAATTTCTTCCTAGGACTTCAAATCAAATAAGCAAATCATGGAATATTCATAAATCAATCAAAGTATATTAGAGACTTACTCAAAAAGTTTAATATGGAAGACGAAAAAATACTAGGTACACCTATGAGCGCTTCATTGAAATTAGACAAGGATGAGTAAGGTATACCAGTAGACGTCAAACTATATCGTGGAATGATAGGTAGCTTGTTATACCTGATTGCCAGTAGACTTGATATAATGTTTAGCGTATGCTTGTGCGCAAGATTTCAGTCTGCACTAAAAGAGTCTCATTTGCTAGCTGTTAAACGGATACTTAGATATTTGATAGGAACCGTGGACATTGGGTTATGGTATCCTAAGTACACATCCTTTGAGATTCTTAGTTATTCAAATGCTGATTTTGCGGGTAGCAAAGTGGATAGGAAGAGCACTAGTGGTACTTGTCATTTCTTAGGACACTCCTTGGTCTCTTGGTTTTCCAATAAACAAAATTCAGTTGCTCTTTCCACAGCTGAGGCTGAACACATAGCGGTAGGTAGTTGTTGTGCTCAAACACTATACATGAAACAACAACTAAAGGATTTTGGAATAAGTTATGAAACAATCCCTTTATGATGCGATAATACGAGTGCAATAAATATCTCAAAGAATCTCATATTACATTAACGAACTAAGCACATAGAAATACGACATCACTTTCTTTGTGATCATGTACAAAAAGGGGATGTAACACTAGAGTTTGTATGCATGGATGAACAATGGATAGATATATTCACGAAACCACTTGCGGAGGATAGGTTTATCCAAATTAGGCGTGAATTAGGTCTCATGCATAGTCGAGAGGTTGTTTAGAATCATGTCAGATGATATAATTCAGGGGGAGCAACGTCACTTACGATATAATCACTTGGTATTGCATTAATTAACAATTGGACACGTTTAAAACCTTAAGATTTCTAAGGGGAGAAGAACATAAGGGTACGTCTACTCGTACTTTATTAGTTTACACATTTTTGTTGATGTCAAAAGGGGGAGAAAAATCAAGAGCAAAAATAATAACACACAAAAATCGGAAGCAAAGAAAAATTGGGAGCAAAAATTGTTATTGAAGTTATGCAAAGGGTGAGATATACAAAGGGGGAGAAACTGATTTCTACCGGAGTGGATTTGTCGTATGAGCGGCGTAGGCATATCTCCTGGGGTAAGCTAAATTCTCTCTCTTACCTCATTTTTTTTGTAAATCTTAAGCCTAATTGACAATCAGATACCACCACAAGAATTTAGGGACGATTCTCTACAAGTCTAGCGGAGCGGATTCCTCATGGGGTCGTCGTAAGCATAACCCCAAAATTAGGATAAGGAGATTATTAAGGGGCTAATTATTTTTTAATTAATGTAGATTAAGAAATGTTAGAATATTGGACATTTTGAGGTTGAACTAGGGTTATTGAATTCAGGGTTCACGTAAGCGCCGCGAGTGTAATTTTGGGACCGTGCAAGCATAGTTCAGGAAACGAGGTAAGTGTGTTCAATATTAGTTTATATGTTAATTTGGAGTATATGGAGCCTAAGGAAGGTTATATGAGTATTATTTCAGGAAATGAATTAATTAATCTAGGGAAAACACGAATTGTAGGATTTGAGTTTCGGGCGCTGGAGGTGTAGGATATGGGTTTTAACAAGACTCTTAGTAAATCAGGTAGAGGGAATAAATTATAACAGTATTTTTGATATTATTGATTGAATGAATATGTGAAAAATGAAGTTATGATATTTTTCCCTGTGAAATTAGTATATTACAAATATTAGATGAAAATTGTGTGGTTTATGATGTATATTGAAAAATATGAAATTTGATGATGAGTATTTTATGAGAAAATGATGAAATGAGAACTATTGATATGTTTGTTAGAAATGATGAAAATGATATATAAATACGTGTATAGAAATAATTTTTTATGAAAATAGGAAAGTACGAATACTAATTTGAGTATGTTGAGAAGTGTTGAAAAACGTGAAATGAGTTATATGCTAACATGAGAATGAAATGAAAGTGAAAAGATATATATATATATATATATATATATATATATGTATTACTATGAAATGAATTTTGAAATGTGGGAATATTGCAATGTAAATTTTGAAATATGAACATTGAAATGTGGAAGTTGAAATATGACTATTGAAATGTAAATATTGAAATAGGCATACTGGGAAATGTGAACATTGCAAAGTGTAAAAGCTGCAATGGGATCATTGGAAATATGATTAATGAAATGCCAATACCGTATAATGATTGCAGGTTTGTGGTAATAATAACCTTGATAGATGGATATGGAAACCCTAATGATGGGTTGTGATATTGAGCATGGTACCGTTGCTAGTGGTGTTAGTGCAACCACACGGACTCGTGGAGTGCGTGGTGTGACATTCGACTGAGTTGTATAGTAGAGTTGTTGTGCCCCCTGAGTCTAGATCAGGGCGATGGGCCAGCCAGTCATACTACAAATACGGGATATGTGATATGATATTTTGATCTAACCGAGTCGGCCAACTGCGGTTAGATCCATCCTTCGGACCGTACAACCCCGACCATGTGGGGAAGTATGGCAGAGTGAATATCCTCAAGGCTGTCATGAGTTATAGACACAAGTATATTGGTTATCAAGGACACTCATGAGCTAGATGAAAATGGAAATGCAATGAAAATGGAAATGTAATGAAACAAAATTAGGGAAGAAATAGTGTGAGCTAATAATATAAATAAATGAGGCGAATTAAAACTCTCTGCCTAAGGGCTTATTGAGTAAGGTGAGTGCTCTGATAATTATTAGTTGCGGCTAAACTCGAGTAATTGGGTAGGGTTGCAAACGATATCTTGGATAGATATTTTCCAGCTACTATTAGGGAAGCTAAAGTGGAAGAATTCCTAAATCTGAAGTAGGGACAGCTGTCGGTCCAGCAGTATGCGGCGCGGTTTATAGAGCTCTCTCACTTCGCTCTGTATATTGTTCCTGATGAGGTAAAGAAAACAAGATAGTTTGAAAGAGGATTGAGGCGAGACATATATAGGCAGGTGGTAATGCTAAAGATACAAGATTTTGTTGAGTTAGTCGACAGAGCAACCTTGGCAGAGGTTAGTGAGCGTATGAATGTAGAGGAACAGGGATAGAAGAAGAGATCTGCACCTTCAGGCTACCAGTAGGGTCCTAGGCAGGGTCAGTGGAGGATAGGAAACTATGGTAGAGGACGGAGGCAGGAGACTGGAGGTCGTAAGGTTCAAACGATGCAGAATCATCCTGTCTGTCAGACTTATGGGAGGAGACACTGAGGAGAGTGTCGAACGGGGAGAGCTATCTGCTATCGCTGCGGTAGACAGAGACATTTGGTGTGAGATTGCCCTACACCACCAAATGTTGCTCCTGCTCCCAGACCATACCAGGGAGGCTATCAAGTGCCACATGGAGGCTAACAGAAGAATATGGCTCTAGCCAAAGTTTTTGCTTTGACGCCGGGTGATGCTGAGACAGCCGACGACATGGTGACAGGTATGGTTAGCATGTTTTCCTTTAAAGTTATTGTATTATTTGATTTAGGGGCCACACACTCGTTCGTGTCTATGGGATGTATGAAATTGTGTGGGACAGAAACACAGTTGTTAGATACCGAATTGTTAGTTACTACACCGACAGGGTCTGCAGTGAGGTGTAGTAGGATGCTTCGGGGTTGTCCAGTTGACATTCAAGGGAAATTTTGTCTGTTGATCTGATAGTGTTAGACATGTATGGGTTCGATGTAATATTCAGTATGGACTGGTTGACAGCTAATTATGCCAGTATAGACTGTCGTTTGAAAGAAGTAATATTCAGACCTTCGGGAAAACCAGAATTCAGGTTTATAGGGTCGCGAGTGCAATCCTCACCCCAGTTAGTTTCAGCTATTCAAGCGAGGAGACTGCTCCTAAGTGGTTGTCAGGGATTTGTGGCATTTGTGAAGGAAATGATAGAGAATGAATTGAAACTCACTAGTATGCCTGTAGTAAAGGAATTTATGGATGTTTTTACATATGAGTTTCCAGAATTGCCAGCTAATTGTGAGGTAGATTTTACTATTGATCTGCTTCCAAATACAACGTTGATCTCTAAAGCACCCTACCGAATGGCGACAGCAGAGTTAGCATAATTAAAGAATCAGTTGTAAGATTTGCTTGATAAAGGTTTTATACAACCTAGTGTATCTCCGTGCGGAGCTCCAGTTCTATTTGTGAAGAAGAAAGACGAGACCATGAGGATGTGTATGGATTATACGGAAATCAATAAAGTGACAATCAATAACAAATATCCTCTACCTCGTATAGATGATTTATTTGACCAACTCCAGGGTATGCGGGTGTATTCTAAGATTGACCTCAGATTAGGTTATCATTAGGTAAAAGTGAAAGCAGAAGATGTCTCGAAGACAACTTTCAGGACCAGATATAGGCATTATGAATTTCTCGTTATGCCATTTGGTCTGATGAATGCTCCTGCTGTATTTATGGACTTGATGAATAGAGTCTTCTACCCGTATTTAGACCAGTTTGTTGTTGTTTTCATCGATGATGTATTGGTCTATTCAAGGAGCTATGAGGAGCATGAGATGCACTTGAGGTAGGTTTTACAGATGCTCAGGGAAAAGAAGTTATACGCCAAGTTCAGCAAATGCGAATTCTAGCTCGAGAAAGTTGTGTTTTTGGGGCATGTTATCTCAGGGGATGAAATTTCTATGGATCCTAGTAAGATTGATGCGGTAGTGAATTGGGCTAGACCAAAGAATGTCCAGGAGATTAGAAGTTTCTTAGGCTTAGCTAGGTCTTACCGTCATTTTGTTGAGGGATTCTCAACGCTATTAGGGCCTCTGACGCGACTGACTAAGAAGAACATCATATTTGAATGGAACGATAGCTGTGAGTAGAGTTTTCAGGAATTGAAGCAGAGGCTTCTCACGACACTAGTGCTGATTATTCTGTTAGGGGGTGAGGGTTATGTTATCTACAACGTTGCGTCATTGAAGGGACTTGACTATGTATTGATGCAGCATGGTATAGTGGTAAAGTATGCTTCCAGGCGGTTGAAAGAGTATGAGAAGAACTACCCTACCCATGATCTTGAATTGGCTGCAGTAGTACATGCATTGAAGATTTGGAGGCATTACCTCTACGATGAACGGTGTGAAATTTTCTTTGACCATAAAAGTTTAAAGTACTTTTTCACATAGAAAGAGCTAAACATGAGGCAGAGAAGGTGGTTGGAGCTTATTAAAGATTTTGATTGTACCATCAGTTACCACCAAGGGAAAGCAAACATGGTCGCTGATGCGTTGAGCAGGAAGTCTGTGGGACCAACGTTGGCAGTTTTGGAGATCCAATATCCTATCATGATGGATCTGGAGAGATTCAGCATAGAGTTCGTCGAGAGTGATCCTTAGGCATGTACTGCTAGTTTAGTGGTACAACCTACTATGCAGGAAAAGATTAAAGCTACTCAGAAAGAAGATTTAGAATCAGCAGAGGTAATGGTTAGAGTACAAAATGGTCAGGGAGAGGAATTTTGTATTTTAGATGACGGAACTTTGCTATTCCGTTCCAGATTTTGTGTTCCTGCCGTTGCTGACATCAGAAAGACCATCTTAGAAGGGGCTCACAGGTCTTTGTGTACAGTTCATCCAAGTAGCGCGAAAATTTATAGGGATCTGCGAGAGTCATATTGGTGGAGTAGTATGAAGAAGGAGATCGCCGAGTATGTAGCACAGTGTTTGATGTGCCAGCTAGGTAAAAGCTGAGTACCAGAGGCCAGCGGACCAGTTGCAGCCACTTTTTATCCTAGAGTGAAAATGGGATCACATATTTATGGATTTTGTTTCAGGACTGCTGACAACATTGCATGCCCAGAATGCCATTTGGGTGATTGTGGACCTTTTGACTAAGACCGTCCATTTCCTACCTATAAAGATCAGCTACTCCCTTAACCGCTTGGTGGAGATTTATATTCAAGAAATAGTCTGTTCTCTCGGAGTGCCAGTATCTATAATGTCAGATTGGGACCAGCGTTTCACGTCACGATTTTGGAGAAGCTTGCAGGAAGCTCTAGGGTCTCAGTTATCTTTTAGCACAACATTCCATCCTTAGTTAGATTGGTAGACTGAGAGGACGATACAAATATTAGAAGATATGCTTTGAGCATGCATGTTAGATTTTGGGGGTAGTTGGACCCAGCTTATGCTGCTGGTGGAGTTTGCGTATAATAACAGTTATCATACTAGCATTGACATGGCACCATTTGAGGCGCTTTATGGTAGGAGATGTCGTTCTCCTTTATATTGGGATGAGATGGATGATCGGAGAGTTGTGGCGTCAGAGTTAGTACAACAAGCGTATGATAAGGTTCAACTCATCAAAGATAGAATCAGTGCGGCTCAAAGTCGACAGAAGAGTTACGCTAATAACCTCTGCAGGGAATTGGAGTTTGATATTGGTAACCATGTGTTTTTGAAAATAGCTCCGCTGAAAGGGTTATGATATTTGGAAAGAAAAGTAAACTTAGCTCTAAGTTTATTGGCCCGTTCGAGATTCTAGAGAATGTGGAGCTGGTTGCCTACAGGTTAACTTTACCACCTGTTTTGTCTAGGATACACAATGTATTCCTCGTTTCCATGTTGAGGAAATACGTCCTAGATCCTTTTCATGTAATCAGTTATGATGAATTAGAGTTCAGTGATTCACTAGTTTATGAGGAGGTACTAGTACAAATTCTGGACAGAAAAGAACAGGAATTACATAATAAGAAGATTCCTCTAGTAAAGGTTATGTGGAGAAATCACGCAATAGAAGAGACTTCTTGGGAGCTTGAGGAACAGATAAGGCAGAAATACTTGCAATTGTTCCATGGGGTTCACACATAACCAGGGGAAGTGTAAGTGATTGTATATATCTTTTACAGGTACATGTATTAGTTTAGTTAGTAAGTAGTCTTTTGGTTTTGGGAGAATTTTTTATTTATTTTTTGTATGTGAATCTCCCAGAACTTTGAATGTAATCACGGTATTCCTCTGCCATAAGTGAGGGTAAGTAATAAAATATGTAGACTGTTTGTTTTCAAGGGATGGTGAATCGTATAAACAATAAATTTCGATGACGAAATTTTATAAGGAGGGGAGAATGTAGAGACCTGCATAATTACCATAATTTAATAATGAAAGAAGGAGAAAAGGAAATTGTATTTGGAATACTTAAATAAGGCCTCGTCGACGAACATAGGAAGTTCATTGACAAGCACACATGAGGGGCTCGTCGACGAGGACACGTGTCTCGTCGACGAGAAGATACCGAGAGATTGTATTCAGCTCTGAATTTTGTCGATGAGTGATAGGTGTTCGTTGACGAAATTCCTTTGTGGCCTCGTCAACGAAGTGACGTGTCTCGTCGATGAAGCCCAGTGTATAAATAGTTCTAAACTCATATTTCAGCGCAGATTATTCAATGAAATCATACTTTCTCTCTCCTCTTCGGTTCCCTTTCCTTCTCTCTAAAATTTTGGGTCTGTTCTTCGTCGGATCGACAATTCGAAGCCACCACAACACTCGTGGGGAAGTTCTCTTCAAGTATATTAGAGTGGATTGTTGGTGGGGTTAGCTTGAACTCCATCCCAAGTTAGGGTAAGGTTTTTTTTATTCAGTGTTTGACTTTCCTACAGTTGTAGAAAATGTAGTAGTTGAAAAAATACTGAAATTTTACTCTAGGAGATGTTGCTTTGAGGGTGTTGAACGGGAACCCTGCTGGTGTAAGGCTAAACTTTATAAGAGCTTTTCTAGAAGTCAGGTAAGGGGATAAACTAAGTCAATTGTTTTTCATGGAAATATATGTATAATTTTACAGCATTTAATTTCAGGAAAATAAATATATATTAGCATTATGTTTGGGAAATACTGCTGTAAATAATGATATGATTTAAATATGAGTAATACCCATTTTGTGTGGCATGAGTAAAATTTATCATGGGATACTATGTTTTCAAAATAAGTATGGTTTACTGTTTCTAGGAAAATGTTAAAATGAAATAGAATTTTTATATGATATGTCAGTATACGAGCTGGGGGTTTTATTATGATATATCCGCATACGGGCTGAGGGTTTTCTTTACATGATATGTTAGCGTACTGACCGAGCCTTCTATATGATATGTCAGCGTATGGGCCGAGAATTTTATCTGAAATGTAATACGGCGTACGGGTCGTGATTGAAAAAATACGGAATGCCGGCTTAAGGGCCGAATATTTTCACGTTATGCATGCAAAATGATATGATGATATTAACTTGGAAATTATTATTATGAAATAGTCATGTATCACTATTTGAATATATGTTATATGTTATCAGAACCTGGTTGACTTGATTTAGGCTTTCACGAGCATGGTATCGTAGTTATATGATCATGATCATGATATGTTAGTGCTACCGCTAGCTGTACGGGCAGTGGAAGATTGACAGTCGATGTGGTTTATTATAGAGTTGGCGCCCTTGGTGTACGGACCAGTAGAGGCAGATCCATCGTACTTACAGACTTTTGCTTTTGATTCGGCAGTGGTTGGCCAGCCATTGTCGGGTCCCGCCTTTGGGCCGCACAATCCAGTTATGTGGGGGTAAGACATGACACCAGCCAACTAACCTTACAAGCTGTTTTCTATTATTATTATTATTATTATTATTATTATTATTATTATTATTATTATTATTATTACATGAGATGAATTATGTTTGAGGGAAATCAGTTTGTTCTATCATGTTATGATTATATATGTTTTCTTAGATACGATAGACAGTTCTACCAAGTATGTTTATGTACTGTTGAATGTATAACACAAAAAAATACTTATGTTACCACACACTGGTATTAGTTTATTTTCCCTTACTGAGAAGTGTTTCACCCCAAATTATATAAACATTTCAGGAGCCCCTGATAGAAGAGTGGATAAAGCTCCGCAGCGCTAGAGTTCGATAGTCCTACCTTACCTGAAGGGTGAGTACTTGTTAGGGTTAGACGAATTTTTGGGTAGCGACCTTAAGACTCTTTTTGGATATTTTTGAGATATATATATTTATATGACGGTTGTAGCAAACTCTGGTATTGTGTTGAATGATATTTTGATTTGTATATGATATCACGTTTCTTGCTGCTTAGGTAATGGTAATGAATTTCAGGTTACCCTTGGTACCATTGGGTCTAGGTGGATTATGAATTGTCAGGTCTATTATTGGAAAGAAAAAGAAAAAAAAATATAGAAAATAAGCAAGTTGTTACAAGTACACTTTAGCCATTAATTAATTATATCTTCAGAAGAAAGAAAAAGAAGAAGAAAAAAAAGAAGAAGGGAAACAATAGTTAGGAAAGAAGCATATAATGACTGCTACATGACTCATTCCTATTGAAGGTTGGTCATTGTACTTGAATAAGGATCAACCAATGCAAAATATATTAAAGCAAAAGAATCCACCCATCTGTCACCTCCTATAGGTTCACATTTTAGAAATTTCATAAAAACAATATATGACAAATAAATAATGTTTGCATGAAAGCAAATGTTGTCGATAACGAATATGAAACTACTAAATTTGTTCTTTCCTTTACTAGTGATGCATGCTTTAAAAATCATCAGGTGATGGACCAAACAACGAGATTTAAATGGTAGCCCAATCGAATAAGTACAAGGAGGGACAAGTCCACTAAATAACTTTTCATTCTCCTAAATTTCAATTTTTTTCATAAAGTATCAACATAGCATTAAGAAGTCTTCATGTGAATTTGACACCAAATTAACTCAAAATAATAAGCTATTAAGTATTTGCTATTCATTTGTGACTTCCCGGGACTCGATTTTTATATTGCTTGTTAGTATATGAAAAATGTTACGTCAATTTCACCTTAAATAAGAAATTAATATGACACGTTATTATTGATGAATTTTAAATCTTATACTTCTTTATAAATATTTATCAATTTTGCCACCACTACTGTGACTGAATTGTTATGAAAACTTGTTCACACCATAAATTACAACTAAGTATGAACATTTGGAGCAAAAGAAGTTGGGACGCATAAGAAGGGAATATGTACATTTCAATCAATGTGTAACGTGGGATCCATCCTCCCCCCCAAACACACCCATGATATAAAAAAAATAATTAATTAATTAGACAAACGACCATTTTTTTGGCCACACAAATAATAATTGATTTATTTTTCTTTTTTTATTTTTTATTTCTGAGTGGCCGAGATTGAAACTATTGTCAAAAACTAAATTAACTAAATTTAATTTATTATTATTATTATAATAAATAAATAAAAAAGGAGAACACAAAGAGTTGAAACAATTCATGTTGTAATTGTAGTTAAAAAGATTTTTAAAAATAACATACTTTGGATTATTAATAAAAAAAATAAATGCACAGTAAATCTCGTTGCTTGATCTAGCGGAATTTAAACAAATTTTACTGAATTAAGCAGCAAGATTTAAATAGTAGCCCAATCGATTGAGCGGCACGTGACAAGTAAACTCGCACATGATCCAACGAGATATGTCTAAGAAATAAATTGGTGATGAAGTGTGACAAATCTCACACACACGAACATCATTTGGAATTATTTTTTGGAACAGATTATTTTTTAATATATTATTTTAAATTAAAGATAAAAGGGTGAAAAAACTCATATAAAAGCGCATGGCAAAACATGTGGTTAACCAACTAAAATGAAAATGGCGCTACCAATCCAATCTTCTTCCTTCGCCACGAAACCCTTTGGTCTCGTCCATAATTCTCTCCTTCTTCTCCCCACCAGAACAAGATTTGTCATCAAATCGCAAAACCCACCAGAGGCTCAAAACCCCCCGGTCAATGGCGAGTCCACCGACGAATCCTCCCCCGTTCTGGTCCCACCTGAGAAACCCAGTTCATCTGGGCTTGGATTTGGCTCCTCTTCGTCTTCATCCACCAAATCTGCTGCAACTACCGGGGGTACCGAGAAGAAGCAGAAGAAGGGAAGAGAGCGGGCATCTGTAATTCGCCGGTCGCCGATGGCAAGACCTGCTTTTGCGTCTCAGCAGGAAGAGGGTCAATCCAAGGAACTGGGAAGGAATGAGAGCACTTTTCTTCTGGCTTGGTTAGGCCTCGGATCGATTATTCTCGTCGAGGGCATTGTTCTTGCAGCTTCAGGTGAAGTCGCCGATTTCTCGTCCTGTTAAACTTCAAAAATTGTGATTTTGTTGATTTTCATTAGGGTATATAATGTAGGTGTCTTTTTTTGGAGAGAAAAACATTTACCCAGTGCTTGCTACTCCAAACCTTCAACATTTTCCCCTGAAGTGGCACTCAAAGGAGTCGAACCTATATGTCTACCATTGAGCTCGAGCGAAGTTCAAATTAGACCTTTTACTTTTTGTTTTATTTGTATAGATTTACACTAATGCATGTGGCTGTATCTGTTATTGTTAAATTTAGGCAGTCAATGTGGGAATAGCCAGCACTGTTATGCAGCCTCATTATTTAATCTACTCTTTCCTCTCTAAGTACACGATGAGCCAATAGGTTTATGTCAGCCGGTGTTGTCACAGTGTTTTCAACCATTTGATGTTCATCCATGGATGCTTCACTTGCATCGAAAGCAAAAAATCTTTTTTTTCAGTTAAGCAATTTTGTTCAATTGATTTACCATGCAATCATCCTTTTTCTGTTTTGAGAAGTAAAGAAGCACCAAGGTATGCAACCCAAATATAAGAAAGGAATTTCCGGAGATATTGTATTAATAAAATCAATGATATACCATCCAAGGTATTGAATGCACATGCCAACAAACAATGCATGTTGCCACAAGTGGACTTGTTCAAGGAATTATGCTTGCCTTTGACCGTTTCTTGTGTACATGGGATGGTTAACCATTTTATAACAATGCCTTGTGTAATGAGAGTGTGACTCCTTGATCAATGTTATGTTTCCTATTGCCATAGGTAGAATAAAGTAAAAAGCTCTTTAGGGAGGGTGAGTGTTCATCAATCATTTTTAATTTCACTAGCATTTGTGTTGTGAAAATGCCCCTCAAACAATGCACAGCGGAATATGTAGGTTGTGTAAAGAATCAAACAAAACCAAATGCAACAATATAAATGGTGATTATGCAGATTCATTCCTCAACCACAGCATATAAACAAAGTAATAGTAAGAGCAATGACACCAGGAATTACGTGGTTCGGCAAAGCCTACATCTATGGGAGCAATCGGGAAAAATTTCACTATGAAGATCACAAATTACATAATACAATGATTTTCAATGATCTTCACTCATCTCCTCTATTCAATATGCCCAGAATAGCATATTTAACAACCCCATAGAGGCTTCCCTTCAAATGCCCAATCGTCCCAACGTTCACATTCAAAATTTGAAATCTTCCTCACAGCCTTGAGTCCATTCGTCGACGAATAAAGTCCATTCGTCGACAAATAGAGTCCATTCGTCGACGATTAGTGTTCATTCGTCGACGAACGAGACCTTTTCGTCGACGACTTCTGAATGTTTGAATTTTATCTGCTCTTGATATCTCCATTCGTCGATCAATGAGGCCCATTTGTCGACAAATACCTGCTGCACAACACAGAAGACTTCACACATATGTTTTTCTTCCTTTGTTTATGAACTCGACCAAGTATAAGAGTTACAAAAAATACAACAATCTTCACCTTGACGATTATACTCCCCTCAGGAGAACCTGAAAAAACATATCTGATTGCTCCACCTTGACCTTAGAACGTTCGATTAAAACCATCTCCCTTCTAGCACTTGGAAACATGGAGTAAGTTCAAGCAATGTCGCTTGAACTTGCCGCTGGTAGCTTTAGTTGTTACCATCAAACCCAATACAGTTGTAGATGCAACACCTGAAGACTTCATCTTAGGCTTCCAACAAGACCATCCCACAACAGTAAACACAAAAGCTGCTGCAAGCTTTATATCACTAAAGCCCTCTACATAGTCTTCAACAAAACTTGCAAATGGTGGTCCATTCTGTTACCTGCCGAAACACCCCATTGCACAATCATGGGGAACTTTTGACATATCCCGGACATCACAGCCCGTTCTTGGGTACTGAACGGTAGACATTCCATATTGATTCTCCACAGAACCCCCTTGAGATAGCAAATAAAGTCTCCCTGCGGTTTCATCCATAAAGCTACCTTGAGATAACACCAATCTCCCTGTAGCCCTATCCACAAAACTTCCTTGAGATAACTCTAATCTCCCTGCAGTTATGTCTATGCGAATTAGCAAATCAAGACCCATCTTGGGCGTACCCAACACATTCTTGTAAAAAACTTTCAACAGAGTTCCCAACTGATTAGCCTCAGTTAAAGCCTTTCTAGTCAATAACATGTCATTCACACACAATAGATACATCACTCCACTGCATCCTATTACCCTCTTCCAGGAAGTCTCATCAACTCACACACCTGGTACATATGCAATACCTCAATTTTCTCCACCATAACACTTATCCTTCTATTTTTCCCTTAGCCATGCATTGCAACTTGAAAAATAGTAGAAACCTTGCTGCTGGTAGTAATGAATACATGAAACACCAGAATGCCAAATTTACACCTAAATGGTGGTCTGATAGTGGTCATGGGCCCACCGTGATTCTGTTGGTCCCCCAAGCAGAAACTCCACGCAATATGACCAATGTCATCTCTGCCTTGAGTTTGTAGCTCCACTTGCATCACACGCCCATTCATACCGTGATACTGTTGACCCAAGATAGAACTCCCCGCATTTATGCCCTGAGTCCCTATCTCCGCCTAAATAACATGATTGCTATTGCAACCGTTTTTTGGCATTTGTTTCTCTTCCTTTACCTGAGTATGCTGCTCCATAGCTTCGTTAACAAAAGTCATGTCCTCGATCATCCCTTTATTTTCCATAGGTTCACTCAGCTTGAACCCACCTTTCTTATACCCCAGAAAAGTGTACTGTCCAAAAATAACACCAAGTCTAGATTCTCCATCACTAGAATATTGCACCAGTGGACATCCACTCACAATCGAGTTGTCTACCGCAAAACCTGCCCACAATTCACCTGCAACTTTCCCATCTAACGATACCTTTGGCGATTGGTCACACGAGAAACGTGCCATACTCACTGACTTTACCAATAAGTATCTTGCAAGCCCTGAATATGATCTGCCTTGCTCACAACACTCCTTGAACAAAACCAGCGTTCTCAGCCCCTAAATGTTTGATTTGAGAATCTTTCTCTCGGTCTGGTTCTCCACCTTAGTCAATGCATGAAGTACACCAAGACCCTTCGTGATAAACCCTAGAAATACATATGTCTATCCCTTGAGGCTATCATCATCGGTTCCCAAACATCTGAATACATGTAGTCACCCATATGCTTTAACTACATATGCCACAAGATATCTGACTCAGATTCAACAACTGCAGATCCACCTACAACTGTAACATCTTGCAGTGCATAGATATTTCCCGCTACTTTTTCTCCTTTCATCACTATCGAGTTGCCTTCACATATTTTCATTTCTCCACTTTTGGACTTGTAACGTTATCCATTACAATTTAAAGTACCCAATAAAATACCATTCTTCCTTAGACCCGGTTCATGCTTTACATCACATATGGTTCTTACAACACCATCATACATTCTGATTTTGACATTTTCAATAACAAATATTTTACATGAAATATCATTTTCCATCAAAATACAACTAACATAAACTGACCTGTAGGTGTCAAACCATTTTCTAGGATAAAAGCATCCGGTATCTAAGATCCAAGAATCACCCGTGAGGCACTCCGAACCTGATGAAACACATAGCATATCTCCATCAGTACATTCTGAATCTTCCTCAACTACACTTTCAGATTTTGACGAACCCTTAGACATATATTGGCATTCTAGTTTTTGCCAAACTAATGCCGGAGAATCCTCATCTGTGACGTGATACAACACATCATTAGCCAAACAAAGTCGAAAGGTTGATACTTCCGTTGCTCTTAATTCATTCCAAGTCGTTGCATCCATGCTATCCGGTTGAATTCTGTATAAAACTTTCACCATACCTTGTTGCACCTAGAGCTCCTTCACCCTCCTCTGCCACAAACCGAAATTTCCGGTTCCATAAAATTTAACAACATCAAATTTTGCAGAAGAAGAAGCAGAGGCTAGTACAACTTCGCTCTGATACCAATTGTTGTGAAATAATGTCTCTCAAACAATGCACAACGGAATATGTATATTGTATAAAAGGATCAAACATACACTTGCAACTATCTAAATGGTGAATACATAATACTTCCACAACCATAGCAATATAAAGAAAGTAATAATAAGAGCAATGACACTAGGAATTACGTGGTTCGGCAAAGCCTACATCCACAGGAGCAATCGGGAAAGATTTCACTATGAAGATTACAAATTACACAATACAATGATTTTCAATGATCTTTACTCATCTCCTCTATACAATATACCCAGAATAGTATATTTAATAATCCCACTGAGGCTTCCCTCCAAATGCCCAATCGTCCCAACATTCACATTCAAAATTTGAAACCTTCCTCGCAGCCCTAAGTCCATTTGTCGACGAATAGGATCCATTTGTCGATGATTAGTTTTCATTCGTCGACGAATGAGACCTTTTTGTCGATGACTTCTGAATGTTTGAAGTTTATCTGCTCTCAGTAACTCCATTCGTCGACGAATGAGGCCTATTCGTCGATGAATACCTGCTGCACAGCACCAAAGACTTCACACATATGCTTTTCTTCCTTTGTTTATGAACTCCACCAAGTATAAGAGCCACAAAAAACCCAACAATTTGTAACTGTGTTTAGCCTACTTGCCTCCCTCGCAAAACACACTTTACCTATGGAGGTATTAATAATGAACTACGTTCCTCATTGTTTAACGCATGACTCTTGTTTGCTTTCATGAATAGATCATAGGATCATAGAATCGCACAATCTGGACCAGGATTTTGATAATCATGATCCCAAGGGACCTAGAAAAGAGACTGTTGTCCTCAGAATTAGGAATCAATGGCCTAGTTGCGAATTGGGATTGCATGATTGTCAAGTAAGTGAAAATGGATAGAACTTAAAATGGCTAAAATTAAGACAATCTAGGCCGTTGAATTCCTAATTGAATTAACAATTCTTGCCTTGGAAAGAGGAAGAGTGAACCAGATATCTGTACAGTTTGTAAAAAGTGATATATATTAACTATGATGGACTATATGCTGAAGAAGGGTTCATTGGTTGACCCTAACTAGAGAGCTATAGGTGATGATAATAAGAGGGTTTGGATGGAGGATATATGTCTTAAATTTATTTAGTTGTATTTCAACAAGGTTTTGACTAGATTCATCTTGTCTTTTCCCCTCCATTTTCAAAGGAATTGATGAGTTTTAAGTTAAACTAACATTCATTTAGTTTTTAGCCTGCCATTACTTTGGCCATGATTTTAAGATGAACTATAATTTGCTTGTCTAGCCAATGGTCCTACAGCTGTTGTGTTAGGGGGAGGATTACTTTCCTGTAAGAAAACCATGTGCTATTGACTTGCTATGAATGTACTGCTATTTTATAGGTTTCATGTTGAAATATGGTCATTGAATTCCTTCTTGAATGATTTCATGGATAATGTACATAATTTCCCTTTCTATTCTGACATTTAGATGGGTTCTATCCCTTAAAACTTTAAAGGCTTGAGGTCAAGCTTCAAAACTTGAGGCTTCATAGATCTCTCAAACCATCTGGAGAGGTTTTTTATGATCATTATTTTGCATAGTTCAATGCAGTAACAAAAATATCCTTGACTTTGTTAGTGTTGAATGTTTCCATAGGCAATTCCAAATATGAACTTCCAGGATTGATGGCAGCATAGGTAAAACATGGCTTCATACTTGTGCAATTGATGTAAGCGTTGCCTGCTTGGCAACTGGGTCATATTCTGATAGTTGTGCTACCTGTCCTTAAAATGATAATCCTGTAGCAAATTGACTTAAGTAATTAGAAGGTGTTATATGCAGGTCACTGATTTTTCAAGGACTGCTTTTATTGTTCTCTTAGCATGCGAGAGGGCAGAGGCCATTTAATAAGGTTCTGTCTAGGACTCTAGGTTTATCATATTTAATGTTGTGGTCCTTGATTTAATTAATAATGCTTTCGCTATATTTATGTTTAGAATATATTAGCCCTTGTAAAAGGCACTCATACTGGTGCCCATGCAACCCAAAGGAATGGGTCTTGTTTGGAAAAAGGAATGGCAACACCACTGTATTTAAGGTTTGGGCTTTGTGGACTATTTAATACACGCAACCCAATATATTCCATTTTAGTCTTTTAAACATTGAAATGGGGTTGGTGGCTGTCAAATATTTTGTGAATGGCCGAATGAATTGGCCTTGAGTTTTGTATATTATATATAGACTTTACAAGAATGCTATACATGGAAAGTAAATAAGGTCTATCATGATTCTAGCCCTATACAAGTAAACTATAATTTGTCAATTCCCAATCATGTAAACTAAATATATGCTAACTATACAAAATAATGAATTTACATGTAAGGATATAAATGTGGGCTGAAGTAAGGAAAGAAATCTTTTGCTTTGCTGTTTGCTGTTTTGTTGACAACCCCCCTCAAATTGATGCGGGTTGATCAACAAGCATCAATTCGCTACTTAGGAAGCAATGTTGATGACGAGTGAGCGCCTTGGTGAAGATATTCGCAATTTGTAATTCAATGGCAATGTGTGGACGAGTGATAACACGAGCTTCAAATGCTTCACGGATAGAGTGACAATCGACTTCAATATGCTTCGTGCGCTCATGATAGACGGGGTTGGTCGTGATCTGGTAGCACTTGTATTATTGGCATGTAGAGGTGTATGATTGGTCTCAGAAAAATCTAGCTCAGCAAGCAAGCCTTGAAGCCAAATAATTTCAGAAAAAGCAAGAGACATTGCCCGTTATCTAGATTCCGTCGATGACTTAGAAATTTTATCTTGCTTCTTACTCTTCCAAGAGATCAATGCATCACCTAAGAACACACACCAACCAATGATGGAGCGACGTGTATCCGCACAACGAGCCCAATCAGCATCGCTATAAGTAGCAAGGCGAGTAGAATTGCTTATAGGGAAGAATAAACCACGGGCAAAAATGCCCTAAAAGTGTATGATCCTACGGACAACAGCCAAATGAAGATGATGAGGAGTTTGAAGAAACTAATTGACTTGTTGTACAACAAAAGAAATGTCTGGTCTAGTAATGGTGAGATAGACAAGACTACCCACCAGCTTTCGATATAAATGGGATCAGCAAGAAAATCACCCTTCTCTTCGCGAAGCTTGACATTTAATTCCATGGGAGTATCAACAGAAGTACCCTTCTGAAGGCCAGCTGTGGCCAACAAGTCACTAGCATACTCATGTTAATTGAGTGAAATACTTGAGGGACTACAATTCACCTCAAGACCAAGAAAATATGTGAGAGACCCAAGATCTTTCATATGAAAGGAGTCTGAGAGATGAGTCTTGAGTTGAGCAAGTAAAGTAGAATCCGAACTAGTAATCACAATATCATTAACATAAACCAAAAGAACAACAGTGCCATGTCTGATTTCTGAAGAAACAATGAAGTGTCATACTTGCTATGCTTGAATGAAAATTGTAATAAAGTGGTGCGGAATTTATCAAACCAGACCCTCGGAGCTTGTTTAAGACCATAAAGAGAACAACGAAGCTTACACACATGTGAAGTCGGAGAGGGAAACAAGCCCGGGGTTGGCTTCATATAAATACACTCTTTAAGATCCCCGTGAAGAAAAGCATTCTTGACATCCATCTGATGTAGTGGCCACTCATTGGAAGCAGCAATAGCCAGAATGGTACGAACAGTAGTCATCTTAGCCACAGGAGCAAAGGTCTCTTCATAATTGACACCATATTCCTGATTATTCCCAAGTGCAACAAGGCGAGCTTTGTAACGATCCAGACTTCTATTAGATCGGACCTTGACTGAGTAAACCCATTTACAACCCAGAGGAACAATAGTGGGAGAACAACGCTTAATGTCCTAGGTGTGATTGGCCTCTAGAGCGGCAATTTCTTCTTGCATAGCTGGTCGCCAACAATCATGCTTGGCAGCGTGCGAGTAGGAAGTGGGAATATCTAAATTGGACAATGTAGCAGTAAGAGCTGAAACAGAGTTACTAGAACTTGAAGAGGGAGACCCATAGCTGTCTGGGGATACAGACACTCAAGAAGAGCGACGTACCAAATGCTCTGGAGGTGCGGCAACTGACTGAATTTGGAGCATGGTAAGATCAAATATCAGATGAGCTACCAGAAGAGACTTCGGGCGGGGGCACCGTGTATACACAATACCTGGTTTAAAATGAGAACTGATTGGATGAGGATCCGAGAACTGCTCCTCAAAGGAAGGGAGAATCACAGTTGGAGAGGAGGGTACAGAGGACACAGGAAAGAAATGTTGATTTTTAAAGAAAATAACATTCCTAGAAATGCGTGTATGATGTAATGTAGGATCATAGCAAACAAATCCCTTTTGACACACATTTTATCCCAAGAATGCACATCGAACAGATTAAGCAGATAATTTATGTTGCTCATAAGGAGGTAAATGAACAAATATACACAACCAAAGGTACGAAGGATATCGTAACTCAGTTGCTTAGCAAATAAACGAAAATAGGGAGACTCCATGAGTAGGACTTGATAAGGTAAACGATTAGTCAAGTAGCAGTTTTCAAAGCCTCAACCTAGAACAAGGATGGAACAGAGGATTCCAGCAAGAGAGTACAGACCACATCTAGGATGACGATTTTTCCGTTTGGCTACTCCATTCTGTTGGGGAGTAGTAGGATATGAACGTTGATGAATAATGCCTTTAGAAGCCAAAAATTCCTGAAACTCAGTAGACACATATTCGCCCCCAGAATCTGTGCGTAATGTCTTAATAGAAGCAGAAAATTGATTGTCAACATACGCTAAAAACTCAATGAAAGTAGGAAAACCTCAGATTTAGAGTGAATAAAGTAGACCCAAGTAAATTTGCTATGATCATCAATGAAAGTCACATAGTATTTAAATTTTTCACGTGAACTAACTGGGGAAGGTCCCCAAACATCATTGTGGATAAGCTCAAAACACCGAGAAGCTCTACTAGCTTGCAAAGGGGAGGGAAGAGTTTTGCTTTTACCAAGTTTGCAAGAGGCGCATTCAAGAGATAAAGAAGAACGTTCTTTATTACCAAGTAAAGTAGAGTTCAATACATGAGATAAAATTTGAGTATTGGAATGGCCTAAATGACGATGCCACACCACACTAAGATCTGAAACATTATTACGAGCAAAAGACTTAATAGAAGAAACTGGAGAACGTGCTAGAATAGGCAAAAGTAGTGGAAACAAGCGCCCCACTTAGGTCCCTTTGCGATCGGATCCCCCGTTACTTGGCCTTGCACAACACAACCATTATCAGAAAAATTAATTGCACAATTGTTATCAACTAATTGACCAACAAAAATAAGATTCGTGGAAAGTTGAGGAGCAAGAAACACATTAGTGAACTTAGAAGAGGCATCTCCGATAGTAGCTATTGGCAAAGAACTGCCATTGACAGTCTGAATAGCAGATTGACCAACGTAGGGACGAACATGACACAAGGTAGTGGGATTATTCGTCATGTGATTCGAGGCACCCGAGTCCACATACCGTAGATTAATAGAATTGTTACCTTGGAGCCCCATTGCTGATAATGCCGAAATTAGCATCTGTTGCACCATTTCGGGTGTGTAGTAATTCGCTGGAGGAGGTACAGGAATAGAGAAGTCACCTGAAGAAGAGCCAGGAGCCGCAATCGTCACTGTGGGTGGTACACTAACAGAAGTCTGGAATGCCTGGGCCTGACAATTCTGTGGGCGGATACAACATTCTTTGATAATGTGACCCTTCTTCTTGCGATAAGAGCAGAATTTCTTTGAACAATTAGCAGCGATATGTCCAAATTCTTTGAAGCAAAAACATTGCAAAGTGCTAGAATGTGCAGGCGGTCCTCGTCGTTGAGCAGCATAAGGCACAGGGACAGACTTGAAACTACCATGAGATTGTGTCAGAGTAACTTGAGTACTAAGCCGTTGTTCTTCACGAAGTAACTCACTAAAACAAACATCTAGAGAAGGAACAGGGAGAGTGATTTAGCAGAGATGAGTGAATAGATTCATACTCGGGGTGGAGTTTCATAAGAAACTGATCACGGCGACTAGTCTTGTGAAGACGTTGAATAATGGGAAGAGAAGCCGCAAGAACATCCGCAGTAACCAGATCAGGATATTCATTCCAAAGAGTTAGAAACCCTGAATAATAGTGTTGGATGGAACGATTGTCATGTTGAAACATGGCAATCACATGCTCTAACTGAAAACGACGGGCATCGTTATCTTGATGATATACTGCTTTTAAATAAGCCCGCATGGATTGAGCGGTGTGATAAGGTCGCAAGTTGGGGACAATATGTGGATGAACCGAGCCAAGAAGCCAAGACATAATCCGAGCATCAAGCATAGACCATGAAGGATAAGCTGCAGACTCCTTGGATTAATTAGGATTGGGTGCACAATCTGAGCCATCAATATGACCCCAAAGATCTTTTTCCTTCAGGAAAAGTTAACATTGAAAAGCCCACGTAAAATAATTGTTGCCCAAAAATTGGCACATATAGGTTCGGAGTCCATGCTAAATAATGGAGAAAATCGAGAAGCCCAAAAAAAACAGATTGTGCTGAAAGAAATAGACCACCAGAAAATCTAGAAGCCCAAAATAAACAACACAGGTGTTGCGACGTCCCGGACCCGACCTTTCTTGATGCTGTGAGACTGAATGGTGCTTTTTTGATTGTTTGCTCGTGGTCCGTTTAGGCCTTGCTCATGTTTCGATCTCTGGATGGTCTTTAAGACTCGGGACGAAATGTAGGCTTAGGGATGTTGGCTCTCAGAAGAAAAGGAAACCCAGGCTCAAAAAACCCCATCGCCTGATAACTACCCCAGTTTGGGGTTTCTACGAGGTATTGACCGAACTTGTCACTTTAACAAGCTGCCTACGTACCTTTTCAGGATTAGGTCATTACGTAGTTCAGACTCGACATTGAGTCTGGCAAATCATTTTAGACAACAACGCGTGCACCAATCAGGTTAGGTCTTTTATTTAGACTATAACGTAGGCTAGGGGTACTGGTTAAATAAGGAAACGGCTTTGATATGACTCAAACTTTGATGAACTTAAAAGGGTAATCCTCCGTCAAAGATCACACCTTAAGCATGTCCATTTTGTTTCTTTTTTTTTTTCCTCTGCATTTTCTTCTTTTGCTTTCCCTTTTATGGAGGATTTTTGAGCGATGCTCAATAGGGACTAATCTTTTTAAAACTGCTCCAGTGTGGGGTGTGATCATTTGGTGGGTCGGTCGAGAATCGAACTCTTTCTAGGCTCAAGGGGGCTTGCAAAGAGGTTTTCTTTTTCTCAATTTTTACTTTTTCGGTAGCCAAAAAATGGTCTGCCATTTCTTTGGGTAACCAATTGCTGTCTCATATAATCTGTCAGACCTTTGAAAAACCCTGATCCAATTTGATTTTTGGGAAATGACTTTTTTGAACAAAATGGTTTAATTTTAAAGGTCAAAAGGTTCTTCAAGCGATTAACAAACTTTGGGTTTTTTAAAGGGAAATTGGTGGGCCAAAAATGGCCATCTGTCATTTAATCGAAACGATGAGTAAAGAGAGAACGCATACTGATCCTTTTATTAACTTTTCTTTGGGAATATACACAGCCATTAAGCGTAGTACTACTTTATAGCATCAGAATTAATAGGATGCAAGAGGTCGGTTCCGTCCATGTTTGCCAATAATAGGACGCCTCCTGAGAATGCCTTCTTCACCACGTAAGGCCCTTCGTAGTTAGGCATCCACTTGCTGCGAGGGTCCGTATGGATCGACAAAATCTTATTCAATACCAAATCCCCCTCCTGGAACTGCCGGGGGCACACCTTCTTGTTGAATGCCCTTATCATTCTCCTTTGGTACATTTGTCCATGGGCAATGGCGGCCATCCTTTTTTCTTTAATTAGGTTCAATTGATCGTATTGGGATTGTACCCATTCTGCCTCAGTCAATTTTGCTTATTTCAGGACCCTCAGAGATGGGATTTCGACTTCTATCGGGACCACAACCTCCATTCCGTATACTAGAGAGAAAGGGGTAGCACTTGTGGGGGTTCGGATTGTGGTTCTGTAGGCCATCAGAGCAAAGGGGAGCTTGTTATGCCAATCTTTGTAAGTTTCTGTTATTTTCTCCAAGATGTTCTTATTGGCTGCTTCCACCGCCCCATTCATCTGAGGTCTATAAGGTGCCAAATTGTGGTGCCTGACCTTGAACTGATCGCATAACTTCGTCATTACTTCGTTGTTCAAGTTCTTGGCATTGTCTGTAATTATCCTTTTGGGGATTCCGTATCGGCAGATCAGCTCTCTTTTGATGAAACGGCTAACCACGTTCTGCGTGACACTAGCATATCAGGCTGCCTCTACCCATTTTGTGAAATAATCAATAGCCACAAAGATGAAATAGTGCCCGTTACTGGCTTTCGGAGTAATCAGCCCAATCACGTCCATACCCCAAGATGAAAAGGGCCAAGGTGCGGATAGGGCGTGGAGTGGGGCTGGTGGAACTTGTATCCGGTCTCCGTAAACTTTGCATTTATGGCACTTTCGGGCATATTCAATGCAATCCCTTTTCATGATCATCCAGTAATATCCATTCTTGAGGATTTTCTGTGCCAACGAGTGACCCCCGACATGAGTACCACGGACTCCTTCGTGGACTTCATGCATGATATGTCGTGCTTCCCGCACTTCTACACAACGTAGAAGGGTCATATCGTGGTTCCTTTTGTACAACACCTCACCGTCCAAGAAGAATCCCATTGCCAACCTCCTGATTGCCTTTCGGTCATTGCTGGTTGCCCCTTTAGGGTACTCATTTTGCTGGATGTATGTCTTGATATCATGAATCCAAGGCTTTCCGTCGGCCTCCTCTATCACGGTGCAGTGGGCGGGCTCCGACTGTATTTTGATCTGAATAGGCTCAATCTCCACCCCTTCTTCTACTTTAAACAAGGTGGCCAGTGTAGCCAACGCATTAGGAATCACATTGTTTTCTCATGGCTGGTGGGAGAAACTGATACTATCAAATCCTTTGATCATCTCTTGGATGTACTCCTGATACGGTACCAGTTTGGCATCTTGAGTTTCCCATTCTCCAGTCAGCTGGTGAATGACCAAGGCCGAGTCTCCTCTTACCGTTAAATGCTCGGCACCCCGATCCATAGCGGCTTGCAATCCCAGTATACATGTCTCGTATTTTGCTATGTTATTGGTGCATGGAAAATTCTGCTTGGCTACGACCAGATAATGTCTCCTTCCTGGTGATATGAGTACGACTCCTATTCCATGTCCCCACACATTGACCGCCCCATCAAATAACATCATCTATCTTTCGTAATCTTCTTCTTCTTGGCTTATTGAATCGATATCCTTATCCGAGAAGTCAAACTCCATATGCTGGTAATCCTCCACAGCTCTATCTGCCAGATATTTCGCAATGATACTTTCCTTGATGGCTTTCCTGGTGACATAAGTAATGTCATATTCGGTCAACAACATCTGCTAATGTGCTAACCGTCCTGTCACTGCAGGCTTTTCAAACATGTACTTGATTGGGTCCATTTTGGAGATCAGCTAGGTGGAGTAATTGCCTCAACCTATTGACCGCCCATACCAAAGCACAACATTCCAAGTCGGAGTGCTTAGACTCGTAATTCGTGAACTTCTTTCTTAGGTAGTAAATGACCCTTTCTTTTCTCCCTGATTCATCGTGTTGGCCTAATACACATCCCATGGAGTTTTCTGATATAGCAAGGTAAAGGATTAGCGGCCTTCTAGGCACTGGAGGTACTAACATTGGAGGGTTCAAGAGGTACTCCTTTATCCTTTCGAAAGCTATTTGGCACTCTTAGTTCTACTTGATATGCCTAACCAAGCCCTGATCCGACCCCAAACCTCTCTTGAGAATTGACATGAGAAAAAGAGATGCTCATTGGACTCCACCTTTATGGTGAGGGACCTTTCTTGATGCTGGGGCAGTTGTTGAGAAGGGCGAGAGGTAGTTTTCATTAGTTAATGTCGGTATCATGAGACTAGGAGACGCTGGTGTAAGGTTTATCCTTTTCCTGAAACAATTTCTAAACATAGCATAACAACTATTTTGCATAGCCTGATATCTTGATTCAGCAAATTGATGACATAAATGCATAATCATTTTCATTACCAAAAACCCTCTTGTTTTTTCAAAAATCCCCAAAAACGGATAGTCAAAAGAATTAAGGTTCTGAAACACTGGGGCAGATTTCGAGCGCCAGTGGGAAATGGAAGCATGTCCAGAATCAACGGAAAATAAACACGGGGGCAGATTTCGAGCGTCGGTGGGAAATTGAAGCTTTTCTAGAATCAGCGGGAAGCTAACACTGCGGCAAAAGATATCTTTTGGGGGATGAGATGTTTGAGCCTTAGTTTCCATCTTCTTTTGAAAACCTAAATCCCCAAGGCCTACATTTCGTCTCGAGTCTTAAAGATCATCTTGAGATCAAAACATGGGTCGGACTGGTTGAACTAGGAGCAACAATTAAACAAGAGATTTTCAGTGGGTTCACAGCAAAATGAGATAAAAGAGGAGAAGTTTCCCTTGATAAAACAGGGGCAATCGACAAAGGGAGAAAGTCAGTTATCCAGCCTGATAGACTAGCATCAATATCACATGACTTTTGAATACTGGCATAAAAATTTTCCTTTCAAAATAGCATGAACATGGTAAAACATCTATTTTGTGCATTTGATCTCTTGATTTAGCAAATTGATGTCCTAAATGCATGAACATTCATCCTTTGAAAAAAGAGACTCCCTTTCTCACTCTTCAAAAGCTCCAAAAGAGGAATGGATAGTCACAGAAGGTATCCAGCAAGGAATTGCCAAGAAGGTCCCTATTGAAAGAATGCCAAGTGAACAGAATCAGCCATTGATGAATGTAACTAGGGCAAACTCCATGTTGAGTTCCTGTGAAGTCAATCCAGGTGCCTTCATGATAGAGCAAAAGTTGAAAGCGTAACCAAGATCAGTGACATGAAACTGGGGCAGATTTTGGGTTGAGTGTCATTTGAGCCAGATTCAGGGGCATTCACGTCAGATTGGAGTTCGAAAACATGGTCAAACTCAGAAATTGGGTTGATGATTACAAGCGCATTGGAAAAAGAAATTTCATTCATTATCATGCATTTCATTAAATAGAAAAGAAAAATGTATACATGATTTTGTGTCATAGGTAGCAACATGCATACATATAGCGACATATCCCTACATGCATACATAAAGCAATAGAGCATTATTCCTCCATACATGTCTTGTTAAATAAACTTCTGAACATCTTTTTGCACCTTTGACTGAGTAATTCTTGAAATTGGGGCAGCAAATCCCAGGCACAGATTGACACACTTTGAAACTGGGGTAGCTGACCCCAGACTTGGATTGATTCACTTTGAAACTATGGCAGCTGACCCTAGACTTAGATTGAGTCACTTTGAAATTGAGGCAGTTGGCCCCAGGCACAGATTGATATGCTTTGAAACTAGGGCAGGTGACCCCAAGAACAAATTGAGACATCTGTTTTGGAAACTGGGCTGTTGACCTAGGAGAAAATTAACCCATTTGTTTTAACACCTGAGCAATCCTTGAGTTTTTCGAGATCCTACACTCGAATGATCATTTTGACTCTCAAGATTCTACACTTGAGACTCTCAAGATTCCACACTTGAGATTGTTGAGATCCTACACTCGAGCAATCAGCAAACTCTCAGAATCCTACATCTGAGAAGTCCTCGAGATCCTACACTCGAGCAATCAACGGACTCTCAGAATCCTACATCTGAGAAGTTCTCGAGATCCTACACTCGAGCAATCAACAAACTCTTAGAATCCTACATTTGAGAAGTTCCCGAGATCCTACACTCGAACAATTAGCAAACTCTCAGAATCCTACATTTGAGAAGTCATCGAGATCCTACACTCGAGCATTTAGCAGACCCTCAGAAGCCTACATCTGAGAAGTCCTCGAGATCCTACACTTGAGCAGTTAGCAGACTCTTAGAATCCTACATCTGAGAAGTCCTCGAGATCATACACTCGAGCAATTAGCAGACTCTCAGAATCCTACATCTAAGAAATCCTCGAGATCCTACACTCGAGCAATCAACATACTCTCAGAATCCTACCTTTGAGAAATCTTCGAGATCCTACACTCGAGCAGCCAACAGACTCTCAGAATCCTTAGTCTGAGAAGTCCTTGAGATCCTACATGAGTAATCAGCAGACCGATTCTCCCCCTAACGGGGTAGCAATCAAGTGTTCTAACCGCACTTCAAAAGGTTAGTGGCGACTCCATACACCATGTTTTCCACGAAAATCACACATTCATTTTTTCCTGTTTGCAGCAGCACCCATTGCCAGAGTGGTTTCTGGCGGGTCTGGGACGTCGCGACAGCAGGTACGAAGAAAAACCAAGAACAACCTCCCTGCACTAAAAAATTAAATCTGGAACCAAATAACTGCACTCAAAATTAAATCTTGAACCAAGCACCTGCTGTGCTGAGAAGATAAGTGCCAGAAACAAAAACAGAAAGCTGTTGCTTGCTTGCCGAGAGTCACAAACAGCAACAGAAACTGGAGAAATAAGTGGCAAACCAGAAACCTGCTGTGTCTGCTTGCCGAAAGTCACAGGCCTGCTTGCCAAGAGTCCAGAAACTGGAGAAATAAGTGGCTAACCAGAAACCTGCTGTGCCTGCTTGCCGAAAGTCCCAAACAGCAACAGAAAAGTGTTGCCTGCTTGCCGAGAATCACAAGGACATAAACTGTACGAATAAATGGCAACCTGGAAACCTGCTGTGCCGACAGCCACGCAGCCACAGAAGTACCGAAAAACAGAGAAAAAATTCCAGAAGAGAAAAAAAAAACCCCAACAACCATGAAACCGAGAAGACAAAGAATCGAAAGGGGAATAAAACCTAGCAGTTGGCTGGCTCTGATACCATGTCAAATATTTTGTGAATGGCTGAATGAATTGGCCTTGAGTTCTGTATATTATATATAGACTTTACAAGAATGCTATACATGGAAAGTAAATAAGGTCTATCATGATTCTTGCCCTATACAAGTAAACTATAATCTGTCAAGTCCTATACATGTAAACTAAATATATGCTAACTGTACAAAATAATGAATTGAAATATAAGGAAATAAATGTGGGCTGAAGTAAGGAAAGAAATCTTTTGCTTTGCTGTTTGCTGTTCCATTGACAGTGACAACAAGTATCTACTTTTTAGAAATGTTGCTTTGTGACAATATGCATGAAATCTGCTCCTACCCACCTGCTAGATTAATCAGAAACATTTAGAATTTTCTTGAAGTTATATTTGGTTTGAAACAAAACAGATGATCTTGTTTAACAAAATTTGTATAATATCATGAATGGTAATGAATGTTTTCATTTCATAAATTGGGGTGAGTTCACAAACTCTTTCACTCCTTTACCAGCGGAACTTCTCATTATTCTGTTGCATAATAACCTTCTGATATGCTCTTGATTTTTACCTTCAGTTGCTTCCAACCATACTTTACAAAATCTGGCCTTCTGTTTGAAGGCAAGTCTCCCCAGCAAGATATATGTAATCTGTTTACTGCAGAATTTGATAATATTGCTGAGAAGTATATGGTTAACTGGTCCTGACCACATATTAGATTAAATCAATTTTATTCTTGCACTATTTTTCTTAAATTTGAAAGTTGTGATTTGCTTCTAGATTGTGACTTTTTTGCTCTGTTATATCTGCAGGCTTCCTACCAGAAGAGTGGGATAAATTCTTCGTGAAGTATCTCTACCCATCTTTCACTCCAACAGTCATCTTGTTTCTTGCTGGAACAGTTGTATATGGAGTGTCGAAGTACTTGCAGAATGAAAAACTTAAAGGACAAAAGTAATCTTTGAATCTAAACTGACATTTCAGGGTTGATTGAGGAAGTAATGGGTAGAACTTCGAGTAATCATGGATTAGTACGTTCACACTCTTACACCTAATGCTTTCCATGCTGAACAGACAGAAATATCACTGAGATTGGATGACTAAGTTGCCGTGGCTAGTTTTACAAAAGGGAACGAGACTTGCCGTCTTCTGGATCATTACAAGGGGGCAAGAAAAATAAATGCCAAGCTGGAGTGGCTGTGTGATGTATCTAAATATGTTTTCTATTATTCAATCTAACACTTCATATTTGGTTCATGCAATCTAGAATTACTTATTTTTGGTCAAATGATGCCCTACTGAATTGTCACTTAATCTTTAAACTGTTTGTGTACAGTTTTAAAATTTTCAATTTTGGTTTCCATTGTAGTGATTAGCTTTATTCGGATTGATTATGGAAATTGGTGTGTTTGAATGACATCTGAGCTTGAACTTGCTCAACCCAATGCCATTGATTTTAAGTCATGAACTGCAACATCTTCCGATAATTGTTTTATTCTTGGTTCTGGTTTGGTGAATCGGCATATTTGGGCATTTTTTTGTGTGATGTTAAAAGGATGGATTTTGGACCACCAAGTTTTGCTTCTGCTAGTTTGAGTTACAACACTTGCTTCAACTTGTTTTCTTCGTTTTTTTTGGGGGTGGGGGGTGGTTTGAGACAGCCATAGTAAGTGTGGATTAGAGTTCTCTGTTATGCTTGCTTACTCAGAAGTCTGTACAGGTATCTGAGTTAACAGTTTATGGATATTAACTGTCTAGACATGACAAAAATGACACAAAATTACAGTTTCTTGTATTTGTAGATAATATGGGGATTATTTGATGTGTGAACCCATCATACTTTGTCTAGGACTAAGGGAAGATTTTGATGATCAACAAGATGGAATGATTTGGCTTGCATAGAGATATCAGTATGCAATAGGTGTTAACCAAGGACGCTTTCCTTTGAAGTTTTTGTGTAGAAATGTAGGATTCTTTCGAAGGTTTCCCTCTTTGTTTGGACAGCTACTTTGGGCAGAATATTGACCATTGTTGAATCTTGTAAGAGGAGATTCATGCTAGTGTATAGCTTCTGTTTGTGTAAGCCTCAACAAGAGACAGTTTAGTCCCTTGCTTTTTCATTGCCAGTTAGCTTCTGAATCTTGGAATGTGCTTTTGGATCTCATGGATAATGCCTTTTTCTATTAAGGATATGCTGGTTAGTTGGAGGTACCAACTCCAAAGTCTAAAATGAAATGTCTGTAATATGTTCCAGTGAGAATTATGTGGTTTCTCCAGGAAGAACAAAATTGGGTGGTTACAGAGCTCTTGGTTGCAAGGCTGAAGAATACAATTCTCTTTAATTTTTTTTTTTCTAATGGATGCAAAATCCCAAACTCTACGAGGTTTTCAGTTCTCCTTTCCCTGATGTTATTGGTTACCTGTCCATTGGATACCGTCCCTTTGTAACTGTTGCAGTCTTTGTCTTATTCCTAAAAACTTATTTTTATTATTTTTTAAATGAATAAATAAACTTATTGCTCATTAGATAAAATGTTAAACTCAGGCATCAGGGAGGTTGCGCCCTAGTTGCAGGGATATTGTTTTCTGATTTTCTAGACAAGCAGGAAAAAAAAAGCTCATGTAAAAAGAAGGTTTATTATACTACGTATGTGCGTCCTTTCGAAAAAATTGTTGTTATTTTGTGGAGTAGTCAGAAACAGAGGAATAGTGCTTTGTTTCCTTGTGATGAACTTGATCCATATTTTGTGGTTTGTTTTCCGTCTGAAATTTTGTACTTTATAAATTGCTTCATTTTATCTAATGATAGATGGCTTTCTCAACAGTCACGATAAGGGTGTGCCAGAGTGATGAATCTTTTTGGAACCAGGGATGTTCAGTGTATTTGTTGGACTCCCCCTGGCCGCAGTTAGCCAAAATAAAATTTGATGGATGTTCATCCTGCAACTTGTTCTGCTGTTGTTGGCTTGGTTATTTGAGATAATGCAGGTGAAGTAGTAAGTGCCAGTGCTGGAAGGGAAGGTGTGGCTTCAGTTCCAATTGTTGAGTGTAGGGATCTCAAGCAGTGCTATTGGCAGCAAAAAGATGCAGGTCTCAATTATGTTCAGGTGGAAGGCAATTCTAAATTAGTCATTATCTGTCTTCTTGGTGATGCAAGGCACTGCGAATTTTGGATGCTTCCTAGGGATCTTTTGCTCGCCAATTTTCAAAATGTTTGTATTGCTCATGTATTTAGAGAAGCTAATTGTGCCACTTGCTATCTAGCTAAACTCGGTCATTCTGTTTAATGCTTATAGATTTCGGGAAAATACCATCTTACCCACTCTGATGGTTTGCTTAATTTGTGAAGAAGAGTATGTCGTCTCTTCCTTGTATTTGTTCAATTAGTGGCCAATTTTTTGGTTAAAAATATAGGTATCGTTGATGATTGAACATTGAAAACCAAACTTACCCCCATATTAGATGGTGTTTGACCCTTGCATAAAGTTTGCTCTTAATAAAGAAGAAAAAGTTATGATGACAGGTGCAGTTATGAAGAAGAGAAATGATTATTAATGGCATAAAGATATTCTGCTCATGTTCTAAGATGCACAAAATTGATTATTTAGTTTTGTTTTTAGTTATTATCACAATTTATAAAGTGTGGCAACTTTCCAGCTACTTTTGTGTCTTTATAATTTATCAAGGCAGATCACATGAATGATGTAAATGATGTATAACCATGCAGCCATTGTACCTAAAACAGCAGAAGAAGCATTAATCAGTTGTTGATCTACTATGATAGAATAATTGAAATTTGGTTCTCTTTCTTGTCATTATTACCTTAAGTTGCTATGGGACAACTAATGCTTCTTTGCTGCTTTAACAGGTAGTTGATAAAGAGAGATGGATCTTCATGCAGTTGCTGTTACTATTACACCTAGAGGACTGAGTCTTTAAATTATGTGGTAATATATGTCAAAAAAATATTATTTCCTGAAGTGATTTCCTTTGACTGGTTATATGGTGATATGGCTGAACCCAATGGTTGGACTGGTTGTAACTTTCAATAAGCCTTTAGCAAATGCCATGTTTGTTGAACATGTTCTTTAACTTATTTTTCTGTTGATTTTTAAGAAAAAAGAGGGTAGAATTTTAGAATTTTCTTTTGCTCTTTTGCTCATTAATTTCTAATCACTTGGATTTCATGTCTTTAGACTTTAGTCAAGGCTTTTGACATGTGTATAATTTCATTTTGAGCATCATAGTAATTCATTGTGTTTTAAAATATTGCAGCGTGGTTGGTGTACCGAGATTAAAAAATTGTAGTAAGGTTTAGTGAACTCTCAGTTATGACTGGCCATGAAGTTAAATTTCATTATAATGCAGTATTTGACATTGAGCAAGTGAGGGCCCAAGAAATAAATCATAAAATTTTCAATAAACCATTCTCTAAGATAAATTTGAAACTTGAAATGGTGGGAAGTTCAATATGGTCAAAATAATTAAATTAATAGTGAGTTTATTAATTTCCTACTGCATAATACTGTATCATTGTAAACATAAAAAAAGGTTGTGTCCTCAAATTCCATGATGGAGAATTCTAGAGAACAAAGAAAGAAAGGAAGAAAGGAAAGAACATCAAGTGCTGAAGGCACCCTCGCCGCATCAGGGTCCGAGCAAGGCATGATACACCCTGCCCCCACATCTGGATAGCCTATGACCCTTATCAGTGGGCAAGGCTTGCTCAGAATCCTGGAAAGTGGATACTTTTATTTTCCATTAATCATCTCTTTTGATGATTGAACATGCAATTGTGCTTTCCTCTCCGAAAATGACAAAAAATGCTTTATTCCATAAGATATTGTCTTGTTTTGATAGAGATTTCTTATCAACCTGACTACCACTGTTTAATATTTTTCAAAAATGAATTTTTTGTATAGTTTGGGAGCTGCCAAACTTTATGTTGAGTCTGTCAGGGGATCTATGTGTAGGGACTTAGAAGAACAGGTCGACTTATGCAAAATTTTGTGAACCTCCTTTTCTGTATAAATGATCGTCTTAATTTGTGCAAGAGAGAGCAGGCCTGCTTTGGATCAATGGTAAGATTGTTCCTTTGTGACCAGTTGGTTACTGGTTCAAGTGAAACAGCCTCTTTGCATAAAAGTAGGGGTAAGGCTGCTGTGTTTGCTGTGATGACCATCCCCCTATTCTCACAAAGCAAGGAGGCTTGTAGCTTGGAGATCACACATTTTAAACTTGTGCCAAGACCACTTTCATATATGGAATAGCATAATCCAGATAATAGATGCACCTACAGAGTCATGAAGAGGATTTACGTAGAAGGATGCTGCTGTCATTTTGTTGAAAATAAAGTAACTGACATACTGGTAAAGTAAATCTTGCGTAAAAATTTAAATAAACTCATAGGATTATCTCTTTCTGCTTTTTTTGGGGGGGATCCACATTTTTGTTATTTCCTATAGGAGTTCCTGTGATTCTGTCTTTTTCCATTTAATAGTTTCTTAATCACTGTGTCTGTCTCTCTGAATTAGTTTCCTACATTGCTAGGAAAGACCAAGGGGAACTCATTGTGATTGCACTAGGTGCTCAGGCTCTCTTAAAGTTTTTGTCCGCAAAGTGGTTGGCGTTCACTCCTTTGCCTTGAAATCACACGCACTGATGCACCTATATTTGAAACACGTTACTGGAGCTGATTGAAGAGGGCCATCATAGAGCGCATTTTTTTTTTTTTTGTTGTTGTATGAGAATTTCAGTGGACAATGTCAAGGCATGACAATGTTAACTTACACTGTCAACTGAAGTGGGTTTGCAAATTTGTCCTTACAGGGAACCAGAGCCTGCTACCCCCAATCCCTCACCTCAATGCTGGACAAGCCAAGCAGAGTCCCGAGAGGAGTGAGTTGGATGCAGATATGCAATTCCCTTTACTTCGTGCATTTTATTCATGAAAAGTGCCTCTTCTCAAGACTATCATTGCTTTCATAAAAGTTGAAAAGCCAGAATAAATTTGCGCTCATTCCTTCTAGGTGGAGTTCTGTTTACGTGGGGCACATTGGGTGGAGTACAGCTTGGTTCATAACTGCATTAATTTTTTGAAGTGATTTTGGTTGGGTGTGACTGTTGTTTCTTGGATTGCACTGGTGGGTTCCACTCTAGATTTTTCCCAAATTTGGGTGAGCACTAACTGTGGAATTCAAGTGCTCACCTGGGTAAATCATGCACACATGCTACTTTTTTTAGCGGAGGCTTCTGAAGAACAAATGACTGTCAGACACGAAAGCTGTGTTGCTTTCTTTTGGCATGCCATATTTAAATCAAAGCCTCTTGTCCTCCTTTGTGGATTGTGGTTGTACACATCCTGCTTTGCTACTCCTAGTAGAGCTGTAGTGCGTTGAAAAAAAAAAAAAAAAATCAGTCATCATTTTCTCAAGACTCTTTCAATCCTGACCCCCTTTTACATAATTCTCAAGGGCATCAATTTTAGTTCTCACAGCACACACATATATCCCTTTAATTCCCCCTTTTGCTTGCTTCCCTAATTTTCTAGGGTTATAGTCTTTGGGCAACTCTGCAATGACTTCTTGAAGCACAAATAGTCAAAAAAGGGTTTTGAAAGGCTTATACTTCTCTTCTAATCGAAGGTATAAATAGCTACTGTATAAGGTAGGATCCTAAAGTTTAGGATCACGATGGACTAATTTAGGAAAGTAATAAATACCTGGATACAAAATAATAATCACAGAGATCCTAATCTGTTATGTACAGTTTACAACAAAGGAAACAAAAAGGGAAAAAAGAAGACAATCTTGGATTATGGACAGAGGTTTAACAACTTGGATATAATCACTCAAAATTTCAACACTCCCTCTCAAATTGGTGTATAGGTATCACTTATGCCCAACTTGTCGAGACAACTGTCAAATGTTTGTTTGGACACTGCCTTGGTTAGCACATCAGCAAGCTGGTCTTGAGATCGAACATGAGGAACTTCAATAAGCTTTGCTTCTAGTTTCTCCTTGATAAAATGCCTATTAACCTCAACATGTTTAGTTTGATCATGTTAAACTAGGCCCTGGGCAACATGTTTGGTTTGATCATGTTTTGTTTGGATACTGCCTTGTTATCGCAGTATAGTTTCATAGGACTTATCTACTTAATATGTAACTCTTGCATTAGATTCTTAATCCATGGTAATTTGCATACTGCCATGGCCATTCCCATGTACTCAGCTTCAGTGCTGGATCTAGCAACCACCTCTTGTTTCTTACTTCGCCAAGTAACTATATTTTCGCCTACAAATGTGAAGTATCTAGATGTAGATTGTCTATCCTTGATTGACCCAGCCCAATCAGCATCAGTATAACCTTTTGATGCGAACTTCAATCGACACGCGTTAAGACCCAACAATCAATATTGGAATACTTACCAAATGATGCGAACCTTAACCAACACGCATTGAAACCCAACAATCAATATTGGAATACGTGCCAAATGATGTGAATCTCAACCAACACACGTTGAAACCCAACAATCAATATTGGAATACGTGCCCAAGAAAGCTAAAAATCAGGTTTTTGATAGAAAACCTTGACCCAACGTTTGTAAATGAAACGCGAACCGTAGATATAAAGTATCAAACCTTAACCCAATGATTATAATTAAATCACGAACCAAAGGTATAAAATTTGAACGCCACAAGAAAGAAATCCTTGATAAGTTCACAAGTTCTCTAAAGAACCAATAGAAGAAACAAAACCTCACATTTTTATTCAATGTCCTCTTTTGTAGAATGTGGCTACAAATTTATTTATAAACCCCTCCAATTAAATTTAAATTCAAATTCAAATTCAAAATCAAAATCAAATTTAAATTTAAATTCAAATTTAAATTCAAATTCAAATTCAAATAACGTAACCCTAAACACCTATAACTAATAAACATAAAATAGGCTCACATGCCTATACTTATTGAAATAAAAAGTCTACACTAAACACTAGGCTATGTCGTCCCCTGTTGTAATGGATTGCACCAATCCTTACATCGCTTCCTTGATCTTCTTAGCTCTTGACCTTGTGATTGGCCCATCTGGAACTTGCAATGGATCCTTTAGTGGTGCTTGTCAATTCTCATCACCTTCAATATTTAGTTTGTCCCCTTTTTTAAACAAAATTCCCTTTCCTGGAGATGATTTCAAGTAGTGCAAGATCAGGGTAACAACATTCATATGTTCTTCTTCTGGAGAGTGCATGAACTGACTGACCACACTTAGTACATAGGCTAAATCAGGTCTGGAATGCGTGAGGTACATTAACCTCCTAAGTAGTCTCTGATAACGTTCCTTGTTAGCATGAACTTGATTTGGATGGGTACCTAGTTTCAAATTTTCTTCCATAGGAGTGCTGGCTGGACTACACGCTGTCATTCCAGTTTCTTTCAATAGATCTAATGTATATTTTTGTTGAGACAAAAAAATCCCTTTCTTTGATCTTGACACTTCAATTCCAAGGAAGTATTTTAATTGACCGAGGTTTTTCATTTCAAACTCTCGACCAAGATGACTCTGCAATGTCTCTTCAGGATCATTTCCAGTCACTATCATATTATCAACATGCGCAATAAGAGTTGTGATAGATTTTTTATTATTCTTCAAGAAGAGAGAATGATCTGAGTTGCTTTGCTTGTATCCAGTAGACTTCATAAAGTTCGTGAACCTTCCAAACCATGCCCTGGGGGCCTACTTCAAACCATATAGGGACTTCCTTAATTTACAAACCTGTTTGCTTCCTTTCTTCTGCATAATACATCTAGGAGGCAACTCCATATATACTTCTTGGAGATCTTCGTGCAAAAAAGCATTCTTTACATCGAACTGCTGTAAGGGCCTGTCAAGATTCACAGTCAGAGATAGTAGAATACGAACGGTATTGATTTTGGCCACGGGTGCAAATGTCTCCATATAACCAATCCCATAGGTCTGAGTATATCCCTTGGCAACAAGCCTTGCTTTGAACCGTTCAATGGTACTATCAGCTTTGTATTTAATAGTGAAAACCCACTTACATCCAATGGGTGTCTTCCCTACAGGTAAGTCAACCACTTCCTATGTTGAATTCTGATGGAGGGACCTCATTTCTTCATTCATCGTTTCCCTCCATTTAGGATCTTTCAAAGCCTCCTACACACTACTATGAATAGATATTGTAGATAATTGATTCACAAATGCTTCACTTTCCTTTGACAATCTATGGTAAGACACAAAATAACTTATAGGATACTTAGACTTAGGATTAAGAAGAGGTTCATAGTTTACTCTAGGTTTTCCTCTTGTGGTTCGATTGTGTAGTACCTTTAGTTGGGTTTCAGAAGTTACCTGAGACTCAGACATGGGCTCGACTATTTAAAGCACTTGATCAACTGGTATATTGTAGAAGGGGGAAGTAGTTGGCTGAGTAACTGGTTGTACCACTTCTATTTGATCTTGACTATTCTCATCCTCCAAATTGTGCCCATTTGTATTATTTGGATATTCATTACTGTTATCCAAATATTCACCACTTGGAAATTCACCATTTGGACATTCACCCCTCTCATCCAATTTTTCACCACTTATAAGATCCAAGTTGTCAAGAGGATGAATAAGGGTCAACAATTCGTCCCCTGAATTGAAGACTTGGGAGTAGAATAATACATGTTGTCCTCATGAAATACAACATCAAGAGTGACGTACAATTTGCGAGAAAGGGGGTGATAGCACTGATAGCCTTTCTGATGTTGAGCATAGCCAACAAATATACACTTGAGAGCTCGAGGTTCCAACTTATTTCTCAATGGTGTATGAAGATGCACAAAGGCTACACACCCAAATATTCTAGGTGGTAGATTCGACACAGTAGGAGCACTTACGGCTTCATGAAGGACATTAAAAGGGGTCTGAAATTGTATTGCACTAGAAGGTATACGATTGATGAGGTAAGCTGTAGTGGTGATAGCTTCACCCCAATAATTGGTAGGCATATGAGTTTCAAACAAGGAAGCACGTACAACTTCAAGAAGGTGACGATTCTTGCGCTCCGCAGCCGCATTTTGCTGAGGGGTGGAAGGGCAAGTTGTCAGATGGGTGATGCCGTGAACCTCTAGATATTGTTTCAGATCTTGATTAACAAACTCTCCACCATTATCACCGCGGAGAACCTGTATATTAGATTGATACTGGGTGGCTATAATTTTGTGAAGTTTTTGGAACCATGAATAAACTTCATTTTTTGATTTCATTAAGCAAATCCAACTTATACGGGTGTGATCATCAATAAATGAAACAAACCAATGTTTACCACCAATAAAGGAGGTATTTGATGGACCCCATACATCAGAGTGAATAACCATAAATGGTGAATGGAACACAATGTCTTTAGCCAATTCACAAATGTCACACTTAAAATCTGAAATAGATAATTGAGTAAAGAGCTTTGGAAACAATTTCTTCAAGTATCCAAAAGATGCATGACCTAACCGTCTGTGCCACAACTTGATTCCATAATTCTATATTGTTGCAAACTTATTCATTGAGAAAGTTTGAGCTAATTGATGGGAGCTTACTCATATTAGATCAAGATAATAGAGCTTCCCTCTTCTAGTACCATAACCAATTTTCTTCCGAGTTCGGATGTCCTTTAAAACATTGAGGTTAGGCCAAAAAATCACAATACAATGCAAAGTGAGTGATTTAAGAAATAGACAATAAGTTATTGTTGAGGGTAGGAACAACTAGAACAGAGTCTAGACTCAAATTTTCAGTTAAAGTGATAAAACCTTCTCCAACAACAGGAGAGGGAATACAATTTGCTGTGGATACTATATGTTGTTGTAGAGACCCGAAGCCGTAAAATAAGGAAATTAAATAAGAAAAGGAAAAAGGGGATTTCAGTAGGCTTCGTTGATGAAGTCCAAGATCTCGTCGATGAAGGCCCTTCAGTGCTTTGTAACCGAAATTCAAAGCCTTGTCAACGAAGAGATCCAGAATGTCTGAAAATATCAAGTTTAGGGTTCGTCGATGAAGTTCTTCTTTCGTTGACGAACAACCTTTTGTGGTTGGTCGACGAAGGCACCATTTCGTCGACAAATTTCACCGGGTCAAGGGGTCTATAAATGGGATATTTTGTTTGCTTCTTTATTAAGAAACTTCATTTCTCTCTTTCTCTCTCTAGAACCAGTGCCCATACTGTAACGACCTGAACCCTTAAATCCGGGAACGGCGCGTTATACCTGATAATCCATAATCAACATATACGCAGCGGAAAACATAAATATAATCTCCACAAATATAGTACCAGAGTTTACTATCCCTATCTACCAACCATAATAAATTAATCATCCACCTGTATTCAACTTATATAAATATCCCCAAAAACATCCAGTATTCACAACCATTCCTATCTCAGAAAACTTAAAACATAGAACAAAAACATAATTTTTTTTTTTTCATTAAATTCATAAAAATTTTGATTTAATATATATTTTTCCCCTTACCTGGTTTCTTGAACTACGCCAACAGGGACCCAGAAAAATACCTGTGGCGCTCACCCAGATCCTAAATCAAAAATCCTAATTTCATTAAATTAATTCTAAATAAAATATTATTTTAATATTTTTTAGGCCCTTAAATTCTAAATAAATAATTATACCCTTAAATATAGTTAAATTACCAAAAATTTCAAATCCCACTCTCGCTTTGGAGTGGGGCCTAGAAAACCTCAATTGAAAAATTACCTACGCCAAAATGACGACGATCACGATTAGGACCCCGTGGTGGTGCCTAATCGTCGATTTAATGACAAATTTAACGAAAAATTGAGAAATTAGGGGAAATATACCTTTCCCCAAGAGTGGTGCCTACGCCGCTCTCACAACAAATCCGTTCCAGTAGAAATGTCGCTGGCGGAATTAGGAATCTAACGACACCTTCCTTTTTTTGATTGGCGCTCGTTAAACTGATGAAATCAAGGAGAGAGAGGAGGAGGGCGGAGGACTGAGACGAGGAGTACAGGGAGACAGAGAGATGTTGAGAAACGGCTGCGCAGGAAGATAAGGAAGCTCAGGCTTCCTTATCTCTTTTTTTGTTTTTCTTTTCTTTGTTTTTTTTTTCTTTTACTTACTTTATAATATATATTATAACAATATCATATTTTATATATATATATATATATATATATATATATATATATATTGTCCTTATATAACCACCATTTTACTTAATTTAATTAATTCAATTTAATAATATTTAATTAACTAATTAATAATTACTCTTAATTTTTTTCCTACTATTTCTTTTTATTTATTTATTTAATACATTAATTTAATAATGTTTAACTAATTAATTGATTAATAATTTTAATTTATTAATTAATTTTTTTTATTTAATTTTTTTTCCGAGTTATTACATTCTTCCATCTTTTAATAAATTTCGTCCTCGAAATTTCGCTAACTAATCAATTATTTCCTCATTTCAAGATTTCCACACATTTCCATATACTCATATTTAAATATAAACACCAACTTGACCACAAATCATTTGATCACATCACTTAAATTATTCTCTTTCAAAGATTTTTCTTCCTAAATTAACCAACCTAACCTTCGAGTTTAAATTCCAAGTTCTCATTTCTCTACTCTGAAACATCACCATCGATGGATTTACCATGATTTTCTGAAGCTAACTACTTCTTCAGAAAAACACAGAAGACCATCAAGGAATTTCTGTCCCCAAACTTACGAAACACAATTCAGAATTCCTAACGGTATCTTAATTTACCCATTCCTATCCTTTTTGCAACTTAATCCTATACTCTGATATAAATCATCCCTAACCTAATACTTTAATATTTTCATATCTAGGCGATGTGAAATTAATCACACTTCCAGTTGGATATGACTCTGATACCATAATGTAACGACTCGAACCCTTAAACCCAGGTTTGGTGTGTTATACCTAATAAAATCCCTGATAATCCATAATCAACATATATGCAGCGGAAAACATAAATATAATTTCCACAAATATAATACCAGAGTTTACTATCCCTATCCACCAAGCATAATAAATTAATCATTCACCTGTATTCAACATGTATAAATATCTCTAAAACATCCAGTATTCACAACCATTCCTATCTCAGAAAACTTAAAACAAAGAACAAAAACATAAATTTATTTTTCATTAAATTTTATAAAAATTTGGATTTAATATATATTTTTCCCCTTACCCGGTTTCTTGAACTACGCCAACAGGGACCCCAAAAAATACCTGCGGCGCTCACCCGGATCCTGAATCAAAAATCCTAATTTCATTAAATTAATCCTAAATAAAATATTATTTTAATATTTCCTAAGCCCTTAAATTCTAAATAAATAATTATACTCTTAAATATAGCCAAATTACCAAATTTCCCAAATCCCACTCTCGCTTTTGAGTGGGGCTTAGAAAACCCCAATTGAAAAAATTACCTATGCCAAAATGATGATGATCACGATTAGGACCCTGTGGTGGTGCTTGATCGTCGATTTAATGACAAATTTAACAAAAAATTGAGAAATTAAGGACAATATACTTTTCCCCAGGAGTGGTGCCTACGCCGCTTCCATGACAAATCTGCTTTAGTAGAAATGTCGGTGGCGGAGTTAAGAATCTAACGGTACCTTCTGTTTTCTGATTGACACTCATTAGGCCGACGAAATCGAGGAGAGAGAGGAGGAGGGCGGAGGAGTGAGACGAGGAGTATAGGGAGACAGGGAGATGCTGAGAAACGGTTGTGCAGGGTTATCTCTCTTTTTTTTTTTTCTTTTCTTTGTTTTTTTTCTTTTACTTACTTTATAATATATATTATAAAATATCATATTATATTATATTATATATATATATATTTTATCCTTATATATTCATATATATATATATATATATATAACCACCATTTTACTTAATTTAATTAATTCAATTTAATAATATTTAATTAACTAATTAATTAATTAATAATTACTCTTAATTTTTTTCCTACTATTTCTTTTTATTTATTTATTTAATACATTAATTTAATAATGTTTAACTAATTAATTGATTAATAATTTTAATTTATTAATTAATTTTTTTAATTTAATTTTTTTTCCGGGTTATTACACATACTCTCTCTCTCTCTCTCTCTCTCTCTCTCTCTCTCTCTCTCTTCGATCTTTCGTCGTTTGTTGCCTGTTTCAACGATCGGAAGTTACCGCGAGAATCAGGGAGCGAATATCTACAAGTCTAGCGGAGTAGATTCTTGATCTCGGAAAAAAGTTAGGGTTTCAATTTTCGAGCGTCTCGGGTGTTTTTCAAGAAATAGGTAAGGAGATTTTTTTACATCAGTTATTTTTGAAATCTAAACCGGTAGAACTGTAGGTTACGATATTATGTACGATATGACTACTTATTTGGAAAATTTCACCGGGTGAAATTGCCGATTTTTTGGTTTTACGGTTTTGGAAAATCTAGGGTTTTGGGTATGATCTTTGTTTTTCTTAAAGCTCATTTATTTGTATTAAATTTAAAGTAGGAGATGCTTGAAACCCTTGTTTTCAATTCAAATGATAATTTTTGAACCATTTACTATACTATTGCGTATTAACCAAATAAGTATGGCATGAGATGTTAAATGAAAATATATTGAACATGAGAAATATGTGTATGAGATATGGGAATTGGAGTTCCAACTTGTTATTAGGAAACGTAGAAAATAGGTGCCGGTTAAATACCGAGAGATGCATGTACCAAGGTTAAACTGAGAGTTGTATGTGCTGATTTATACCAATGAATGAATGAATGAAGGACTGAATGAAATGTGAAAAATATTGGAACTGCTTAAATGCTTTATGAATGAAAACATGCTACTGTGCTTTTGATATAAATTGTATATATGATATATGAACTGCTTGAGAAAGCTTGTTACAAAGAAAGCATGGTACCGTTGCTAGCATGAGAGATACAATGCAACCACACGTTATTCTTGAGCTTGGGTATCTAAATAGTTGACTTGGTATGAAGGGCCATTGGTTGATTACGGACCAGGGTGGTGTAGGCCAAGTCAGATTGGAGAGAGTAACGTGACTAGCCTGGTGACCCCAAGACTAGATCAGAGTATTATAAACGCACAACCCGTGCCATGAGGGAAGTAAATGATGTTGATATGATGTTTCAAAGTTGAGATGAGTTCATTATGCATATACATAATTTAAAAATAAAATGGGCAAAGTTACAACGTCAAAAATACCGAGCGGATAGATTGTACAGTGTATGGGCCTGTATCTTACCCTAACCTTGGGGACTTTCGCTCGTAATGAGCCAAACTATCTATTTTAGGAATTATATATATATATATATATATATATATATATATATATATATCTTCTATATGATAGGTTTGTGAATGATTTAAATGTGTAACTGGTTTCTACTAGAATAAACTCATGTAGTCACACACTAATGTAATATGATCTACCGTACTGAGAAATGTCTCACCCAAATATACAAATCTTATTTTAGGTCCTGCAGGAATTGGTCCAAGACTTCTAGAGGGACTCTGGAGCGTAGTGTTTTTGTTAGCTTATGTAAGTTCTTGTATATATGTATTGGGCTTTGACCAGGTTGTCTTTTTGGGGATTGCAATAGCAGGTTATGTCTTTAGTTATGTATGGATGTATGTGAGGAAACAGTTAGAAACTCTGGTAAGTTTTATTAGATGATGTATGTTTATGTTTTTCCACTGTGTATGACTATGAAGATCAGTATGAAATACTCGATTTTCCTTATTTGGGCGGGTTGTATATGTATGGTATTAGAGATATGTATGTATAGTAGCACTCTGAGCCCACTTAAAGGGTCGACACGTTACAGTTGGTATCAGAGCATTTTTCAGCTGGAAATGTGAAGAGATTCACATCATCTGGTTATGAAAATGTTTAGAGCTTATGTTGTTAGGTTCTGTAGACTAGGTTGGATAACTTTACTAGAGTATAGGATGGGGATAGGACTTTCGAGTTTTGCTCTGTAGACCTGGAGACATAAATTCCATTGACGGACTTCTGTGTTTTTCTGGATCAGTTGACGGGTTCAGAAAATCACGACAATCCATCGACGGTTTTGTTTCCAAGTGGAGGGGTGAAACTTGAGTTAGAATGAGAGTATCAAGTTAGCAGAGTATGTCATTATTAGGAACATTAATTTATTGAAATGAGTCTTATAGTATTGTAGTTGTAGCACATATGTAGGGTATGAAGATTCTAAACAATTTTCTCAATTGTCTCTTCAAGATGGAGTCTAGGAATAATACGGCATTAGCAGTGAAGGCATTGGTCATGAGGTTGGCATCGATTCCACAGTAGTATTGAGGAACTTTGCCCAGCAACTTATGACTGAAGTTGTGCGAACTTCTAGGGGGCAGGAACGTCCCACAACTGAATTGGGACGTTTTATTGATCAATTCACTCGACTGAAGCCTCCAACCTTTGTAGGGAGTGCAGACCTAATCCGAGCAAAGAATTGGATTCGGGAGGTCGAGAAGATCTTGGTTGTTCTATGTTGTATGGAGGAACAGAAGGTGGCCTATGCAACGTTCAAATTTACTAGAGAAGCCGAGAGGTGGTGGGAGTCGGTAAAGATGCTGGAGGAGCACCAACCGGTACTAGTGGTGATGACATGGGGCCGTTTCAGAGAGGTGTTCTTTGAGTGGTACTTTCCAGCCACTTTTGGGAATGCAAAGATGGAGGAGTTTATGATCTTGACTCAGGAGCAGCTACAAGAGCTACTAGATAAGGGTTACATCCGACCGAGTGTTTCGCCTTGGGGAGCACCGATCCTGTTCGTGAAGAAGAAGGATGGGTCGATGAGGATATACATCGACTACAGAGAGATTAACAAGGTAACAATGAAGAATAAATACTCGTTACCTAGGATTGATGATCTGTTTGACTAGCTACAGGGCACACAAATCTTCTCTAAGATCGATCTACGATCTGAGTATCATCAGCTAAAGGTGAGATCGGAGGACGTACCGAAGACAGCTTTCCGAACTCAGTATGGCCATTACGAATTTTTGGTTATGCCGTTCGGCTTGATGAATGCTCCTGCAACATTTATGGACCTGATGAACAGGGTGTTCCACAAGTACTTAGATAGGTTCGTGGTGGTGTTCATCGATACATTTGGGTCTGTTCAAGGAGCCCAGTAAAGTATAAGACTCATATGAGATTGGCTCTTTGGGTACTCAGGGAGAGGAAGATATTTGCTAAATTGAAGAAATGTGAATTTTGGCGGGAATAGGTTGTATTTCTAGGGCATGTAGTGTCCAAGGAAGGAATATCAGTGGATCCAAGCAAGGTAGAGGCGGTAGTTGACTGGGCAAGACCGAGGAACGTTAATGAGGTTCAAAGTTTCTTGGGGTTTGGCTGAGTATTATCGCCGATTCGTCGAGGGCTTTTCTAAATTGTCAAGTCCTTTGACGCAGCTTACGAGGAAGAATAGTAGGTTTGAGTGGACTGGGGAGTGTGAACAGAGTTTTCAAGAGTTGAAGTAACGTTTAGTCACGACTCTAGTACTGACCATTCCATTAGGGGTTGATGGTTATGTGATTTACAGTAACGCATCCCAGAAGGGACTTGGGTGTGTTATGATGCAATAGGGAAAGGTTATCTCATATGCTTCTCACCAACTCAAGGAGTACAAGAAGAACTACCCTACGCATGACTTGGAGTTAGCAGCTATTGTTTTCGCATTAAAGATCTGGCGGCACTACCTATGCGGTGAAATGTGTGAGATCTTTACAGATCATAAGAGCCTTAAATACTTCTTCACCCAGAAGGAGTTGAATATGAGGCAATGCAGATGGTTTGAGTTGATTAAAGACTACGACTGCACCATTAGTTACCACCCACGAAAAGCTAATGTGGTAGCTAATGCATTGAGTCGGAAGTCAATGGACGTGGCAGTTTCAGCGGTTGTTGTTCAGTATCAGATCATGATGGATCTGGAGAGGTTGGGAGTGGAATTGGTGGAGAAGGATCCACAGGCATTCATTGCCAGTTCAGTTATTTAGCTAGCTTTGCAGGAGAGAATCAAAGCTGCTCAGAAAGAAGACATAGAGCTGATAGAGGTTATGGAAGGGGGGGGGGGTTCAGAATGGTTTAAAACTAGATTTCAATATCTCATACGATGGAGTATTGAGATTTCACACTAGGATTTGCGTACCGAATGACGCTCAGATTAAGAGGGTCATTCTAGAGGAGGCACATCGTTCACTCTACACAGTACATCCAGGGAGTACGAAGATGTACAGAGATCTGCGAGAATCTTTCTCGTGGTCTAACATGAAAAAAGAGATCACTCATTTTGTAGAGCAGTGCTTGACATGTTAGCAGGTTAAGCCAAAGCACCAAAGGCCAGCAGGTTCACTTCAGTCGCTTGACATTCCCAAGTGGAAGTGGGAACATAACTCGATGAATTTTGTATCGGGGTTACCTGCAGCGGTGCATGGGCAAAATGCCATCTGGGTTGTAGTGGATCAGCTGACAAAGACTACGCACTTTATTCCCATCATAGTCAGCTATTCCATGAATAAGCTGGCAGAGCTATATGTGTAGGAGATTGTACGACTCAACGACATCCCTGTTTCTATCATTTCAGATCGAGACCCACGGTTTACCTCTCATTTCTGGAAGAGTTTGTAGGATGCCTTGGGATCGCATCTCACATTCAGTACATCATTTCACCCGCAGACGGATGGACAATTCGAGAGAACTATTCATACTTTAGAGGATATGCTGCAAGCTTGTGTGCTAGATTTTGGGGACAGTTGGATTCGTTATCTACTGCTCGTGGAATTTGTATATAATAACAGTTACCAAGCCAGTATAGAGATGACACCATATGAGGCTTTGTATGGTCGCCAGTGTCGATCTCTGTTATACTAGGATGAGGTAGACGAGCGGCAGATTTTGGGATCAGAACTGATTCAGCAGACCTCTACAAAGGTCGAGCTTATCAGGGAAAGAATTAGAGCAGCACAAAGTCAGCATAAAAGTTATGCAGATACTCGCCGATGGGAGTTAGAGTTTGAGGTAGGGGATATGATATTCCTGAGGATCACCCTGATGAAAGGGGTGATAAGATTTGGGAAGAAGGGGAAGTTAAGCCTTTGATACATTGGGCCATTTGAGATCCTGGAAAAGATAGGTTTAGTTGCTTATCGAGTGGTATTACCCCCAGCACCATCCAAAGTTCATGACGTGTTTCACGTATTAGTATTGAGGAAGTATGTGCCAAACCCTTCGCACGTGCTAAGTTAAGAACCCCTAGAGATTGGTGATGCCCTAGCATACGAGGAGGTACTGGTTTAGATTTTGGACCAGAAGGTACATAAGCTACGTACAAAGGAAATACTATTAGTAAAAGTGTTGTGGCGTAACCACGCAGTAGAAGAGGCCTCATGGGAGTTAGAGTCAGAGATACGTCAGAAGTATCCTCAGTTATTCAGAGATGTTCAGAGCTAGATAGGTAAGCAGAATGGTAAGTAAGTTGTTTGTATATATATATATTTAATAGAGTGGGTTTGTTCAGGTTTAGAGTATGTATGGTCTTTGGGAGAGTTTTGTATGGATATTGTAATCTCCCGAGACATTATGTGTAACTACGGTATTCTTCCGCCATAATAGAGGGCATGTAATAAATTTCGGATGTGACTGCTATGTGGGTGGCCGCCCGCTCTTTCTTGAGTTAGAGTAGTGGTAGTTCAGATGATGTGAAAGAAAACAGTTAGCAAATTTCGAGGACGAACTTTTTATAAGGAGGGGAGATTGTAGAGATCCGAACCCATAAAATAAGGAAATTAAATAAGAACATGAAAAAGGAGATTTTAGCAGGCTTCGTCGACAAAGTCCAAGATCTCGTCGAAGAAAGCCCTTCAGTGCTTCGTCACCAAAATTCAGAGTCTCGTCGACGAAGAGATCCAGAATGTCTAAAAATATTGAGTTTAGGGTTCGTTGACGAAGCCCTTCTTTCGTTGGCGAACAGTTTTCTGTGGTTCGTCGACAAAGGCACCATTTTTTCGATGAATTTCACTGGGTCAAGGGGTTTATAAATAGGATATTTTGTTTGCTTCTTTATTAAGAAACTTCATTTCTCTCTTTCTCTCTCTAGAACCAGCGCCCATACTCTCTCTCTCTCTCTCTCTCTCTCTCTCTTCGATCTTTCGTCGTTCGTTGCCCGTTTCAACGATTGGAAGTTACCGCGAGGATCAGAGAGCGAATATCTACAAGTCTAGCGGGGTAGATTCTTGATCTTGGGAAAAAGCTAAAGTTCGGTTTTCGAGCGTCTCGAGTGTTTTTCAGGAAATAGGTAAGGAGATTTGTTTACATAAATTATTTTCGAAATCTAAACCAGTAGAATTGTAGGTTACGATATTATGTACGATATGATTGCTTATTTGAAAAATTTCACTAGGTGGAATTGGCGATTTTTCGGTTTTGGGAAATCTAGGGTTTTGGGTGTGGTCTCCATTTTTCTTAAAGCTCATTTATTTGTATTAAACTTAAAGTAGGAGATGCTTGAAACCCTTGTTTTCAATTCAAATGATAAATTTTGAACCATTTACTATACTATTGCATATTAACCAAATAAGTATGGCATGAGATGTTAAATGAAAATATACTGAACATGAGAAATATGTGTATAAGATATAGGAATTGGAGTTCCAACTTGTTATCAGGAAATGTATAAAGGAGATGCCAGTTAAATACCGAGAGATGTATGTACCAAGGTTAAACCGAGAGCTATGTGTGCTGGTTTATACCAATGAATGAATGAATGAATGAAATGTGAAAAATACTGGAACTGCTTAAATGCTTTATAAATGAAAACAGGCTACCGTGCTTTCGATATAAATTGTATATATGATATATGAATTGCTTGAGAAAGCTTGTTACTAAAAAAGCACGGTACCGTTGCTAGCATGAGAGATACAGTGCAACCACACGTTATTCTTGAGTATGGGTATCTAAATAGTTGACTTGGTATGAAGGGCCACTGGTTGATTACGCACCATGGTGGTGTAGGCCAAGTTGGACTGGAGAGAGTAGCGTGACTAGCCCGGTGACCCTAGGACTAGATCAGAGCATTATAAACGCACAACCCATGCCATGGGGGAAGTAAACGGTATTGATATGATGTTTCAAAGCTAAGATGAGTTCATTACGCATTACATAATTTAAAAATAAAATGGGCAAAGTTACAGCATCAAGTACTGAGCAGAGGGATTGTATAGTGTATGGGCCTATATCTTACACTAACCTCGGGGACTTTAGCTCGTAATGAGCCAAACTATCTATTATAAGAATTATATATATATATATATATATATATATATATATATATATATATATATATTCTGTATTACAGGTTTGTGAATGATTTAAATGTGTAATTGGTTTCTACTAGAATAAACCCATGTAGTCACACACTGATGTAATATGATCTACCTTATTGAGAAATGTCTCACTCCAATATACAAATCTTATTTCAGGTCTTGCAGGAAATTGGTCCTAGACTTCTAGAGGGACTCTGGAGCGTAGTGTTTTTGTTAGTTTATGTAAGCTCTTGTATGTGTACTAGGCTTTGGCTAGGTTGTCTTTCTGGGGATTGCAATAGCAAGTTATGTCTTTAGTTATGTATGGATGCATGTGAGGAAACAGTTAGAAACTCTGGTAAGTTTTATTAGATGATGTATATTTATGTTTTTCCGCTGTGTATGACTATGAAGATCAGTATGAAACACCCGATTTCCTTTATTTGGGCGGGTCGTATATGTATGGTATCAGAGATATGTATGTATAGTAGCACTCCGAGCCCACCTATAGGGTTGGGGTGTTACAGTTGTTCAGATGGCTTCATAGATTGAATATGATGATTGTCAAAGGTCATATGGTCAGTAGTTCCCGAATCAATTATCCATTCACTATTACTAATAGGAGCAGAAGTATGAAGAACCTTACCAGGTGTAGCAATTAAAGATGAAGCTTCCTCGAGAGTGTTGGTGGAAGGTTCGACCACTACGGCTAAAGCATGGTGGTTTGATTTTGAGTTTCATTTGCGGGGTGCCTTGGCAGGATCCCCCACCATTCTGGATACCCAATTAGCTCATAGCATTGTGACTTAGTATGTCTAGTTGCATAACAATGAGTACAAATACGTTATGATCTTGCTATTCCAATTTCATAGCTACGATTATGCGATCCAGATGACTGATTTTGGTCAGTGATGGGACCAGCTACTCGATTTGATTTAGGCTTGGCTCGGTGAGCCAACATGGCAGATGACTCAACACGATCAAGTTCACTATTAGTGTTGCTCTACGAACAGAGTCACACCGTACGTATGCATAGACTTCTTCAAGATCCAGTATAAGATCCATCCTGAGAATCTGACCTCGGATCTGTTCAAATTCTGCATCCATTCCATTCAGGAAAATGTGTACACGCAATCATTAAACTGATTTTCTATAGGCGATAACATCATCATGATCTTTCATTACAATCCTATTACGATGATCCAGTTCTTGGAAGATTTCTACAAGATCACCATAATAGATTGATAGAGGGCATCCGACATGTTTGGCAGAAAAGGCTCGCTGATTTAGTGAAAAAAGCTGTGATTTGTCTGACCCATCATAGAAAGCTTTGGCAAGAGCACTCTAGATTTCGCATGCAATGCGCAATCGAATATAACGCTTCATAATCTCCAGCGACATAGAAGTGAGCAACCATCCCTTGACCTTTTGATTTTCAGCATACCACCTTGCATAGGAAGCATCAGTAGTCTGTGGAAAGGGATGTTTTGCCCATAATATGCTCAAGCTTCTCACGTCCTGCAATCTGCATCTCCATAATTTGGGACCATACATCATAGTTTACTTCAGTAAGAATGACGCTGGTTGTGAAACTAGTGTTTTTTGTTTGAACATGGATAATTGGTGTTGAGATTGATTCAGGTTTGTTATTAGACATGGTGCAAAATGTAGTGACCCGAAGAATAATAGTATTTAAATAATAATGAGGGAGAGAAATGGAATCAGTTCGCGTTCGTCGACGACATTTCATTTTGGAGATTATAATTTCAAGAAATTTCCAGGCTTCGTCGACGAATACAGGGATTTGTCGATGAAGGTCTTCAGGACCTCGTCGACGAGAAAATGCTAGGTGAAGGATTTTGGGCTACTCTGAATTTCGTCGACAAAGGGTAAGGTTCGTCAACGAATTTATTGAAGGACTCGTTGATGAGGTGATGTGTCTCATCGACGAATCTGGCCTTATAAATAGTGCAAGCTCGGATTTTTATCACTTTTTCAGTGCTCTCTCTCTCTCCTTTCTCTTTCATACGGTCTCTCCCCCTTCTCTCTTCGATTTCAGCCCCGCCAGTCGCCGGATCGATGATCCAAAGTCACCACTACGCTCCTAGCGAAGTTCTCTGCAAGTCTGCCGGAGCGGATCGTTGATGAAACAAAGTTGGATTTCATCCCAAATTCAAGGTAAGACCTTTTAGTCTATTTTTGGCCTTCTGACAGTTATAAAAAATGATGTAGGCGAAGAAATACTAATATTTTATTCTGAAAAACGTTGTTTTTAGGGTGTTATGTAGGAGGCCCTGCGGGTGTTAAGCCAGTATACCATACGGGTTTTTCAGTAGTCAGATAAGGGAAATATGTTATGCTAGGTAATTTTATAATATTATACAGTTTATTAAATTACGAATATTATGTATTAAAGTATGGTGTGGCTTGAGAATATAAATATAGTATGGAGATATGTTTATGAATTTCAGTATCACGATTTTATGAATTTCAGTACCATGATTATACGAATTCTAGTACTATGATTATACGAATCTTAGTACCATGATTATACAAATTACAGTACTATGATTATGCAGTTATCAGTGTTATGACTATACAGTTCTTAGTATTATGACGTATGAATTACAGTTACAGTTTATGTAGCATAATGATTATTACAGTTATTTCAGAATCATGGTAAATTAGATAGTGGTATATAGAGATATACTATATAATATCATACCCTGTTGGACTATGCAGTTACGGAGTACGGTACCATTGCTACAGATATTATGTTATGTTATGAATGCAACCACCTATTTAGATAATACGTGGTAGTAAGTCCATCACTTAGGCCTTTAACGTGGACAGGCTCCCCATCAGATATGGGTTGAGGTGGGCTGATCAGATTGATGGAGTATATGATTTACCCTGGTCGGCCAGCCAGTATACATCCCGCCTACAGGCCGCACAACCCTATCATGAGGGGTTAAATCATGACACAATTATCCACAGGGAAAGTTTTCAGTTATTATTACGTATGTATAGATTTACAGAAACATGGAACATACTAATGTATAATAGAAGTATTTTAAATAGTAACCTACAATACTGTTATGTTAAGCAACATGGAAAGGGGGTGAATTTTATTTCTTATACTGTATTTACATATTCAGTTATACATGTTTATATGAAAACGAATTTTCATAATATTGTAGCTCATTTGCCACACACTAGTAATAGCATATTTCGTCTTACTGAGCGTTGACTCATCCTAGTGTTGAATCATTTTTCAGGTGATCTAGGTAGGCGAGCAGAACAGGCTCGTAGATAGAGGGGTCACTGCACTGCCCTGTCAGTGGAGAGTGAGTATATTTGTGGGAGTGTTTTTATATAGCCCGCACCAGTTGAGGATATTTTGGGAACAATGATATATGTATATTTTGAGGATACGTTCTGGTATTGTATATAAATGTATATGGATATGTTTATTTGATTTCTACTTCTTGCTGCTTAGGTTGATGATTGAGTTTATCTTAGTATGGTATCAGAGCATGTAGAATATCATAGTATATATATATAAAATCCATTTATATATCAGGTTGTTACACAAAAAATATGAGATCAATAGTATGAGATTTAGCAATACCAAGTCAAAAATAGGTTTTGAAAGGCTTACATGATGTAGGACGGGAATGGTCGACCTATGTCCTACGATTCAATCCTCACACAAGCACATACACTTAAATACTTTAATTTAAGAATTTAATTATTTAAACATAAACACAATAAATCATATTTTATTTCACCTGTTCAAGGATTTTCAAAAGGTGTTTGACTTGTCCAGCAATTAAGTCCCAATTGATTCTTTCACAAAGGAATCAAGTTATATGCTAAAAAGTTGTTATTTCAAAGATTCAAAAATAAAAGTTCTATGTTAGTAAACTAATATTCATACAATTGATTTTAACTAGCAAGTACCAATATTGCAATTTATGGATCAAATTAGCTATTCAAAGATGTGATTTTAATCTACTAGCAATGGTCCACAAGATAAAGCAAAAGATTACTGAAGTTACCAAGGAATTGGTTTGGATGACTTGACGTTGTTCCACACGTAGTTAGGTCACACTGTAGGTCCTTCGTACAAGCTTTGAATCACAAGATGAACGCAACAATGAAGTGTAGATGATGATCGTCGTGTGGGTGTATGAAGATGCTGGCCGTGTGGTGTTGATGGGGGCCGTGAGAGTATTAGATGGAGGAAGGGTTGATGGAGTCGTTGGATAGTTTAGTGGTCTCTCACCACTTGATCTTCGGAGAGAACGCCGTAGCCTCACACTACTTACTCACAAGGAGAGGAACAAGCTTTACAAGTTCAAGTAAAGAGATGCTTCTTTAATATTCAACTTTAACTTCATATCTCTTGTTCTTACAATAAGAAGACTATTTATAGGCATAGTCTGGGAGACAAAATACTATACACTCAACAACTCTCAACAACTTTCAACAACTATTAACCTAACACAATTAATACTTACTAAAAAAACAAGGAACTCCAACTTATAAGTACACAAGTCAAGCTTAGTTGTCTTGCATTATTACAATTCAAATTTGAATTTAAACATATTCCAAAAGGAAGGCCAAAACCGTATGGGACCCATTGAAGCCATGTGGGGCCCACATGGGTTTTGAGTTGGACTTTGTTTCAATACTTCACTTGGGTCTTCAAGCACCTAATAATCTTGAAATAACATATCCACGAAAAATATAAATTAACACAATAGTAAAGTTTTCACATAAAAATAGTCTTCCATCAAAGAAGTAGAAGATCTTCAATTAATCTCATGTGTTCCTGCAAAATAGATATAAACAATAGTGGACATCTGGAGATCGTCCACGTGTCACCATGTCAACAAAGGAGTGGACATCAGGAGGTCGTCTATGTGTCATCATATCAAATAAAAGGATACATAAGGCATGTTGATCCCCATCATTACACTTCTCTTCTAATCGAAGGTATAAAGAGCCATTGTACAAGGTAGGATCCTAAAGTTTAGGATAATGATGGACTAATCTAGGAAAACAATAAATACCTAAATACAAACTAATAATCACAGAGATCCTAATCTATTATGTACAGCTAACAACAAAGGAAACAAAAAAGGAAAGGAGACAATCTTGGATTATGGACAGAGGCGTAACAGCTTGGATATAATAATCACTCAAAATATCAACACTAATATCTTCCTAAATTTTCCAATTAGTGGATGACCCAACATTTTCGTCTAGTTCATGTGCATTTTGGTTTTACTGGCAGAACAGTTGAGGCGTCAATTTAACAATTAACTGGTTCAGAAGTCCTACCAATAGGGTTACCCTTTTTCTTTAAATTCTTTTGAAGCCATATGTGGATGTCCCTGCAGGTGCATTTTTGGGAAGTAGCAGTAAGGACAGAGCTGGTGCGATTAATGACCTATGTTAATCTTGTGAAGGGAAATGGGGCAGCTGATTTACAGTTCATTGGAATATCTGAACAAATAACTATGCCTCAAGACTCAATAACTTGCTTGTTTTTGCTGATGTGACTGCAGAATTATGTGAAGCGGTGAGCCTTTTAAACAGTTGAAAGCCTCTTGTAGCTGTGTATGGGTTAGGTGAACTTTGAACCAACTGCTCCCTTTGATTCTTTGTCTTCCAATATAGCAAATGCATGTGGTTTCTGAATCTGTACCATACCTCAACCACAAAAACTGGTCTGCTTTGAATTTAATGATAACTTTTTCAATAATAATATCATAATTTAGCATATTATTTCGTATATTTGTTCAATATAATTGTCAAATATTGATAAATTTATATAGAAACTATATAATATTTACACAAATTGCATGCAATACGTAGAATTTTAAAGATGTTATGGACGTGTACTATAAATAATATAAATTTGCTTGCGATATACCAATTTAAGCGTGAAATTTATTTTAAAAAATAAAATACGGATACAAATCACACTAATATCGAATGAGAATTTCAAACGTAAAATTTGAGCATATTTGAAATACCTTATTTCATAAGATATGTAAGGTTGAACACTTATTAAATTTATATGCACTTTAATGTATTTGTATATAAATATATATATATTTATATATAATTGTAATGTATATTTGTTATTGGAAACTTTTAGTGGAAAGTAGGTGAAAAAAATTGTATTGTATATTTTTTTTAAAAAATTCAGTCACTTTTGTAGTTTGTGTGTATATAAAAGTATATGTAAAATGGTGCACATTATTTTTCTTAATTTGTCTAATGCTATAAAAGGGATTTCCCCTTTATTTTTATTTTTGAAATTCCAAATTTACCCCTGTATAGTATTTTTTGAAATAAAATAATAATTAAGGATATTAATGTAAAAAAGAAAAAACTCAGCTCCTTAAAAATAAGACACAATTTGAATTTTAAGTCTCTACTTAAAATATCCTTTGATTATCTATAACAATCCTAAAATGTCCTTATAATTCACCATAACCACCCCTAAAATAAATAAATTTAAATAATTTTCAATTCATAATTATTTTTTATATATAAATATAAAATTTTATAAAGAACATGCACATAGTGCATGACCATGGCTAATTTTAATAATTTGAATTTGAATTAATTTTATAATTATTGAAGATATAAACACAAATGTAACAAAGATAAACAAAGTGGGAACTTATAGTTTAGATTATTAGGAAGAAAGGTAGTTGAATTAGATTAATTTGATAGTATAAAATTATTAGGAAGAACGGTAGTTGAATTGGTCAATTACATGGAGAGGGGTAGAAAAGTAAAAAAAAAACAAAGATGATTTTAATAGGATCCATCCATATCGGGATTTTTAATTTCTTTTTCAAGAGAGAGAGAGAGAGGAGTTTAAAAAATAAATTAATTACTTTATGGGGCTGAGAGAGCCCTTCTTGCGAGCTAGCCTGCTCTGTGTGTGAGAGAGAGGAAGTTAAAAAAAAAAAAATAAAAAAAAATTAACATTAGTGAGGCTTGCGGAGCTCCTTTGCCTAATATAGACAACGAAAGAGAGAGAGGGAGAGAGGATGCAAAAAAAAAAAAAAAAAAAAATCATCGCCACTTGTCAACATCAAATTTGCCTCTCACTTCATAATTAATGTATAGTATAAATATGATGTTTTGTGACTAGACGTGACAGACTTAGATCCTTCGATTGAGAGGAACAATTATTTTTATGTTAAAATTTTTTAGACAGTATTATATGTTTTAAATCATTCATTGTAATTGAGCGAGAGAATAACATCTTTAGCGACAACAGTTAGTTAGTTAGTTAAAGTAGAAGGTAAGTTTTGGCATAAAAGTAATTTCGCTACAATTATTTCACTATAAACACATCATTAACATTTTTATCATGAAAAATTCGTTAACAATTCGATACATCTTCTATTATGCTCAATGAGTTTTCATATTTTAATTTTGTTTTATAATAGGAAAGGACAGTAGAAGACGAAAATGATATTACCTCTTCCAATCCTTATTTATCTATTTTTCCATAGAAATGGGGATTCTCTAATTCCCATCTTGTTAGTGGAATATTGTTGATTAGTGATTTTTTAATGATGTAATTTTAAAGAATTTAAGTTAATTTAAAGTAAAATTATTAATGGAATGACATTGTGTGAAGCAATATTTCTGATCCTAAACTTGTACCTTCATTATCTAATAAACTTAATAAAGAATTTTTTTTGGCTACCAAAGGTCACAATGTGTAAACATGAAAGCTAATTTCTAATATCTAGATTTAATCTTGCAGAAGTTGAATTGAGTGGTGGAAAATTTTTACAAATTATCTATTGATACCAAGTATATAATAAGGAAACTTTTTCAATTCCAAGAGTTAATGGGTAATTGAATACTGTGTAGATCGGCCAATGGTAATGATATACCGCTAGACTTTATGTCAGGTTTTATAACCATTTAATTATTACACAAAGTGTCAATACATAACTTTTTTGTATTTTAAAATAAATAAATAAATAGCGTCCACGTACCAAATAATGTGATTATAGAATTTGTCAACTTTCCTTAAAATACCTTTTGCTTTGAGCAAAGATCGATCGACCGGCGTGAACAAACTAGCAAGCAATCCCCAATAATTCTTCCTTCGGGCACAAAAAAAGGGGGAAAAAAACACTCATGATTCACATCTCCGTTTGATTTCAACTCAACCTACATATAATATCGCACATATCGCAACTATTGTATTATTAACTTTGTGACAATCAAGAATAAATTAGAAGCATCGATACGACACAAAATGCTCATGATTCTCATCCCTAATTCTCCATCTAATTTCAACCCAACATTCATATAATACGCACAAATCCAATCCAAGTCAACCCAACCTACTCCATCATTAACTTGTAGTGAGAGAGCACAACACAGACATAGCCAAATCTGAGTGAGTGTTAATATAGAACATAGGTGTGGACTGTGGCGTCTAAGGACCATAGTTGGATATTATGGAGTAGGCAGGGCACAAATGAGAACATAGCCCATTAAGTGATATACAGAAGGCCATGCTTGAACATAATTACTTAATAGTAGGTAGGGTAGGGAAGACAGAATCATGGACAAAGTGAATATATGTGAGTTTTTAAAATGCAAGTTGAGAGAGAGGGCTAGGAGGTCAAAGTTGAAGCTTTCAGGCATGGGCTGCTGCCCTCTTTCCACCGCTGCTGACTTCTATTCATATCATAATGCATCATTTCATGAATGTTCCATCACTGTGGAGTGATGGTACTAGTTGTGTTTATGAATCATGTTTAGGAATTAGAAGGATGTGTGTTCTTCATTGGGACTTAGTTGGCTTTTAATATTGCTCAAATTTGAAAATTAGTACCCTTAAATCATATAATGGAATATGTTGGACACTTTTGTCAGAAAGATTTGCAATCATGCTAATGCTAATCCTTACCTATCTACTAACATGTTATTAGCTTTTTATTATTGCAAGTGATTTTTTTTTTCGGGTGTCACTTGGGAGCTCATTATAGGTACGAGATGTAATATAAAATTGTATTGAAATTTGTTCCAATCTATCCAAATTTAAATCCAATATCCAAAATTTATGTTCTGAAATACAGTATAAGGATATTTCTCCAAACCAAAGAGGACTAAGAAGTATCCTAACTTCTCGAAAAAAAGAGCATGAAAAGCAATAGACTTGATACACTTTGCAAACAATTATAACGATAAGGATATTAGTCTCCTTGCCTTCTTGTGACAAGAGCAGTTGAAAGGCTCAAAATATTGTAACCTTGACACTTCCTCTATTTTTTTTTTATTAACATATATAGCTTGTACATACCAAGATGACATATTCTGTTTCTTAGAGCCATTATTATTCCTTCCCTACCAAAATTCTACATGATTGTGTTCATCTCTTTGCAAACAAATTGTGGGATTGTTGAAATAGCTTATGATATGGATTGGGAGTTAAATGCACCTTTGTTAAGGAGGCTGATTCCTCTAGCTTAGGAGAGGAGCTTTCCAAGACTGAGTTGAAGTTCTAATTTTGTCCATTGCCTTTGTTAAGCTTAAATGAAAAATTTGAGTGGATGATGGGTGTTTATATATATGGTTGGACCCAAGACCCAATAAGTTTAAGCTTTTGGATCAAATTGATGTTCACTTATGTGTATCAAGCCCACTCATGGGCTCCTTCGGTCCTAACAAGTAGTACCAGAGCCGACGGTTCATAACTCTAAGTGAGCGACATCATAAAAAGTCGATAAATGAAACTAATTCTCCTGACGTGCTAACAGTTGGAGGACCAAGTGTGTGGTCGAGGCCAATAAGGATCATTTAAGCCGGGGATGGATCTGAATAGGGTCAAGATGTGAGAGATAGAATTGGTTCGGATGCATGTGGAATGCAATCCAACGAACGTAAGGCATCAGTGGTAAGGCCACTTGAGCAACTGTTGGGGAATTGAACTTACTCCCATAAGGGAGACAATTTCCGTTCAAGTAGAAGCAATTGGAACTTACAAGTGAGGAAGAGATTGTTGAGAATTCCACTTGTAAGTTTGTCTCATATTGAAAAATTTGAGTGGATGATGAGTGCTTATATACATGGTTGGACCCAAGACCCAATAGGATTAAGCTTTTGGGTCAAGTTAGTGCTCACTCATGTGTATTAAGCCCACCTATGGACTCCTTCGGTGCCAACAAGTGGTATCAGAGCAGACGATTCGTAACTCTGGTTGAGCGACTTCATAAAAGTTGAGACGTAAAACTAATTCTCCTAACGTGCTAGCGGTTGGAGGACCAAGTGTGTGACCGCGGCCAATAAGGATCATCTAGGTCTGGGATGGATCCGAATATGGTCAAGACTTGAGAGGTATGATTGGTTCGGAGGCACGTGGAATACAATCCAATGCACGTAAGGTGCCAGCGATAAGACCCACTTGAGCATTTTTTGGGGAATTGGGTTTACTCCCATAAGGGAGACAGTTTCCATTCAAGGGGGAGTAGTTGGAACTTACAAGTGAGGGGGAGATTGTTGAAAATTCCACTTGTGAGTTTGTCGCACTTTGGAAAATTTGAGTGGATGATGGATGTTTATATACATGGTTGAGCCCAAAACCTAATAAACTTAAGTTTGGTGTTCACCCATGTGTATAATGCCCACCCATGGGCTCCTCCGATCCTAATAGTCTTACCAAAGTTCTTTAAATCCTTAAAGTTAATGGGAGTATCCCAAGTATTTCTCAATCTCACATACATTGTTTATTCAAAATATTTGACTCAATATTCTCATAAAGTTTAGGGTACATTTGTAGAAAAATGACAAGTAGATGCATATATAGTATTTAATTTTTAACCCTATATATTGAACTAAAGGTCAACTACATTCTCTTCTTTGTATGTCGGAAAAGGCTTATTATACTCTCTTTACCACTATAGATACTCAAACTATATGGATAAGAAGCCCTAACTATATGGATACTAGACTAAGGGAAATTATATAGGGAACCTCCCTCTCCTCGTGTCCGTATGCTTATATTTTAAATGTTAGACATGTGATAAACTATGTTTACATATATCAGACAGATAAAGAAAGAGACATATTTTCATTATGTAAAAAATTTAAGAAATAAGCACATGGACACATAAAGGGAGAGGTATCTGAATAATTTCTCCTTGACATAACATAACACATTGACTATAAAGTATGGCATTTTCCTCCCATCATCTTTATATATTGTACTATTGAACCTTTAAAGACAATAGTATAGTATAGCTACAATATTAAAAGCATACTTATAATAACATAAGAGAGTAAATGCGTATGACCACATGACTATTCAAATTTGAGAGATGAAAGTTGTGTTATGTTTAGGGTAGTTTGTCTTGCGTCCCGATACAAGTCTCCCTAAATTTGGTTTAAATGTAACTTTGAACAACTACAAAATTGATCAAAATGTTAACATAAAATATTTTGCACACATGATTAATTTGTCAAAAATATTAATCATTATTTTAAAATTCTGTCATCAAGTAAACTGCCATTAATATGTTTGAACTCAATATTAACATCTACTTGTAGATAAAATATTATGTAAGAATATCCAAGAAAGAAATTACACAAACCCTTCAATCGCTCAATGCAATACATAGACCACACAAAAATGGAGACCATTTCCAATAAAAAAAAAAAAAATACTTCTTTTTAGATTAAGTACTCTTAAAAGGCATTTATTCGTCCCATCACTGTAACAGGCAACCCTTATTTAATTCAAATAAAATCACTACATTCAAAGCGACAGCTGTATTAAGCATAAAAAAAAGTACTTTTTAAAATACAAAATATTCCCACATCCAAGTGCTTATATCGTCGACCATATATTGTTCATAAAATTGGCTGCAACTTACTTGGGCGAAAGAAATTTTTGTAGGGTTGAAGTTAGATTGGAGAGAAGAATTTTGCCACCAAAGGTGATAGCAGCGGGAGATCCTGTCTCAATCGCCCAGCTTAGTAAAAGGGGCATATGCTCAAACGTTAACAGTGTGAAAAGCAGTGAGATTGGAATCGGGTGGCCTGCTGTGCTGCAGATGCATGTCCAAACGTGCCCCTTTTGAGAAAGAAAGAAAACAATAAAAACAGAAAAAGCATTCGAAAGTGTTTTTCAAAAACAAAAGAGTACACCGTAAGCCTCGAGGCTCAAATCCCAATAAAAGGAAAAACAGAAACAAGAAAAAAGCAAAAGTTCAAAACACTAGTCCTTGATCTACGCTACTCTGCTGACTGGAATTGATAAAAAGTTCTTCACAGGCTGTCTGATTTGCTTGCGTAGTTACACATTTGCCCTTTCTGATTTTTCTTTTTGAAATATATATATATATATATATTCAATAGAAATTATTGAAGTGTTTTTTTTATTATAAAAAATAAGATGACAATGTTTTGCTGTGCAGACAAAACTGATATTTTTGAGGATTGGGCGAAAAAATATCGACTTAAATATCTGTATGTTTCTTTTTAGGCAAGTAGTGTGGGCCGACAATTGGAATTTTTAGCTTGGTTAGGGCTTGATGAGGTTTAATGGACATTGATTCTTAATTTAAAATTTAAGTAAGTTAAATATTATTGAGACAAATTTTAGTGCAAGAGTTTATGGAACCGTATAAGCTTGAATGGTCAAAATAATTTCTTTTGTAGATATAAATTCTATTACAATATGACTATACAAAGTTATTGTTGAATGATTGTTTAGAGGTCAATTGCTATCGAGTAGGATTAGTGATTTCAAACCATTCCTCCTATTATAGACTTGTAGTTCTACATATAAACTTGCCGTCCTCATCCCCACAACAACGAATTGGATCCCAATCTCCCATTTGGGAAACAAGCAACGAACGAACTATAGACTCACGATTGAGGTTCGTTGTTATGTTTTTTTTTTTTTTTTTCCTCTTTTTGCCTAATTGATATGTAAATAAAGTTTTTTCCCCATCAAGTGCACACATAATTATAAAAAAATATTAAACTAAATAGGCATAAAGAAAAAATGAATATTACCAAAATAAAAAAATTTATTATAGCTTATCCATAATTTTTACCAACTCTACATGTTTTAAATGCAGTTTTAAAATTACAATATTAAAAATTATTTTTTATGAAATTATAATACAGTAAAACTCTAGTCTTAAATGTGCACTTAGGAGAAATCCATTATTATGTAAAATTACCCTATAAACTATAAATTGTAAGTTACGAATCTGAATATCTGTAAAATTGTAACTTCACATTTGACTCGAATAATTATTTTTTATTAAAATTATTCAAAACATTTGCTGGCACAATAAATTTCATAATCAATACCATAAAAAACCTAAAATTTAACTTTGTCAACTAAATTAGGAGAAAAAGTGAGTAACTCCCACGCGGTAGTATTCCTATTGCAGGAATTTGACCTACTTTATTGTTGCAAAGGGGCTGAAATGAAAACAGAGAATAAACCTGACTGGAAGTAGAATTTCTAATAAAACTAAAAACGGATAACTACTGCGGATTGTGATTTAACCTGAAAACGAATTTTATATTAAAATTGGAAATGTAGAAATTCCACTGTCAATTTCCTTTCAGAATTTAGAAATCACCATTCCCAATTTAGTTACAAATTCCATATACCCCATTTGAATACAAATTTGACCACCACCAAACAAGACCCAGTGTGGAGGTAATCAAATTTCTTTCGAATTTTTCATTCTAATTTTAGTTTCGTTCTATCAAAATGCTTGTGCATTAGATTACGGTCTCTAATTAATTCTTTAATTAGTTTACTTAATTTTCATTATCTGTAATAGTTAAGACACATTATATCTAATCCTCTCAATTCCACCCACGCGGCCGCTGCAGATTGGCGGGTACACCTACCTCCATACTCGAGAGCGTAAAGCTGCGTTTCTGCAGCAACTTGTTCTTGTACACTTTTTCGGTCCTTCTGTCTAAAATTCAAAAAATAATAATTAAAAAAAAAAAATAAAATTCCGACAAAAAATCTACTCCCCTTTAAACGGCCAGGCGGGAACGCGCACTCTATTTGTATACCAAATATCCATTATTACATTTTAAACTTAATTAACTAACTTAACTGATTATATTTTCGCATTAATTAACAATAATACCAACAAATATAAAAAGAAAAAAAAACATTTAAGAAACCCAAATAAACAAAAACAAAAAACAAAAATAAATAATAAAATTACTGATCAAGTGCATTTGGACCGGTGCAGTAACTGACAATATGGTTCCACACCCACTGAACCAGGAACCGCCGGCGAACTCCGTTCATGTTGTAGGTAGCTCCATCCCGATCGCTCATCAGTTGCCCCGTGTAGGACCCGCCCCCACCGGTGCCGTAGATCCCCTCGCAGAGATCCGCGATTTCCACCGGAAAAATTGGGTCCTCGCCGGCGTACCACGCGTTCACCAACGGGTTCGTTGCCAGCTCCGCAATCTCGTGTGCGATCACGCTGATCATCCCGTCGACGCCAACGTCGCCGTTCGGCGACTTCAGCGCCTTGAGTCCCGGAATGTAATCCGGCACGGCGAAGGGGTACGCGCAGACGCCCGGGCAGAGCTTCTCGCTGTTCCCCACCCACGCGTAGGGGAGCGTGTACCCCACGAGCGACGGGAACGTGAAATAGTGGAACCCACAGATGTTGTTGCAGAAATCCTGAACGTACACCTCAGGCGATGTGAGGACGAGATAGAGCCCGCTCTGGGTCACGGGGAGTGGGCGCGTGCGCGCGCTCACCGCGCTTTTTATAACCGACTGTACGGTCAGTCTCGTGAGGGACTTGCCTCGGGAGTAGAACCGATCGTTCTTCTCGGAGCCGAGGACCACCGTGCGGGAGATGTTGGCGCCGGTCTGGTCGGTGTAGAGCTGCACCGTGCGCCACCATCCGGCCACCGACGGCCGCCCCACGGTGGTGGCGGAAATGGAGGAGAGGAAGCCTCGGATGATCCGCTTCTGGGACTGAGCCCACTGGCCGTACCAGATGATGTGGACGGTTATGTTGTCGGTGAGGACGGGACCCATGTGGTAGGTCATGTGGACGAACTCCGACGAGCCCTCGTTCCTCTTGGAGCCGCCGAAGATGGCGTCGGAGGTGTTGTGGCGGTACTTAGGCCAGGGGCGCCAGCCATTGGCGCTGGCGGAGAGGAGGCAGATGGAAAGAGTGGTGAGGACGAGGAGCAACGAGAGGGGCGGCGCCGGAGACATGGTGGCTGCGGTGGCGGATGGGGAAGACGAAGTGGGGAGTGAGGGTTTTATAGAGGGGGAGGGAAATGGGGTTTAAAGGGAGGAAGAGGGGGAGGCTAATGGTCATTGATTTGCGGGTAATGGAGGACAGATAGATTCTTAAAGTCCAGCTGGATGGTGGGGCCAGGTGACCGGAGCAGAGGAGTCATCGTGGCCGTCGATCTGTCGTCGTGTTTGATTGATCGGATATGATTGATGTGATGTTTTTCTCCCTTTTTTCGGGCGAGAGGTTTATGGTGCGGCGGGAAAGGGTAAAATTGGTAGACGCTCCTCGTTTCTGACATAGCAAAGGAGCGTTGAAAAAAAACAAAAAAAAGGGACAAACCATACTAATCTCCCATAATTATCCCTTACAATTCTTTTTATAAAAATAAAAATATATCAAAAATAGTTTAGCTTTATTGTTTCAATTATAAATTTTAAAAACTTATAATTTTGTTAATAAAAATAAATCTTTTCCACTTAGTAAGAGAATAATATTTTATCTTACAAAATGTTAGAAAAAGCTCTATTTTAGGTTACAATAATGACAAGTCTTAACTTCTACTAGATAAGATAAGCTACATGGCTAAAAGAAAAAAGAAGAAAAAAATTAATCCTTTTATCTTTATATTAAATACTATTAAAAGTAATTTTTTAAAAAATATAAAAAAATAAAAAAATTATTAATAATAAATAAAATTAAAATTTTATTCATGAGTTAGAAATATATTTTCTATTTTTCTCCTTTCTTTTTATTTTATAAATATTTTTAAAATTTTAAAAGGGGCAATGTTAGTGTTGTCAAAAAGTGAAGGGTATAACATCACATTAAAAAAAAAAGAAAAACTCTAGAAGTGAGAAATGGGATTTTGTCTTTTGGGTGGGGTACAAATGTCCAATTGTCCAAAGGAGCCAAACAGGGCTGCACCACTGGTCACAATAGGTGCCAAATGGCTGAAGACAGGGACTGGTAGAAAGAGCCAGAGTGGGGGGAGGTGGTGCACCTGGTGCTGCTCCCTGCCTTCTGCCCCGTTCCCAACTCCATCACCAACTGGCCTTTATTGTTTGATGCTTCTTTTCTTTTCTCTGCTCTGTTTTGTTCTGTTCTCTACTCTTATTTGGATTTCTCTCCAATGAAATAGTCCCCAATCTTCCAACTACCTAATACAATCCCTGTTCCCATTTACCACTAGTCAAACTTCACACTTCACCCCCATTTGGCTTTATTTTTAATCTTTGTTTTTTTTTTTCATGGTCTAAAGACTGATTTTATGGGAATTTTTAATAAAAAAATTAAATATAATAAAATGAAAGAATTTTTTTATATATAAATTCTTTTTTTTGTCACCGTAAAGTTAATAGGGAGTCTTTCTTTTTTCTTTTTTCTAGATAAAATGTCTCTACATCTGCAAACTAATAATAATGTCTATACCCTTCTAAAGTTCTGTAAAAGTGATTTTAGTTGCCTATGCGAGGGTTAGGTGATGATCTATGAGACCAAAAGTTAGGTTTTAAAACGAACAATTGATGTCTTGTGTCAATAGTCTTTTAAAAGAAAAGAAGATGGCAACAAAAATAAATTTTTTTGCTTAATAATAATAATAATAATAATAATAATAATAATAATAATAATAATGTGTGTGCGTGTGTGTGCGCGTGTTTGTATAGCCAAATGTAATTATTAATGAACTAGTCTCTTAATTTTGAAACAAGTTAATTGATTTAATTTGACTTAAATATATCACACTTTCACTTAAACATCCTTTTGAATTGTTTAGATGCTAATTCACTTAATCATTCTTCTGAATTGTTTAGATGCTACTTAACTCAATTAATGATGAAGAATTAATATTTGAATTTACCAAATAACCCCTTAATATCCTAGAATAAGATTACCATAAATAATGATGATCTATGGTCTACATCTTGAAAATCTAAAATTTTGAACAAAAAGGGATCATCCTAAAAAAAAAAAAAGAATCGACCAAAAGAAAAAATAATCATATAAAATATTGTAATATTCAATATATTTTCTTATTTCATTTTTTTTTAAATTCACAAATTTAAATTTAAAATCTGACTTTCAAGTTTCAAATATATGTATATACTTAAAATTTTCATCGATTGGACTTTGTACTGCTAAGCAAATATGGAAACGGAGAAAATGGAAATGGAATTTAATGGGTTTGAAGAGGATAAGCTGTAGTGGAGGAACCAACTTTCATATGCTGGAATGATAATGCTCGTGTGCTAAATAAACCCATTAAATCCCAATTACTCCCTTCCTTTTCTATCCATTCAATATAGTTATATAATGAAACAATTGTACATGAATGTGAATATAGTGAAGTGAGTGAGCAAGGAGTCTGAGAGTACTGAAGGTGAGAGAGAGAAAAATGTGAGAAAAGTTGAGTTGAGTATGTGTCTTCTCCTTTTGTTTTTCTCTCAGATTATAGTATATTTAGTGTGCTTCGTAGACATAGGTCGGATTAGACCGAATCATGTAAATTTGGTGTTCTTATTTTGTGTGCTTATTTTGCTTGTGTGTGTGATTATTGTTCCTAAATCCCTAACAATTGGTATCAGAGTCAGATCGAAGAAAAGTCTTTAGATCAGAGCAAAATTGCCAGATTAGAGCAAAGTTGCTAGATCGGAGGTCCTAGGAGTTATATTGTGCTAATTACGTGTCTAAGGAAAATTTTATTTCAGAAAGTAGAACTTAAGCAGTCTATTGTGACCCCCTACTTGGGAATTTACCCGGTGTAATTTAGTACAATCATCACTAGACGCCACTGCCACGTCATCAGTCAACCCACTCTAGTGTGATGTCATCGTGTCGCGTTAGTAGAACCGAATCAGCATCCTTATTAGTGCCGCAACAGCGCTGTTTCATAGCCACGTCAGCAGACATGTGTCACCCACCACGTCATCCCTAGGCCACTTGCCACGTCAGCACCACTTAAGCAGCCAGGTAACTGAGTTAGTAATGGCATCAAGAATATTCCGTTAAGTTTAACCGAAAGTTGATCGATTTTAATCAAAAGGTTTAACCAGGTTTTTGGAGTCATTTTAGGTCTGTTTTTCGAACAACTTGAATTATTTTTAAGGTTTTCGACCGTTTTGGATTCAACCATGTTGTTCGTTTGAGCTAAATGTTTTTTTTTTCTCTAGATTGAAGAATCAAAATGGTGAACAAAAAGAGCTTAAAGATCGAGATGTTTAACGGCACCAACTTGGGTTGCGTTGATTTTAAGGTGAAAATAAACATTTTCAACTAATTAACAATAAGTGTTAAGTGCTAGCTTGCATTGATTTTAATGTCCGCTTATTTTGGAGGCTTAGCTTAGATTAAGTTAGGCTAAGTACCGCATTGCGCAATTCTTGTAATCTTGACACGTGGCTTTGGCTCGTGATTATGCCTTGGAGGGAATTTTGGTTTATATGGATTCGATTATGGAGATGTCATAGGACATATTTTGAATGTCACCATGATGTTGTGGTTGATGTAGACAATTGTCTTGGTGGCATTCTCGAGTTATGATGTATAATCATTGGACTCTGTTAATTGCTTATATGTGAATAAGAATGCTTCAGAGAAATTACTCACTAAATAAGTGAAACTACCTCACTAATATCCTAAAGTGATCACCCTGAGGAGAGTTTAGAGACAGCTTTTGACATCCTTGTTAGGTGTCCTAGGGTTTGTATGGTTTGGAAGCCCTATGGATGACTCATTTGAGAATAAAGTTGCACATTACTCTCGATCTGAAGGTTGCGATTTTTGCCCTTATTGGCCCTTTGTTGTACTCTCGGGCGGTGTCATCTTGGGCTTGATTGGACTATTGAGGAATGCTGATTTTTTGTATGTCTTATTCAAATAGTGTATGGTGTCACTTCTCTTTAATTCCGATTAGTGGATGGTAGGTCATAAATATTTTAACTAGATGATAGTGCTAGAAGGATGGGAGTTAGCCTCAATGCTAGCACAATGTGCGCTTAACTCCCCCACTGTTTGAATCATAGCTCCTCAATGATGACCTCAATTGGAACTTGGACAACAAGTTATGAGACTTGACCACTAGGTTGGTCATTAGAGTTTCTATGCATGAGGTTGAATGAGTACAACTAGACAAGACTTGATGTAGTTTTATTACTGCACAAGTATGACTTTGTCACAATCTAAGTAGATGACCTTGGAGTTTTGCATGCCCATAACACTAGACACTCTTAATCTAAATTTGGTGCAACACATGCAGAGTAAAATTGACTAGGAGAGAAAGCCTTAACTATAATTTTAATTTTCACACTAGTGACCTATGTAGAAGTCTTCACACTGGTTGGATCAGTTGGACCTATAGGTCAAGCTGATGAGTGAACCAAACACTGGTCAAAAAATGACGTCAACGTCACATAATCAAATAACAAAATAAAATGAAAAAGAAGCAGAAATTCCCAAAATAAAATTACGCCAACTCCATGTAAATATTTTATAAAAGTATATAAATAAAATTACTTATATAATCAAATGAAAGCAAAATATATAAATTTAATGACCGTCTTAATAAAAAAAATTATTAAGAAAAGCACTTAGAACTTTAATTTTTAAGTTTGTAATTGAAACTACATCAATTACTTTTTAGTTTGTAATTAAAAAAGTAATTGAAACATCATAGAAATTACTCGGCACGGATACTTTATAGTTAAAAAAGCAAAATGTAATGAAGACAATATTAATAACTAAATAATTATATAATAATAACTTTAAAATTTTAAATTAAATTCTAGCTTAATTTGATCAATCATTAAATATTGTCTTTGAAAATTTGTTAATTAATTATTTAAAATGATTTAATTTCAAATTCTATTTTTATAAAAAAGTAAAAAATATATATATATATATATATATTTGAAATAATGGTATTGCTTAGCTAATCTACTAAAATAACGGACTCGTCTCTTTATCTTTCTCTACTTAAACGTCAAGATATTTCAAATAAAAAGTTATAATTTGTAAAACCCGAACCCTTACCAATTAACCGATCCATACTCTCTTGCTCCTATCGAATGGAATGTATTAAGTTGTCTTCCTTGAAACTTGTCATTTTATTTTGTACACATATGATAATGACAATACAATTTCGATCTTCATGGCCTTTGGGTTTGGGGGAAGGGCAGTCCCTGGGAGAGGCTATTTTTGACCTTTCAGGTTTTAGAAGGAACCATACCTAAACCTGTAGGGGTACCCTACGTACATATCTAGCCTGTCCCCAATTGTTCATGCAATAAAATATCTTGACGGTTTAACCACTCGATTCCCCACCAGATTTTTTGCCCTTTTTAAACGCCAAACGCTCCTCAATTAACAATTTAAACAAGAGAAGTCTCTCATGCTATATATATAACTAATAATCGACTTATTTTATTTTTTGCGCTTTCTAAAAATTTGTTTGTAGAAACAAAAAATAAATAAATTATTTTTCATTGTACTTCTCTTTGTGTCAATTCAAAGAGAATTAATAATGGAAATTTTGTCAAGATATTATTAAAAATTGAGAAAAATTCACCATTCAAAGCTTTCCCTAGTACAAAATGAATTTTTTATTTATTAATTTATCATGTAATTTTGTTTTTACTAAATAACTAAATTCAAATAGGGGAATTTCTTCACTTTTTTTTTGTTTAATATTTTTCAAATTTTAGATCGAGTTTATAATTACGCGTAGAAGTGTACACATTTTTCAGCCTTATGTTCATAACATTTACTTCAAGGATACGGAGTATAAAGAAAAAAAAGATATTTGAAAAAGAAAGAAATAGAAGGGAATTTGATTGGAGGGGGAAAAATAAAGAAAGGTTATTACTTGTGTGTGTGTGTGAGAGAGAGAGAGAGAGAGAGGGAGGGAGGGCGGTGGGGGGACTTTCTTGTCTCCCTTTTGCCTTTCCCTTTCCTCCTTTCTTTTCTCTTATATATATATATATATATGATTTTCAAATTTATAAAAATGTCAAATTATTGTTCAATTTTTTGAATTTGTATAAGAATATTGGAAAATATTTGTATTAAGTTTTAACTTTTCTGTATAAATCTTGTGAAATTAGAAAACAATGTGGTATTTTGTAACTGTTTAAAAACTTAAAAATAAAAATAAAAGAAAATTTTATTTCCTGTGACCCCTTTATTTTTCAAATCAAATGGTTTATATGTTCTCTAAATTTGTAGAAATTCAAATTTTGTGTACTTGCAGGAAATAGTACATTTACATCAATTATATATTAGATACAAATAATTATAAAAAGCTTTAAAAAAAGTGATTAGAAAAGTTTAAAAATAAAAAAATAAAAAATTTTACAAGAGTGATTCCATGATTACAAAAAAAAATTTAAAATAAGATAGTAGTTATAGAAAAGTTGTTTTTTTATTTCCAACAAAAATGCTTTATATAAGTTAAAAGAGATTTTATTTACTTTCAAAATTTTTTTACACATATTTAGTTTTACACATTAAAAATAATTTTGTTTGCCATAATAATTAATGAGATTAAAAATATCATAATATGTTATCAAGACATATTAGTGATTAAAGAAGATGTCTCTTATGTTAATTGTTTCATATTCAAAATTTGAGGACATGCATGACTTTATCATGGAACCATTACCCTCTCATCAGAAAGATATCTCATTAGGGTATGTAGCACTCACGCTTATAAGTTCTCAGGATCTCCCAACCTTTTCCAATTTGGGATAGAACTACACTGCCTCCCCTTTTGCACTTGGCGAGACACCCTGTCTACCCCTTCTGGGTGCTTGGTGTGTCACGCTGCCTACCCTCCTAGGCGTTGGCATGACATTCTCCCTCACCCAATCTGACTACACCCTCATCACCTATGGCCACTCTGCCTACTACCTTGGGCGCTTGGCATGAGTCGAATCGAGTTGAGTTGGCTTTGATACCTTTCTGGAGAGAGGGTATAATGACCCTGTGATAAAGTGGCGTATTTGTGTGTGTGTATATATATATATATATATATATATATATATATATATATATATATATATATATATATAAGACAAAGACATATAATATTTAAATTGACCCCATTTAAAATGAAAGTATGGGAATCACACCTAAATACTATAAATTTTATGATATTTTAGATTTTTTTAAATAATAAAAATTTTAAAAATATAAATATTGCATTTCTTACATAACATTGTAATACTTTCATATTAAGAGTTTTGTTTGAGAAAGAGGAAGGTCGTAGCACTTTCATGATTTGATCGTTATACTTTCATATTAAAGATTTCATGAGAGACATTATTAATGCTTCAAAACTACTAATATTTTATTATTCTTATTTTTTGTGAAATGAAAACTTTGTTTTCTCTCTTAAAATCACGAAATAAAATTCTCATTTAATATACTCAAAAATAAATAATCTATTTACAATTGATTAGGCAACTTAGGTAAAAATTTTGTTTTTACTAATATCTTTAAAGATAGTAACTAAAATATAAAAAAATATAAGTGTGAAAAATATTGGTCTCTCTATTAATCTCAAAAATCACAAGTCTCCCTTAAAATTTGAAAAAAAAAAATATTTAGATTTTTTCTGAAATTTCAAGAAGTTTATAAACCCCTTATTAGGTTTGCTGAAAATAACATGAATATCTCCCTCTTCTTTACAAGAAAACAGATCTACTGAAAGGTATAAATATTTTAAAAATCAAATATTAAGAAAAAAATATTAAAATTTAAAACTATGAAAAAGATTTACGACCTTAATATAAATCTCAAAAGGATTACGTGAAAATTTTAAACTTTTAAAAAGATTGGTATCAATTTTTTTGTTATACCTTTATTCTTTTTGCCCAAAATATATTATGCAACTTGGGTTATCTTCCTCACAAAGCAAAATGAACACAGAAGAAGAATCGTGAAGTGCATTAATGGACGGACGACTTTCATCCTCTCATATTTGGTACCGTACCATAGTATATAAAGTAATTGGGTGGTGGCTGAAGTCTTAAATTATTATAAAAAAAAAAAAAGAAAGAACAAAGAAAAACCTCATGGGGGCGCTTAAGAACGCGAGACTTGCAAAGAAAGGCACAAGACATCCCTAATCAAAGGAGTTGATTGCGCTGCACAGTGGGGAGAGAGAGGGAGCGGTGGGCGGGCCCGAGAGGTGGGCCTGGGCTGCAATCACAACCGGGCCATGCAGAAAGTATGGGGAGTGGGGTTGCTCCACTTAGCTTATCAATGGGCCCACGCGGGTGTAGAGGCTGCGCCGTGTGGTCACTTTTCCTTGTTCGCATCCAATCAAACCCCCGCACGCGCGTGCGCTGACATTCGTGTGAGTTTCCCACGCGCTTATCATGTCTCTGTGCGACAGTTGCAGCGGAAACCTAGGGCTTGTGCGGGCCATTGCCCCAATCGCTCTCCATTTCCATAGCCGCGCACGCGTGATACCACCGCCTAGGAGCCCGTGCGTCACACGCTCTTACTTTTCTTCATAAAAAATTAATGATTTTCTTTAAATTTATCCACAAAAATAAATTATTAACAATAGGTTTGTTATAATTAATTATATAAAATTATATTACTACCATAAGTAAATAATAATATAAATTTTTTTATAAATACATAACAATTGATAAATAAGAAATATGTAGTTCTAGATTTAATCGTAAAATTATTTACTCTTTTTTTATTATATGTGGAATGGAATGAAATGATAACATATTAAAAAAAAAAAATTACCTCCATTCTCAAATTTTCTCTATATATAATTTTTGAAGGAGCCCTTAAAGTAACTAAAACATCCTCAAAAAAGAGATAGCTTTTAAGTAAAAGTTTAATGTAATAATGGTGATTAGTTTAGTTAAGAAGACGTGTTATCTAAAATATAATTATTAAAACTTAAATTAGTGAGAACATAACATAATTAAATTCAAACTAGTCATAATTAATTTTATGAAATAGGGCCCTTGGTTTGTGCTAGTGGTTAGTTTTTCCAGAGAATATATAACTAACATATTCTTGGAGATGTGACTCATATTTGAGTAGAATGCATGCATCGGAGAAAGTTTAGTGATGTAAAAGAATAAGGAGATTGGTTGCAGGATCAAACTATTGACGGATTGATCTATGGTTTTAGAGACGATTTGCTCTCGGTATCAAACCATCGACCGTTTCATTGAAACCGTCAATGGTTTCGTTTGGCGCAAGTCACAAAATTTGAATTTGGTGATCAGTAGCTTGGGGGGATTGGAGGATTTTCCTCCAAGGATTGCTATAGGGATGATTAGTGTTCATATTTAATCAATATTTGTAACCCTAAAAGGTAAGTTTGACATATTGTGATGGTGAAAATTTATTCGCTGCTCCTGTGGACGTAGAAACATTACCGAACCACATAAATCTTGTGTCTTTGATTATTGATTTCGTTGATTCTTCGTGTGAGTAATTGCTTGTTCCGTATTACTCATCATTAAGTGCTTGCATCACTTGTTCGGGATTCAAATTATGTGTGGTTTTTGCTGCGCATTCGGCACCAACACATATAATGAAAATAGATAAATAAATTTTGTTGCCTCAAGTGTACACTAAAGAAATCACCTAGTTTGTATAAGAGTTCTACAACTATTAAAGTGGATGGATGGTATATTTTTCTAGACAATAAAGGAAATTATTTCGGTATGCTAAACACACACATGGTGTGCACACTTAGCAGTTGTATATAAATTATATCTTTCTTTATCGAATCATAATTCTTAAATGCAAATATCTTCGGTGTATCATTGAGATACTACTTTACAAGAAAACAAATTTTGGAAATTAGAGACGTCCTTAAATTATGTTAAAACAATGAGCTAGCTTTCTCTGAGAAAACAATAAAATGGAGATTTATGACAATTCAACGGTGCACAAAAGTATACATCCAGCTAGGATTGTGCATCTTTTGAGATACAAAATCCATGTACGTAAATCTCTAGAGATACATTATGTATATATACTTTTAAGGTATGATAATAGTGTGCTTTTCAAATATTATTTTTCAACCATAAAATCTTTTACTAATTATTAATTCATGTTTTAATATTGAAAATAATCCCTAAAGAGACTAATAAAATTGTTAGAAACCCTAAAGAGTCTTTTTATATTTAGTTGAAAATCTAACTTTTATCTTAATTTCTTTGATTGTGGAAAAGTGTGATACTACATGTTGATTTGACATATATAGCGAGTAAAACCTATCGTACTAAAAGTTAACCTTTAAAAAATGATAATTAATTGTTATAAATTAAATGGGTAGCATACATTAAATATTTGTTTCCAAATGAAATAAATTTAAAAGATTGTCTCCTTAATATAGTAATATTCTTACTAATTTACTAAAGATATCTTCACAGCGCGTCAAAGATAAACATGTTACTTCAAAACAAGTTTTTAAAAGCGAGACGCGTGAATGTGTTGTATCATACAACTGCGACGGTAATATTTTTAACTTCAATTTGACGATACAATTATCCATTTATCTGTGTATCCAGTAGACTACAGTCTAATAATAATATCTTTAATTTTTACAGTATTTTATACTAATACACTACTAATAACCGACACATAGGGTGGAAACCTTTTCAAATTAATTTGTTGGATTTGAGAGAGGAATTATGAGTTTTTTTTGACATTGTTTGATTAGTTCATTTATTTACTTTGTTTATTTATTGCAAGAGGAAAATTAAATGAAAAAAAGGAAAATCAAAGTCAATGAAAAATCAAGACAATAAAGTAAATTTAAGTTGAATCCCAAACTTTCCACCACTTTTACTTGACATGAAATGCCAAAAGGATAGTCATATATATATATATATATATATATATATATATATGTGTATATGGTAATAAGTTTGGATGACTTTGTATTATTATTATATGATGGTAATAGGCTGGAACAACCAAACTCCTTCTTAATAAATTAAACATTCTTTCCTCCTTGACTTTGAACATGTAGAAAAGCATAACACAATTATAAAACTATATTATTAGTTGTATATTATTAGAATATATATATATGCACATTATGCACCCATAACAAACAAATAAAATTAGTGTATAACATTTTTTAAGTTGAAAAAGAAAATTTAAATTTCAAACAGTGCAATTTATATTGCATATTTTAATGATCAAATAAAAATTAAAATCAAGTCAACATATATAATTCAACAGAATAAGTCTTTAAAATAATAGAAATGGTTGGGTTGGGACTTGAACAAGATCACATGTATGAAAGACAAAACTTGCATTTGTGCGTTTGTCTTCCTTGAATATTAAATAAAGCAATAAGAAGGTATTACCGAGAAGTTGTTGGTTTGTGGGTGGAAAATTAATTTGATTAGATTCTTCTTCTTATTATTATTTTGCAAGATTTTTTTTTTAAAAAAAGTTTGTTGTTTGTTTCCTTGACAAACAAAGAGAACAATTGATGTTCAACCAAAAAAAAAAAAAAAAAAAACAAAAGCAAAAAGAGTACCATTGGTATGGATTTGGACAAAATTTAATACAATTTATATTATATTTTATCTAAATTTAGAATAAAACTAAATCTAAAACTCAAATTTCAAGTTTCTAAACACAGAGTTAATATACTAGTAAAAAAATTTAAAATGGAGAACCAAAAAGACTTATATTCAAAGGGTATACACTTGAAGCATCCAAGAGGTCTCCTTGTTTGCTTAAACTAATTAAGTGGGAGTGCGGGGCGCGAAGCCCCCTTTGCGGTATGATACGGTATGTTTGAGTCAGGGTGCAATGTAACTGTATATCGCGAAGGCGAGGGTTGTGGCTGTCAAGATCCTTTTGGAAATCAAGCCTTACGACCATTGTCGTTTTGCTGTCCTTCAACGAACGACCAAAACGAGAGCTTCGTTGGCCCGAATAGCGGCGTCGGTGGCGGTTCACGCTATCATTGCCCTCTTGTAACTCGTCAGTCTACCGCTATTGTACCCAGATTCCAATTATGCGTCTTCTAGTTGTGTCCTGAACAGTGACTGCCTTGCGAACTTCATCTTCACAAAGAACCTCTATTTCTCGTCTCTAACGTAGACGGTGTTTCTCGTCTCCGATGCAGGCAGTGAAGCAACTCGTTGGAGGTTTTTCGTAGATTTGTTCTTACTATTATCCTTTATCATTGTTCCACCCTCAACACTTATAGCAGATCTGTGCGTGGCCTCCGCCCCGTCCTTACACAGTAGCAGCAACAAGCTATGACACCGCCCTCCTCCGGTGAACACTCTTTGCCGCTATTTCCGGGGAGACGCACGAGGGGTAGCATAGAACAATGATTTGTGACAAAACTGCCAGCCTCTGCCGTCAAGGACAGAGGAACTGCACGCTGTTGCTGCTCAGGGAGTCGCCAAACAATGTAGGTCAGTCTCTTTTCCATTTAGAAAAGTTTAACTTTAATTTCAATATATTGCAATCTAGTGTTGTCCCCCGCCGATGGCCACACCGTTGGCGGGGAATGCCGTCCAGGCGAGTCTCAGGGTGCAGTCATATGCGCAAGTTGTGAGTAAAGAAGTGGAGATGCCTACGTTCAAAATTCCTATGAGATTGCCCGTTAATATCAATGAGGAATTGAGATTTATTTTTTCAGAAGCAGAGATGGTTAAGGCTAAGGAAAAATTTCGTTTTGCATTAGTAATGAAATTTTTGAGGAATTGGCCATATATTGATAAAATTCGGCTATCGATTGTAAAAATGTGGGGTTTGACGAAAATTCCAACGAGTGTTATGGATGATTATCACGTGTTAATTGACATGAAAAACAAGCGTGACTTTCTGCATGGTTGGGCAAGGGAAGGTAGAACTATGGAAGACAATTCTTTTCGGTTGTTCAAGTGGACGAAGGATTTTGATACCAAAAAAGAATCTCCATTGGCTCTCAATGGATTCTCTTACCAAGTTTACCAATGCATCTTTACCGAACAGATTTTCTCCAAATAATAGTGACTCGTTTTGGTCGTTATCTTGGAACTGATAATGCAACAATCAACCGTATGAGAGCATCGGGGGCACGTATTTGAGTGGAAGTTGACCTAACAATGGAGTCAGTAAAGGGATTTCCTCTTGTTTTATCTCCGAAATAGTATTTGGCAAGATGTCAAATATGAAAAGATGAGTTTTTTCTGCTCTAAATGTTGTAGGCAAGGACATACTTCGATTGTTTTCAGGGTGGGGGAGAAGCGAAGGGAGGATGAAAAATATATAAAAAAAAAAGATATGGAAACCAAAGACTAATGACAGTGTAATAGAAACCGATATCGACGTGGATAAAGGGGCAAAGAAGGTGGTGCAAGAAGCAGGACCTAGTAATGTACATATGACGAAGCAGATTAATGATAGGGGCCCTGAAATAGTGAAAATTCATGTGATTCAAGGAAAAGGGGATCATGCAAGGCAAAACCCTGATATACCGCAAAGAGGATTGAAAAATAATGGGAATGAAGGTTCAACAGAGAGGAATGAAGGGGAGTGTGAGGAAGTCGGGTGTGATAATGACCCTCGCGTTTTAAATGATGAACCTATATCCTAGGAGGAAGTGGATCACGTGGATAGTTTTAAACTAACTGAAGGTGGGGACTAAGGTTTGGATCAGGAGGAATTGGCTCGGAGTTATTCGTCCGAGAGGGAGGAAGGTGAAATATCAGTTTTAAAGGGTAAATAAAAAATGTATAAGTCTGATACAAGGCTGGGATGAATTTACGTAAAAAATTCTGTGAGAAAATCTCAGAGGGTTCTCATTCGACTGCATAAATTAAATTTTTAACGGATACAATTTTTTCTGGAATATTAGGGGGTTGGGCAGGTCTAGAGGTAAGTTAAAGAAGTTAATTAAAAAGTTTAATGTTGGGTTGTTTGCTATTTTAGAACCTTTCGCGGTAGAGGAGCGGATGGTAATGCTGGGCAATTTTATGAATTATCACCATTTTATATCTAATGAAAATCAAGGCGGTAAATTGTGGCTATTTTGGAAGGATATAAATGCCTTTGAGGTGATTTTAATCACGACTCAGAAGATTTTCGGGTGGTTTTTAAAGGACAGATAAAGAATTTTGGTGAGTTTTGTCTATGCCAAATGTTCTTATATTGAAAGAAGAGAGTTATGGCGGCAACTGGAGGAGTGCTAATTAGATTTTCCTTGGTTGGTCCTGGGTTTTAATGTTATTCGAACGGATACCAAAAGAATTGGTGGAAATCCAAGACCTCTGTTACCTATGATGGAGTTTAATGACTGCTTACATCATTGTGGTCTCTTTGATTTATCAAACACAAGCTCACGAATGTCGTGGTGCAATGGCTATGAAGGGGTGGCTCATAGCTGGGCTAAGCTTGATTGTGTTCTTATTAATAATGGTTTTTCCAACCTATATAGTTCGGCTTAATTCAAATATTTGAGTCGGAAATCCTCATATCATAGGCCTATGGTGGTGTATACAAATACGTCTTTCTCTCGGTATGACCCTACCCTGTTTCGGTTCTTGAATATGTGGAGCTCACATGATATGTTTTTGTCGTGCGTTTAAGATGCCTAGATCAGGAATGACTCAGCCCCAGGTCTTTTGAAACTTGCTATTTGCCTTAAGAGAAGTAAAGTTGCATTACGTGCATGCAATAAAAATGTCTTTGGGAGAGTGGGAGAAAATTTAAAAGCTCGAGGAAAGGATGAAATATTTAGAAAATCAACTGCAAGCAGGTTTTTCTAAGGACATCAAAGTTGATTACTTGAAAGATGCCTGGATCAGGAATGACTCGGCCCCAGGTCTTTTGAAACTTGCTATTTGCCTTAAGAGAACTAAAGTTGCATTACGTGCATGCAATAAAAAATGTCTTTGAGAGAGTGGGAGAAAATTTAAAAGCTTGAGGAAAGGATGAGATATTTAGAAAATCAAATGCAAGCAGGTTTTTCTGAGGACGTCGAAGCTGATTACTTGACTACTAAGTTGGAGATTCAGGTGTGGGAGAATAGGGAAGCATCTCGCCTAGGACAAATTGCAAAAAAAAAAAAAAGGGATGATTGAGGGGGATCAAAACTCTAAAATCTTCCATTCAGTTATCAATCAGAAGCGGAATAAGAGTTGTATAGACCGTATGGTTTTGAACGACGGGAGGATTTTGGAGGGTGCGAAAGCAATTCATAATGAAGCAGCTGTTTTTTTCTAGAATTTTCTTTTAGAGTCTTCAGCGGTTGAACCATGCGATCTTTTCGAGTTAATTCAAAGGACAATTTCAGATGCTGATAATAATTTCCTTTGCACCGAACCGATAGAAGAGGAACTTTAAAAAGCGATGTTCTCTATTTCCAAAGAAAGCAGTCTGGGACCGGATGGATTTGGCTCTGAATTTTATAAATCTTGCTGGAACATTGTAAAAAAAGATCTCTTAGATGCGGCAATGGATTTTTTTCAGGGCACTACTCTTTCCAAGTTTTTTTCCTCTTCGTTTATTGTTTTAATTCTAAAGGTGGATAATCCTTCTAGTTTTGATAAATTCCAGCCTATTAGTTTATGCTCTGTGGCTTATAAAATTCTTTCCAAGATTATTGTTTTTAGACTAACCAAGGTTGTTGATAAGTTGGTTTCACATGAACAAGGTGTTTTTATTCCTAGGCGTAGTATTTTTGAAAATATTACACTTGCTCAAGAAATGGTTTAGTCTTTGCATAAAAAAATGGCTGGCGGCAATGTGATGGTAAAACTCGATATGGCTAAGGCTTATGATAGAGTGAATTGGAATTTTCTTATGGAGGTTCTTAAGGTGTTTGGTTTCTTTGAGAGGTTTTGCAAGCTCATAAAAAATTATGTGGAGTCCCCATGGTTCCTGTTTTGATGAACGAAACTTTTAAAGGGTTTTTTCAATCTACGAGAGGCTTGCGGTAAGGGGATCCACTCTCTCCTTATTTATTCATCATAATGGAGGAGGTTTTGACAATGTTTCTTAGGAAAAACTATGAGACTGGTTGGATTGGTCAATTTAATCATCTGATTGGGGCCGCATTAGTTTCCCATTTGTTATATGCGGATGATATTCTTATTTTTGCGAATGGTGGGAAGAGGTCTATTAGAAATTTAGTTTATGCTCTGAAAATGTATGAGAAGTGGTTGGGTAAAAAAATCAGTAAGACAAAGTCAACATTATTCCTTTCGAAATACATCACTCCTGCTCGGAAGCGTGGTTTATTGAGAATTACGGGTTGTATGGAAGGTAAATTCCCAGCTACATATTTGGGTGCGCCTTTGGTGTCTAGAAAATTGTCTTCTAGGACATTGGAGTCTCTTGTGGAGAAGATTAGAAAAAAAATTGTAGGTTAAAAATCTAAGTTGCTCTCGCAAGGTGGAAGATTGATTTTATTAAGACATGCGTTGTCTAACATGCCTATTCATTTGATGTCTATTATTAAGGTTTCGTAGGTCACATTTTCTTGCATTAACTCTCTTCTTTCTAATTTTTTATAGGGAGAGGTGAAATGTAAAAGGAGGATTCATTGGCGCTTTTGGGGGAAAATTTGTAAACCTACCTCAGAAGGGGGTCTGGGTCTGAGAGATCTTAAGGAAGTTCAGAAATCTCTTCTCATGAAATTTGCCTTCAGATTGCTCACCTCTAACAATTTGTGGGTAGGTTTTTTCAGGACTAAATATTGCAGAAATGATCATTTATTAATAAGGAAGGGAGGACCAAATGACTCACAGTTCTGGAAATCAATTATGGCCACCATTCCAGAAGTTATGGATAATGTTAAAATTTTGGTGAGAGGTGGGAACTCTTCTTTTTAGTTTGACAGGTGGCTGTCATCAGGCTCGTTATCTGTGAGCATTGAGGATATTTTGAACAAGAAACTGTGTATTAAGGATTGCAAGCTAAATAATAATTGGAACTCTGATTTAGTATTGGAATTGGTTGGTGCCGATAAAACAAGGGAAATTTTGCATTAGGTGCCGGCGGGTAGAAGTGGGCAGGATATTTTTGTCTGCAAGCCTGCCCCTGATGGCAATTTCTCTACAAAAACGGCTTAGGAGGCAGTGAGGAGCAGAAGTGATAATTTTGTGTGGAATGACTAGTTTTGGCATTCTTTATTGTCTAGAAGAATCTCAATGTGTTTATGGAGAGTCTAGTTTAGATGCTTGGCTATCGATGATAGAATTCAGGCCAAAGGAATATCGATGGCTTTGGTTTGTGATTGATGCGTTCAGAGAAGTCTAGAAAAGATTGATCATATTCTTTCTTTAGGTGAGGTGGCTTCAGAGGTTTGGCGTTGGGTTAGTGTGGCGTTGGGGATTTCTTTCCAACGATCCCTTCCCTTGATAAACAAAATGGAAAATTGGTTCCACTATACTCAAAAAATTGTCTATTAATGGTATTTTAATTGGGCTGATTTCATGTTTGATTACGTGGTGCCTTTGGAATCGAAGATGTAAAGTAAGAATGGAAAGAGTTTATCAAAGTGCAGATCAGATGTGGAGAAATGTTCGATTTTGGGTTAGTTTTATTGCTGAGAGCAACAATTCTTTTCAAAAATTGAAGAAGTCGGACATTAAGATTTTGAATGAGTTTCAAATTAAGCATTAGGGAGTTTGCGACAGGTCTGGAAAAATTATTTCATAGGTTAAACCTCCAACACGGTGGATAAAACTTAATTGTGATGGGAGTTGTAGGGGTAATCCGAGTACTTCAGGAGGTGAAGGAATTATTCGGGATTGCCATGACATGGTAAAAGTGATTTTTTCAAGTTATTTTGGAAATGATACGAATAATAGTGCGGAATTAAAAGCAATCAGGGAAGGAATTTGTTTGTGCAAACGTTTGCATTATTTTAATGTGATTATTGAAAGTGACTCGCGAATTGTAGTTGATTAGTTTCAGAAAGGTAGATGTACTTTGTGGTATCTTTAGGAATTTTGGGAGGAGCTCGTGGTGGAGCTAGAAGGAGTGAACGTCATGGTGATGCATCAATATAGGGAAAGCAATAGTGCGACTGATTTTCTTGCTAAAGAATGAGAAATGGGAAATAATGTAATCTACGAAGAACAACACCTTCTACTATGTTATTTGAAAGGTATTCTTCGGATGGTTAGGTGGGGTCTCATTTCTATTCGTCGTTAGTTCAATTCTAGAGTTTTGTTTGATGTATTTTGTTTTGATTTTGGTTGTGTTTATGTTTTTATCTTCTTTGTTAGTTTTGTTTAGTTTTGTTGTCCTAATTTGGTTGGTTGTTGGTGTTGGTTTTTTTTTGGAAAGTTTTTCTGTATCCTCCCTTTTGTTTTATCTTGTAACCACGGTATTCCTCCGCCAAAAGTGAGGGTATATTAATAAATAAATGGAGGTGCCGCCCTCTTTAAGCAAAAAAAAAAAAACTGTATATCATGTGAGGGTATTTTGGGTTTTCATATGAGACTATATATACAAATTGTAGCCGAAGGTTGAAACCCTAAGGAAAATTTTCATTCGATAGTGAAAATTGCATAGGGACTTCATAGATGTAGGCATATTCCCGAACCACATAAATTCATATTCTTCTTCTCCCTTTTGATTTTCTTTAATTTTTGTATTTTCTGTATGTGTGCGTGCATAGTCTTAATTAGGGTGTAATTTCACAACAGTTGGAATTAGAGAACTGGGTTTGTGCTTGTTTTTTCAAGGATTTGCGTCTGGATTGCAGTAAAGATGAGTAGGGTGAAGGCCAACTAGATTCAAAAAGTTCAATTGTAAAGGGAACTTCAACCTATGGCAGATGTGGCTGTTGGTTCAATAGTAGTTTTACAGAGCTCTGATAGGAGAGAAATCGAGAAGATAGATGAAGATGATTGGATGGAACTAGAATAGACACCTTTAGTACTATCCAATCTTGTTTAGCAGCTTCTATAATATTTGATGTGATGGAGGAAAAACTGTCAGGGTTTGTGAACAAGACTAAAAATTATGTATATGTTAAAAAGTAATACTAATAAATTTCTCTTGAAAAATTCATTTTTTTTCCTTTGTATGCCATAGGGTGGATATTTGAATCAATATGAATCAATTCAATCAGATTCTTAGTGATTTTCTCAAAATGGATGTGAGGATTGAAGATGAAGATAAGCACTGATATTGTTATCTTCTCTTCCTTCTTTGTTTGAACACCTGGTTACAACACTACTTTATGGAAAAACCACTCTAAGTTAAGGAGAGGTTTCTAGGATTTTCAAGTCAAATGAGGTTAGAAGAAGACTTAACAAAGAAGACCATGAACTAGAAGACTTGGTTGCAAAGGCCAAGCATAGGAGAGGGAAATCCATGGAGAAGTATAAGAAAATTAAGGAGCAGATCGATCGAAGTTGTAACGACCCAAAACATACACACCTCTGATACCACATCTGTAACGTATTTCTGATACCACAATTGTCATGCCTCGAAACCCAGTGGGGTTTAGGATACACCTTTCCATATTAATTTAAAACAAACAACGGAAACACAATAAACCTCAAATACCATACTAGAGTACTAAAACCATCACCATTATTACATAAGTATCTTCCCAAAAACAATATTACATCCCAAGGTACAAAAAAGCATAACAAGTTCGATTTCATACAAACACTTACCCTAACTCTACTATCTACACCCTGCTCTATAGCTCCTAAGTCTAATTCCATGTTCACCTTGAAATGTGAAAATATTTATTAGGGTGAGACACTTTTCAGTAAAATAGAATAGATTATTATTAATGTGTGGCCAACATGAGTTTTAGTATAAGTAAATATATCCATTTATTTAACTTTAATTGAAAGGGGCATTTATAAATTGTACTCACACCAGTATAGTTGAAAACACATATTTTCCTTCAGTTAAAAATTCTGGCTCAATAATAACCCCAAATATATAAATCTACAATTATTTCTAAAAGAACCTCTCATTCTGGACTGACAACATGTTTAACCCCCATGACGGGTTGTGCGGTTTGAAGATTAGACTTAACCTTGGTTGGCCTACCACCAAGTTAAATCAAAGTATCTCCTCTGTAAGTCTGATTTTCCTACCACAGGTCCAGACTCCAGGAGAGTACAACAACTCTTTGCGGCCAAATTGACTATCCCACGGCTTACACTTCCATAACAGTGTGGCTGCACTGATTCTCTCACTAGTTACGGTATCGAGCTTTCCACTGGTCCATCAAGGTTGTAATAGCCTGAAAATTTTTTACATAGGGTCTCATTGATGAATACAGGGAGTTCGTCGATGAGCGCATTAGTAGGTCTCATCGACAAAGCCATGCCTCGTCGACGAGAAGATACCGAGAGGGGTTTTTGGACAGTTTGAATTTCGATGACAAGGAGGTAGAGTTCGTCGAAGAAATTACTTAAGGAATCATTGACGAGGTGACGTGTCTCGTCGACGAATCCGGTTCTATAAATAGTGAAAATCCAAATTTTTGGACAAAAATTCAGCGCAAACTCCCTCTTTCTCTCTCTCTCTCTCTCTCTCTCTAAAATGCCTCTCCCTCCTTCTCTCTTCAATCATGGCCCCATTTCTTGCCAGATTGAAGATCTGAGGCCGCCATGACGCTCCTGACGATGTTCTCTGCAAGTCTGCTGGAGCTGATTGTGGGAGAAGTTGGTTTGGAATTCATCCCAAATCCAGGGCAAGGTATTTTATTCAGATTATGCCTTCCTTGTAGTTATAAGAAATGTTGTAGGTAAGAAAATATTGATCTTTTGTTTTGGGGGATGTTGTTTTCAGGGTGTTGAATGGAGAACCCTGCGGGTGTAGGGCTAGAGTTTAGTGAGAGGCTTTTCAGATTTAAGGTAAGGGAAATATGCTATGCTAGGAGATTTATTTATGTTATTAGAAATTATATATATATATACCGGATGTTATACGGAATATGAATTTTAAAGTATGTGTGGCCTGAGTACATGATATTGATATGGAATTTTATGCAGTTTTTCAATATTTCAAGTTATACAGATATAGTTAGATAATTGCAGATTTTATACAAACAGAATATGTATACATATACAGTTTTATTCAGATGATTACACAGATATATATATATATATATATATAAAAATAACAGTATACATATATTTATTCAGAATAGTATATAGAGTGTATATGGAAAGCTATGTTTTCCTAAATGCCATAACACTCATATTATATAAAAGGAAAGTACAGACAGATTATACAGTTATAGCATCAAGATGTTACAGATATTACAATATTTACAGTACAATAATATAGTGTTATGGTTATTTTGGAAACATAACGAAAACAGTAAAAAGAGTATATATATAGTATCATATCCTTGTGGAAAGATTACAGACAGATACAGTTTATAGAGCATGGTACCGTTGCTATTACAGATAGAGTGCAACCACATATCTCAGATATTGTGTGGATACCGTCAAACTGTGCTCGGAGAGGATGCAGCTCCTCAGTACGCTGGGTTGAGGAGGCCAGTTTGACAAGGTAGCAGCCAGTCCCGAGCTTAGGAGTGGATGCAGTTTGGTCGGGCTGAGGTAGTGTAGAGTATGATGACTTATCTGGAGGGCTGACTAGGTTAAGTCCCACCTACGGGCCGCACAACCCATTCATAAGGGGTCAAATCATGACATACAGAGTCCTAAGGAAAGAGCACAGTTATTTATATGTATATAGTTTTATAGCTTTTGTCATATATAGTATGACATAGTAGTATGAATGATAGAAAGTTCAGATGATATAAATGTTTTAAGCTACTATACATATGTTTTACAGATTTTCCAGGTCATGCAACTTTATATATATTAATGTTATAGTTTTACGACTCGGTCGCCACACACTAGTAATAACATATTTCCACTTACTGAGCGTCGTCTCACCCTATTACTTTACCATTTTTTAGGTGAGCCAGCTAGGCGAGCAGATCAGGCTCGCGGATAGAGAGTTGACTTGCTTACCCTGGTTGTAGGGTAAGTTTGTGACAAGATTTTGTACATTTTTTTTTTGGGTAGACGATACTGGAGGGAGTTATTGTATATGACTATAGTCTGTATGTACAGAATTCTGGTATTGTATTGTATATGTGGTTGTATGACTTATGTTTCCGCTGTTTAGGTATGGTTATATAGATGTATATAAAAAAAAATGGAGAAATTTTGAGGATGTTACAAAGGTTCTTAGAACATAAAATGCAATTTACATAAATAAAACAGATAACATGATTATAATTCTCAACACATGAATTGCAATAATCCCTCCCCATCGTTCTCAGCACATAAATTTCTCAACACTCACATGATCAGTAGATCATCATGACATTCACAATCATTGCATTATTCTCAACATTTCAAGAAATCATTATAAAACTAGAATTCAGTATAAAATCACAATTTTTGCCATATAATACCATAACAATTCCCACAGGTTTAATTATGCAACAAAACAAGCCATTCTTATGCCACACTTAATTGAGGGTTAAATCAAAATATAATCAGTATAGGTTGCTGAAAATAAAGGTATGATCACCTCCACAGTTTAATTCAACTCAAAAGATATGTTTTACGGGAAAAAAGAGATGATTACCCTACTCACTTTAACTTTTCCCAAATACTTATATAATAGCAAAAAATCATCCACATATTCAAGTTTAATTGGTTCAATTTCCAGAATATACTGACATAATCTATTCCTCATACATAATACTAAAGATAGGCCTACCACGATCTCGAAACCGAGCCTACAACTTTCGAGAGATGGAACCCGAGTCTCCTTAAACCTGACCGAGGAGAGAGAAACAATCGAAGAGGAGAGAGAGAGAGGGGATCAGAGAGTGTGAGTGGAGACCCGAGAGAACATAGGAGTGAGAGAGACACAAGAGAGTGAGGGTGGAGAGAGAGAAAACCTAAAACCCTAAGAGAGAGAGAGAGAGAGAGAGAGAGATGAGAGTGTTTTTACAAAAAATATAAGACCTCCTCACTTAAAGACCCTCGGCCGCCTAAAATCGTCGACGGTTTTCCTAAAACCGTCGAAATTTTGGTCTCATACCAAACCAATTTTTTCGTGTTCTTGCATAACGACTCTTGGTTGTTTGAAACAGTCAACAGTTTCCTTGAGCTCCCTGAATCTGTCGACGGTTTGGTCTTATACCAAACCAAATTATTATTTTTATTATTATTGTTATTTCCTGGTCCTTAAAGAAGTCTAGATCAAAGACCAAGAATTTTGAATGCTTCAAGTGCAAATAGAAGGGGAACTATAAGCGAGATTGTCATCTTTGGAAGAAAGAGAAAGATTGGAAAGACCAACCTTCAAGCTCTACAAATGTTGTGGTAGATTGTTTAGATGATGAAAAAATATTGCTGGTTACTTCAGGTAATAATTCTTTTTAGGATACTTAGACAATGGATTCTAATTGCTCCTTTCATTATTGTTCATATAGGGATTGATTTGATATTGCCGGGAATGTGATAGTGGGTTGGAAGTTCTTGGGGATGATCGTCCTTGTCTTGTAATTGGAGTTGGTTCTGTGAAAGTTAGAATTTTTTATGACATTGTTAGAACATTACAAAATGTTATACATGTTCTAGAATTGAAAAAAAAAAAAACCTGCTTTCTCTAGGTTACTTAGAAAAGACTCTGTATAGGCTTTTAGAAACTCTTGGAAGTGAAATCTTAAAGGTGTTAAGGCAGAGGTTAAGAAACAAATGGAAAAATCAGTGAAGTGTCTCAGGTCAGGTAATAGGCTAGGGTACAAGACTAATAAGTTTCTGAACTTTTGCAGGTCTAAGGGATTTGTCAGACATTTTACATCGTCAAACTCCATAACAGAATGAGGTGGATGAAAGGATGAACAAGACCTTTCTTGAGAAATGTAAGAGTATTAGACTAAATGCAAAACTACCCAAGAATGTTTAAGTAGATGCAGTCAGCACAACTTATTATATTATTAACAAATCATCTTTTGCAAAGTTGGATGGTAAAATAACTAAGAAAGTTTGGACAAGTCAAGAGGTTGACTACTCTACATTGAGGATCTTCAGTTGTCTAGGATACACTCACATTCCTAATGAACTTCGATCCAAACTAGACCTGATACAAACTAGACCCTAAATCCAAGAGGTGCATTTTCATTGGTTATGAAAAAGGGGGCTAAAAGGTTCAAGTTGTGGTATCCAGAGGATAAAAAAGTATTTAGAGCAGATATGTGGTGTTTGATGAGGAATTAATGCTAAGATACAAATAAGATGGACAAGACAGTAAAGGTGACAAGAATTGAAGGAGCTGAAGGTCCAAGTGGAGCTTGGTAAACTTTAGATTGACCAGTAATCAAAGGTGGCCTCAGTTGAGCATAGCATGATCAGTGGCAATCAGATGACCATAGTGTAGCTACAGACAGACACAAACACATTACTTGTGCATTGTAGAGTTTTGGTTTTGAGGATATAGTATGTTTTGCTTTAGTTAGTCATAGTGGAGATCCATATTCTTTCCACGATGCAATTTTTGGTCTAGAGAGAAATAAGTGGATGGAAGCTATAGTAGAAAAGGTGGAGTCTTTGCATAAAAAACTAGAGTTAGGAGTAAGTAGAACTTCCTAAGGGACGGAACACAATGGGATGCAAATGAGTGTTTAAAAAGAAATATGATATTTCAGAAAGATATGGTAAATGATTCAAGGCCAAGCTAGTGGCAAAAGGGTACTCTCAGAAGGAAGGGATAGACTATGATAAAGTATTTTCTCCTTTTGTTCAACATATCTCCATTCGGGTTTTATTCATTATAGTAGTTCCATTTGATTTGGAGTTAAAACAATTCAATGTTAAAACAACATTGTTCATGGTGATTTAAAAGAGCACATTTATATGGAACAGTCAAAAGGTTTCATGGAACCTAGGAAGGATAATTCTATTTGCAGATTGAGGAAATCATTGTGTGCTTTGAAGCAATCACCAAGGTAGTTGTACAAGTGCTTTGATTCATATATGATGAGTATCAGATATACCCGCTATGAGTATGATTGTTGTGTTTACTTTAGAATTCTATTTGATGGTTTATTTATCTTTCGACTATTATATGTTAATGATTTGTTGATTGTTGCAAAGAATATACGTGATGTCGATGGTTTAAAGTCCTTAGTAAGTAAAGAATTTGAGATGAAGGATTTTGGTGCCGAAAATAAGATCTTTGGGATGGAAATATGGAGAGATAGGAGAGATCGGAAGCTTTGTTGCAGAAAAGATGTTGGAAATATTGTGGTGTCCTGACTTTCATGCCATTTTTTTTTAAAAAATAAAATAAAATCATCAATAATAATTAAATCATACATATCAAACATCACATCGGCCACGTCAACAACTCTGATACCACTCACATGACCCGACCCGTATTGGGTACTGGGTAAACAGACATTTTATTTATATTAACCTAACAACGGAAGATATAATATACATACCATCTAGAATACAATTACCCAGAGTACTAATTCATCCATATCTACATATATGTTTAACACATTCCCAAAAAACAAAACATCCTAGGGAAACACACACATCCCTGGTTCAAAGCACTCACCATATATCAGGGTACCGGCTCCCCACTATCTCGGAGCTCTATCATTTGCTCTGTCATACCTTCCTGAAATATTTTGATATTTGGGTGAGACACATCTCAGTAAGACGAAATAAATTATTTACAGTGTCATAATATACTCTTTTAAATTATCATATTATCTGAGAAAATAAATGATATACGCTCATAATTATATAGATATAAAACACAAGCGAAGTTCCCAAGAATAGGGAAGATTATCCGCCCATACAAGTAGCTTCCCTCTGCCCTAATATGTTATGCAGCCAAGTATAGCTACATCTGATACCTATTAGGGCACTCACCTTACTCAGTAAGCACTCAGGTGGAGAGTTTTACTTCGCTTTAATTATTTATGTTATTAACTCACATATATCCATTTTTCAATTTCACTATCCAGCACATGAGTATCCTTGGTATTTAGTACCAACATCACGTCTATAACTCATGGCTACCCTAAGGATCTTTTTTCCATGCTATGCTTCCCCCCACGGTCAAGGTTGTGCGGCCCGAAGGCTGGATCTAACCGTGACTGGCCTACCCTGTGACAACCTACTTAATTTACACATTTTTTTTAAAAATAAAATCAATATCACAAATATCAGATCAGCAGATCATAATCCACATGGACTCGTGGGTATCAGGGATACATCAGAACACATAACGGAAGCCTAAGTAGCAGGAAACATATAATCACAATATTATAAATACAAAACATCCATCACATTACTATAAATAGTAGAATCACTATATCCACTGTATTTCAGTATCTACATCCCAAAAACCAAATCTAGGGACATTTCTCACAAAAATCCAATTGTCCATACCAAAACTTACCCTTCAAAAAAGGGCAGACAACAGCTCTAGATTAGCGGGGCTTTTCCCGCTCTCCTATCTGGGGCTCTTGAAAAGTTTATAAAATTTTGGGGTGAGACACCTCTCAGTAAGGGAAATAAACTAATACCAGTGTGTGGCAACATGGTATTCCTTGTTATACATATACCATACAGAACATATTCAGTAACTGTTTGTCAAATCTGGGAAAACATATATATCATCAAATCATAGCAGAATATACTGCATTTTCATAACATATTTCATCTCATATAATAATAATACAAAAACATTCTTGGTAGGTTAGCTGGCTGTTGTCATGTATTACCCCCACATGATTGGGTTGTGTGGTTTGAAAGCGAGACCTAACAATGGTTGGCTGACCACGACTAAGTCAAAAAGTACAGTTTGTAAGTTTGATGGGTCTGCCAGACCTGGTCCGTACACCAGGGGCGCTCACACACTTCTTAAAAACCACACTGACTATCCAATCTCACACCACTCTGTACAGTGGCGTTAACATAGATATCACGATCATGAAGACCATGGACATATAGCAACAGTACCGTGCAAGTGCTAGCCTAGACCAAGCCAACCAGGTTCTGATATCATATAACATATACTGAAACTGTGATACATGGATATTTCATATCATTAATTTTCAAATCAATCATATCATTTTACATATATACGTATATCATGAAAGTCATCGGCCCGTACGCCGGCAAAATATATCCATAGCTCAGCTCGTACGCTGGCAAATCATACACATAGTTCGGCCCATACGCCGGCAAATCATACACATAGTTCGGCCCGTACGCCGGAAAATATATCAAAATCTCGGCCCATACGCCGGTTTTCCACTATAAAAATTTGTATCATTAACACATTCCCAGAAAATAGTATTTCATAACAATTTCTACTCATGCCACACTAAACAGGTTTTTCATATATTTAACACATCATCACTTTCAACAGTATTTTCTCAAATATAAATCATATATATGAACATATTTACTTTCCTGAAATCAAATGCTATAAATATACATACATTTCTTAAAAAGAACTAGCTTAGTTTATCTCCTTACCTGATTCTTGGAAAGCCCCTAAGAAAATCTGCCCCGCACTCGTAGGGTTCCCAATTCAACACCCTGGAAATGAAAACTCCCAGTACTAAACTTTAGTATTTCTACGCGTATATCACTTCCTACAACTGCCAAATAACCAAATATTGAGTAGAAAGCCTTACCTTGGATTTGGGATGGTTTCCACCTTAGCCCCATCGACGATCCGCTTCGGCAGACTGGCAGAAAACTTTCCCAAGAGCGTCGTGGTGGTTTCAGATCATCAAATCGGTAGAAATTCGGCCCGAAATCGAAGAGAGAAGGAGGAGGGGCCGAAGGGTAGGAGAGAGAGAGATGCTGCGCAAGAAATTTTGGCCAAAAATGAGTTTTAGGCCTATTTAAACTGTGGCTTTTGTCGACGAGGCCAATACAAAATTCGTCAACGAACTCTCCCATTCATCGATGAAATTCAGAAACCCCAAAATCACCCCCTCGGTATTTTCTCGTCGACGAGCCACGTCACTTCGTCGATGAGTCCTGTAGAAAATTCTTCGAAGAACTCCAACCCTCGTCGACGAGTCCCCTGTATTTGTCGACTAGGAGCTGAAAAATTCTTGGGATTTATTCTTTCCAAATTTTGCGTTCGTCGACGAAGTTGACTACCTCCTTCTGTTTCTGGTTTCCATTTCACTTTCTTTTATTATTAAATACCATTATTCTTCAAGTCATTACATACCCAATTAGATCAAAATGAAAATCCATCCATGTGTTTGTAGTACGACAGAAAGGTCTATAGCCGTGATTCGTACTCAGGGGGCACAACAACTCTACTAAACGACTCAGTCAACTGCCCACACCACACCTTCCACGAGACCATGTAGTTGCACTAACACCTCTAGCAACGGTACCGTACTTGATATCACAACCCATCATTAGAGTTTCCATAACCATCCGCCAGGGTTATCATTATCACACACCCGCAATCATTATGCGGTATTGACATTTTATCAATCATATTTCAATGATCACATTGCATCTTTCACACTTTGCAATGTTCACATTTCCCAGTATTTAATGATCCTATTGCAGCTTTGGCACTTTACAATGTTCACATTTTAATTTCCACGTTTCAATATTTATATTGCATAATTTACATAGTAATATTCTCATTTTTAATATTCACATTTCAAAATTCATTTCAAAATAATAAATATATATCTCATTTCATATTATTCAACATTTCCTAGTAAAACATTTCTATACTGTATATTTCATCATTTTTCAGAAAATACTCTTCAATATATATTCTCGTTTCAATGTTTCTCAATAAAACATATTTTCATTTTATTCACATACCAGCATATATCATAATTCACGTGTTTCAATATTTCTCAAAATACCCATATAAGTAATTCACACATTCTCATTTTCATAGAAATCATTTTTATTCACATATAAATTCCACATTTCATCATTTTCCATTAACATATCGATAATTCTCATTTCATTATTTTCTCATAAATTACTCATCACTATATTTCACATTTTCAATGTACGTCATATGCCACACAATTTTTGTCTGATACTCACAATATACTAATTTTTCAAGTAACTCATCATATTCCATTTTCACAAAATAATTCATTCAGTATTTTCCAAAATAACTGCTAAAATTTATTCCCCTTACTTGGTTTCCAGAAACTACGCCAGTAGAGATCCCAAATTATAACCGCGTCGCTCACCCAAACTCTATATTCCAAAAACCCTACTTACTCTGTTCAACCCCAGAATGCCCAATATTTTAACATTTCCAAATCTACATTAATCAAATAACAATTAATTTCTAAATGACCCCCTTATCCTAATTTTGGAGCTATGCCTATGACGACCCATGAGAAATCCGCTTCACTAGACTTGTAGAGAATTATTTCTAAATTCTCATGGTGGTGTCCGATCGTCAATCTGACTTAAGATTTAAGAAAAATTGAGCTAAGAGTGAGAATTTACCTTATTCCAGGAGATATGTCTACGTTGTTCTTACGATAAATCCACTCCGATAGAAATGTCGGTGGCGGAAAATGGAGTTCAGTGATATTTTTTGATTTTTGATCAGTGCTCGCTAAGCCGAAGAAATCAAGGAGAGTAAGAAAGAGAATGAGGAGAGAGAGAGAGACAGAGAGTTGAGCACAGGGAGCGTGAGCTCTCTGTTGGTTTAGGAAAGGAAATTACTTTCCTTCTTTAGGAAGTTTCAACTTCCTTATACATATAATATATATAATCATTATTATATTATAATAATCTTATATATATATATATATATATGTATGTATATCTATCATTTTAATTATTTAATAATATTTAATTAATTAATCTAGTTTAATAATAATTAATTAATTAATAATTAATAATAATAATAATAATAATAATATTATTATTATTATTATTATTATTATTAATTTTTTTTTTTTACATTTCCATACGTACAATTTTTGGGGTCTTTACAAATATTTTGTATAAGAAATGCTAAGCTAGTGCCTACTCCATTGGCAAATCGTTTCAAACTATCTTCAACACAATGTTTGCAGTTAGAGGAGGATATGGAGGAGATGTCAACGGTACCATATGTCAATGTAATATACGGGTTGCTTGATGTATGACATGGCTTGTACTTGTTCAATGTTGCACATGCAGTTGGTATAGTGAGTAAGGTTTGGGCAAATCTAGGCAAGAAAAATTGAAGTGCTTTGAAGTGGATCCTTAGGTACTTGAAATACAAAAATTTTGGCATTGAGTTTGGTATAGGACAAGATTTATTTCTCTAGTATAAAGATTCGTTGATGCAGATTATGCAGGAGATTTGGATGATAGAAGGTCCATCATAGGATATGTATTCACTATGGCAAGTGGACCTATTTGTTGGAAATCCATATTATAATAAATTGTTGCATTATCTACCATGGAGGTAGAGTACATGGCAGTGATAGAGGCTGCAGAGGAGGCTATGTGGTTAAAGAAATTAATAACTAAACTTGGCATAAAGCAGCAAATTATTCATTTGCGTTGTGACAATCAGTGTTATTTACTTAGCAATGAACTAAGTTTATCATACTAAAACAAAGCACATTGCAATTAGATATCGCTAAATATGAGAGTTGATTGGTAGTAATGAGATTCAATTGGTTAAGGTGACTACATAAGAAAATTGCAGTCGACATGTTGACGAAAGTTGTTACTAAGGAGAAGTTCATGCATTGCTTAAACTTAATCCATATTAGTAGTTGTTGAATCAATGTTGTGTAGCTTCAGATGGAGGTATAGGTTTGAAAACTCCAAATAATGAATATTCTCCAAGGTAAAGATTATTGAGTTGTGACTTATATTCATAGGGTATACACTTGAAGGTTGTTACAACAAAAAAAAAAAATGTTATCTTACCAATTAAAATGAATTGAGAACAAATAAAGATAGTAATCATGTCTTACAGTAGAAACATAAAGAGTTAAGTTGTGTTAAAAAATTTATTATATTTAGGCATAAAATTAATTCAAGATCTCAATTTAAACTTGTGTGCAACTCAACAAAATTAAATACAACTTTATATTCATTTTACTTATATTAATTCATTTTATGTTTGGAAGCATGAATTTCAGATTGTGAATTTGGATTTGCATCAATATATATAAGTTTGCATTATATTTTATCTAAATCTATATACACCTAAATGTAAGACTTAAAATTGAAACTCCTTAACGTAGAATGAATTCCAAATCCAAGAATCTCTTATTTTCATTTTTTTTTTAAAAGAAATTTATGTTGAGTAGCTTTTCTTATCTCCCAATCTTTTTTTTTAGTATGATCTACAAAATTTTTTAATATCATAGATTCAAACAAAAATATAAATCTCTAATTATAAAAAGATTATCATTCCATGGGTCATTGTTAATCCAAACCAATGAGTTCTAGTAAATTTGAAGCATTAATTCTCTTCAAAGAGGAGAAATTATTCAAACAAAAATATAAATCTCTAATTATAAAGAGATTATCATTACATGGGTCATTGTTAATCCAAACCAATGAGTTCTAGTAAATTTGAAGCATTAATTCTATTCAAAGAGAAGAAACTATCCAAATTTTCTTGCAATTATGAAGGAAAATGTATTCCACCCTTTTTTATCCTTTTCATTACATAGGGATAAGTAAGGGTGCGAATTTTGTGTGAATAAAATAATTTTGCCCTCAATGCAATGGTTGATCTTTTTGTCTTTGTGTGGTGCTAATGATGTGTCTAAGTGGCTAAAAATGGGAACTTAAGAATTTCTTGAAGTTTAATTTGTAAATAATAGATGGATACAAATGAAGAATTTGACGATGCTACCTAATAGTTTGAAAAGTTGAGCCTCGATCTGTTCATGTTCAAAAGATAAGATACAAATAATCACGCATATATTGAATAAGAAAGATTGAATTTACATAAATGATTACATATTTATTATTTATTTATTTTTTTTAATCACTGTTAAGGTTAGAAGCAAGTTAAATTGAATCAAGTAATTGAATGCACATGCTTGGCTACATATTTTATAATCACACACAAACTCGGGTGGGTCTCCATATTCCGTTCAAGATCAAAAGGGGTTATAAAGCTCTAGCTTGGTTTGACTCAAGTTTGATAACTATATATTAATGTGCTAAAAATTATGAAAATATGTATTTGACATGTGAATATCATCAATATTGAATTGAGCCCTAAAATAGGTCTGCTTATATATGTACATTTAATAATATATATATGTATATATATATATATATATATATTATGTATGTATGTATATATATGTGTGTGTGTGCAAAATAGTCTAATTACTTGCTCATCCCTTCCCATGGACTTAACGCCCAAGCCGTTCTAGTTATCAATTCAAAATCGTCACTAAGTCGTCACAAATAAGTATTAGTAGCAGTTTTCTAGTATTAGTGACGATTTGAAACCATCATTAAAGGCCTTATTTTTTGTAGCGGTGTGTGTGTATGTGTGCGCGCGCGTGTGTAAAAATAGTCAAATTACTTGCTCATCCCATCCCATGGACTTAACGCCCAAGTATTCAAATTTGGCTTGATTTGAAGAGGAGAGCCTAATTTAGTGCTCACATAATTCATCTCAACAATGATCATAGCTAGCTTGATTCAATACTATTACATGCTTGTGGTTATTGTTATAATATGGTAGGAAAATAAAAAAACTAAGTACTGTACAATATTTAACACACTCAATTTATGAGTAATTAAGGACTTTTTTTTTTCTTTCCTGGTGCACCTTCTTTTAATTAGTACTGTAACAAGCTTTTAGCACAACTTAATTGGGATAATTTACGAAGGAAACCTTTTTTAAGAGAGTCATTTAGAATGGAATCATTTATGCATGCTATATATATTGACATGTAAAAAAAATGTTTAGTGATGTGGGTCCGTGATGATCGACATGGCTCATGTGGTAGGGCACCGGTGAGTGCAATAGGAAAAATTATATAAGGGACCTCCAAGTTTTTTGTTTTTTTGATTTTATTTTATATTAAAATATTTAATAAAAGTTTGGTGAAAACTTTATTCCTCATTTTGATGCCTTCTAAAATTCGTTGGATGATCTAACGATTCTTAAGCAAAACTCGTTGCATGTGGTTGAAAGAGAGAGAGAGAGAGAGAGATGCAAAAGTGACAAAGTTGATTGGACAAAACTCGCCAACAGTTTTGTATGGTAGATGAGAGAGAGGCAAGAGTGAAAAAAGTGATTGGACATGGGAGACATGACACTTTTGTATATATGGCAAATTGGTCATACTTATACCAATACCGAAGAGAGATCAATTTTTAATAAGTATATAATTTAAAAAATAAATATGCATACACGTGGAGGGAAAGTTACTTTTATAATTTCTCGGTACAACAGATCCTGTTGCGCTCACTGATGCCTTACATGTGGACTTATATTATTGCATGCGCACTCTGTTGCACCAACCGATACCTTATTTGGGCTTATATCATTACGAACTCACTTTATTGCATACCCTAGTGCGTTGTCACATGTACTCATAACATCATTGACGTAGAAGACGTACATAGTGGTCTAGCAGGTAGCTAGTCTACCCATGTCCATGCATGCATACCACGTCTCTTTCCAATAATAATGTCCTCTATTGACTCTACCGGCCCCAGGCTTGGCAGCTAGCTAGCTAGGCAGAGGACTCCTACGGGGGCTGGCGCCACAGCCACAACCGCAGCGGCCGCGAAATGCTCGTGAACCATGCATGCAGAAGCAGAACTATAGAGTCAGCTCGGTTGCTAGTGGGCGACTGCACTCCAAGTCAAGGCCCCCATTTAATTCTCGAGCTTTTGGATTGCGTCTGGGCCATGGCACTTGCTCTTTGGTTTGGTGGTGGACGGTGGTGGACAGGCGGTGTCTTCTACTGGTGGTGGCGGTGCGGTGCCAGATGCTCTCTGCTGCCCATGCTCTTTGGCTTGACACAAAATGATTGGTTCAGCTTTCATATAATGAACCAGCAGTGGCAGCAATGGACAGTGCATGCCACCCATTTTGACTAAATCACCACTCTTAGTTAATTGATTGAGTCTTGCTCCACATTATTTTTGTCATCTTTGACCGACCATCCTTCCCAACCCCACACAATATTGACCTTCCTATTAACTTTTGATCATATTTTTAATTCAAATTTTAATTTAACATAATATATAAATTAATTTCAACCATATATATATATATATATATATATATATATGTAATAATAAATTTATGTTTAGCTTGAAAATTTTTTTAAGATAAGCATTAAGTACCCCAAACATAGCATACACACACACACACACACATATATATATATATATATATATATATATATATATATATGCATATGTATGTATAGTAGTATGTAGTGTTCTAAATAGAGAGTCCCAAACACCACATGTAGGATTAGGTACAATGTGCATGAGCTAATTTTTAAATTGCTTCAAATCAATTTTGTAATCCAAGATTTCATATATATATATATATATATATATATATATATATGTATGCATGTATGTATGTATGCATGTTTGTGTGCGTGTGTATATATATATGTGTGTGTGTGAGTACAAACATAGTATTTTCATTCAATTATTGTAACTTCTAAATTTATTATTATTATTTTATTTTGTTTTACTTTACATTATTCTACTAGCTAGAAAGGTTATGCTATTATAATTATATTAAAAATATAAAAGTTATTTATTTTCATTATTTAAAGATATAAATTAATTTAAAAAAAAAAAAAAATTGTATGCTTTGTATAGTTAGGGGTGGAGTCGGATTATGCCCCTCCACTCCAAATCCATCTTGTTTACACCCCCTATTTTCGAATCTACTACATTACACAACTAATGTACTCATAAAATTTTAGTACAATAGTACGCAGATTATTTTTTGAACTTTAAAACATGACATTTAACTTCATAACTTTTTTAAGATTAAAATTTTATACATGATGGTTAATTAACTACCCTAAATTCCGTTAAGTGTTCATATGATTAAGACATTATTTCATTTTGTGAAAGGACTATTTTGCCCATATAAAGTTGAAAATGGGTTTCATTCTAGGTTGGCCCTAAAATCATCTCTGTTCTCCATTTCATTTAACCTGAACTATTGATGCGAGATAACTGTGTGTCATTTAGTTTGACTACTAGAGGCAAAATAGTCATTTTACAAAATATAATCACATGTTGTCCATGTGACTTAACAGAAGCTTGCGCAAGCAATAATTAGGAATAAAATTGAAGATTCTTTGAAAGTTTTGAAAATAAGGTGTCATGAAATAATACGTGACTCAATCATAATTTAAAATTTAAGCACAAAATCTACCTTTTTTTTTTTTTTCTAAATAAAAGATTATACAATGTCACATTATTTCACTTCTACTTTCCATTACTTTCCATGCATTTTAATTCTCTCAATTTTATATCCTCCAAAGTACAATATATAATAATTGATGCAGCTAGCTAGCATGAATAGTGATCATGTGGATCTACTCATCTCCACACCCATATATATATATATATATATCAAAGATCCAAAGTGAGATTTGAATGGACCATTGTGCATGCCCATTTTTGGGAGATAAGAGCTTTTAAGATCCCAAGAATTAAAAGATCTCTCAATAATTTTTTTTTTCAACTTTAATAGGGAAATACTCTGTGTCACGAGCTTATAGTCTCGTATGCCCTTACTATTCCTCTCATTATTCTTACATGCCATGTAAGTTTGTGGTGGTAGCGAACCCACATCATTCTTTTTATAGATTCATTGACAACTTATAAGACTTAAGGTATACAACAAAATTTATCTCCTACTCTATATCACTTATAATTTCCTTCCAAATTAAATTTAGGGCAAAAGATAGTCATCTCCCTTAAGATTTGATAGAAAAATAAGGGCATTTCCTGAAACTTAAAAAATTTCATTGACTTCCTTGAGTTTTAAAAAATGCACAAATTCTCCCAGAGGTTTATTAAAAAAAACACAAATCTTTATTGAAAAAACTTGTTTTTTTACAAAATATAAGGGGAGATTTGTAATTTTTTGACAAACCTCAGGAGAGGTTCATAAAATTTTTGAAACCCCAAGATAGGGACGTGTCTTTTTACCCAATCTCAAAGGACGTTAATATCTTTTACTCTGAAATTTAAGACAAAGACTTCAATGTCAAATTCTAAGTATATTAAAGCACATGCATGTCTCCTAAGTTAGTATTTGTAGGCATGAATTTCTTATCTTTGATTTATACTAATATATATGAATTTGAAACAAATCCAACCTTATTTTATATTATATTATATTTGAGTCCATGCAAATTTAAATTTAAACCTGAAATCTATGTTTCCACATCCCACAGGCATTGTAAGAGACTCCTCATTAATTTGTGCTTACTAACTGGCCAATTACACTTAGACCTATCAAATTAGCTAGTGTGACCCTGAGAGAGAGAGAGAGAGAGAGAGAGAGAGAGAGAGAGAGAGAGAGAGAGAGAGAGGGGTCCATGACTCCATGTGAAATGACTAGGGCGGGAAGAAAACTATACAGGGTAGGGCATTAGGTTGCTAGGGTGCCCTATATGTATGGGGCTATGAGGGCATATTTTGAGTGGGAAGATATTTTTACTCTGAAATGCAGATGACTCTTATCTGATCTAATGGGGAAGTGTTCACTGTTCACTGTTCAGTTCAGCAAGAGGAGAAATGGAGCTGGCCCAGTTCTCCTCACTCCTCACTCCTCACTCCTCACCTGGTTGTGTAGCTTTCAACTTTTAATTAATTAATTAATTAATTAAAAGCCTCGCAGTTTTAGGTAGGAATTTGTGTACCCTTGTGGGGAAGAAAAATGTGACGAGACACAATGATCAGGACTACTCATTTCAAGCCCCATGTTTGGCGACAGCGATAGCCAGCGGCCGAAAGCACCCCCTTCCCTATTTCGAGTGATGGGGAATGGGAATTCCGATTACCCCATTCAAGCTACCCACAGAATGACATTCCCCTTCCCATTTTCTCTTATTTTCATGTGTCTTCCCTTTATTTTCCAACTTTGATTGGCAAATGGAAGCCCAAATCAGTTTAACATTTCAAGGAAACTTGATGGAGACCCAAATCTAAATTTCTCCAACCACGGATCACCATTCACCATCACACATACTCCCTCAATTATTTGCTACACAAAAATATAATAAAATTTATATGTATAATTTTATATATTTATTATATAATTTTTCTTTCTATTTTTTTCTAATTCAATCAATTTCAATGTATCAAATATTATTAGGTAAATGTGGATTGCTTAGGTGCAGACCAATCTCAAAATTATTTTTTTTTTTTAAATATGAAGAATATGAAAAAAATAAATAAAAATAATGGAGATATTTTAAATTTTTGAAATAACATTTATTTATTAGTTATTCATATACGTATAATTTTTGAGTTTTATAGTTAAGAGATAAATGAAAATAATTTTGTTAGGACCGGAGGAGCCCATAAATGAGCTTGATACATATGGGTGAACACCAACTTGATCCAAAAGTTTAAACTTATTGGGTTTTGGATCCAACCATGTATATAAGCACCCATTATCCACTCAAATTTTTCAATGTGGGACAAACTCACAAGTGGAATTCTCAATAATCTCCCCCTCACTTGTGATTTCCAACTGCTCCTCCTTGAACAAAAATCGTCTCTCTTCTGGGAGTAAGTCCAATTCTCTAACAATTGCTCAAGTGGCCCTTACCACTGGCGCCTTACGTGCGTCGAATTGCATTCCACGTGTTTCCGAACCAATCCTACCTCTCACGTCTTAACCCTATTCGGATCCATCCGCAGCCTAGATGATCCTTATTAGCCTCAACCACACACTTGGTCCTCCAACTGTTAGCATATTAGAAGAATTAGTTTCATGTTTTGACTTTTTACGATGTTGCTGACCCAGAGTTACGAATCGTCAGCTCTGATACCACTTGTTAGGACTGGAGAAGTCCATGGGTGAGATTGATACACATGGGTGAACACCAACTTGACCCAAAAGTTTAAGTTTATTGGGTCTTGGGTCCAACCATGTATATAAGCACCCATCATCCACTCAAATTTTTCAATGTAGGACAAGTTCACAAGTGGAATTCTCAACAAATTTAAGAATAATAAAGAAAAAATGTTAACTAAAAACTATCTCATCTCTTCTTAATTAATAGTAAAAATTTGTACTAATTGTAATTGTATTTATTAATTTTTGTTTTAGTTTTCATTAGATGAAAATGTTGCATTGGTTGCCTCTCATTCATGAACACCCTTCCCTCTCACTTGTATTCAATATAAAATTATAATTAATTTTTTGATAATTAATTGTATTATAATTAATAATTTTTAATTTTTTCAATTAAGGTTGAATGATTGAGGGTACTATATGTTCTTTAGTACTTAATTAAAGTTGCTCTTCATCATTAGGTTCTACTTTAATTTTAAATATCAATATGTTATTTTGATTTGGTGGTGGAAGCATTCGAGAGAGGTGTGGGGCAACTATGATTAGGGAAGATTGAAAATATTCCCATACAACTTTTTTAAAAAATTCAGCACTTAATTAAGATAAGTTTAAGCAATAAAAATACAAAAAAAAAAAAAAAAAATTAATCAAAGAATTAGAATTGAAGAAATACCCAGATTAGTTATCTAAGTTGCTAAGATCCAAAAAGTTTGATGGTAGATTTTATTATTTAAAGTTTGATCTCTTTACACCTAAAGCATAAATGAAGCGACGCCCTATGATCTATTTTAGGCCATTCATAATTCAAGCTCTAAACTTTTGGGTCATTGAAATTTTGAAACCATATTGAATGATTGCTAATTTAAATGTTTAAGTTATTAGTTAGGAGTAAAAGATAATGAAACTAAAATTTATCATAATTAAAGATCATTATTATTTTACAAAAGTATTACTAGAAGCTTAACTATGTTACAAAAATTACAATGATTAACACACGACCTACACAAAGTATTTTTAAAAAATAATATTGCAGTCACATAATTAAGAATGATTTTGCGAAAGTAAAATCATTTCTCATATGCAAAGTGTTGACGTGCAGCAATTTTAATCTTTCGATCAACAAAATAAATCACACAATTAACATTCATACAAAAATAGAGACGAGAAATTTTACGTGGTTCAGCAAGGTTGCCTATGTCCATGAAGCTTGCACCTGGAGAAAAATCCACTATGAAACTATGGCAGTACAAGATCTGATCAGTCTCTCCTCGATCTCAGATCCCCTGTACACACCTTCACTTTCAACCCATTAAAGAAAAGTTCTTCCAAGAGAGAACCCCTCTCTAACTCTCCTTGCACAAAATGACAAGCAATCCCTATATTTTTCCATGACTTACAAACGTATATATGATACCACACAATCGTACCGTTGGATTTAGAGACGATCCAATGGTTGTAATAAAAGCCACAATAAATAAATAAAAATAAACATATTTTTTAAAAATCTCCACCTTGGCTTTTAATCACAACCAAGCACAGCATTCCATCCCCACGCTCTAGGATGCTCTATCAACAATTAACAAGAGACTACGTCAACTAAGTTTAGAAAACGCTTGAACGTAGCTAATGTTTTGTTTTCGTGAGCATATCTGCAGCATTTCCATCTGTGTGGATCTTCAATAACTGGAATTTACCACTTTCAACCCAACCTCTAATTGCATGGTACCACACGTCAATATGCTTCGTGCGAGAGTGGTAGACCTAATTCCCTACCAAGTGGATCACACTCTGACTATCATAGAATATGTGTAACTATCCTGCATAACACCAAGTTTTTGAATCAGTCCAATTAACCACAAAGCCTCCTTACCTACCTCTGCCAAAACTATGTATTTAGCTTCTGTAGTAGACAAAGCTGTAGTAGGTTGCAACATAACCATCCAACTAATGGAACCACCAGCCATGGTAAAAATGAAGCTAGAAGTAGACCTCCTCTTATCCAAATCACCTGCATAATCAGAGTTCTCATAACCCTGAACATTACAATCATCAATACTTTCAAATAGGATACTATAATCAGAAGTGCCACGCGAATATATGAAAATTCATTTCACCGCATTCCAATTCATTCTACCTGTATTAGCCATATATTTTCTTACCAAACTAACTGCATATGACAAGTCTGGTATACTACATACCTTAGCATACATCAGCACACTAGCCATATCCAACTTATCCTCATCAGTAGAAGGATGCAGATTAGCAGACAACTGAAAATGAGCAGCTAGAGGTGTACTTATCGGTTTAGCTTTATCCATGTTAAACCTTTCCAACACCTTCTCAATATGCTTACCCTGTGACAATCACAGCTTCTTCTATTGTGTGTCCCTCCTGATTTCCATGCTAAGGATATTTTTAGTTGCACCAAGCTCCTTCATCTCAAACTCATCTTGTAACCTGACTTTCAACATATTCAACCTATCAGTACTGTTATAGACAATCAACATGTCATCCACATATAGCATAAGGATCACATATAACCCACTGTTAAGCAATCTGAAGTAGACACAACTATCATAACTGCTTCTAACATACCCAATCCTCAACATATAAGAATCAAACCTCTTATACCATTGCCTAAGGGATTACTTTAAACCATAAAGATACCTATTCAACTTACATACTAGGTGATTTTTACCTTGTTCCACAAACCCCTCTGGTTTCTTAATAAAGATATCTTCCTCCAACTCACCATGAAGGAAAGTTGTCTTTACATCCACCTGTTCTAGATCTAAAATCATGCATGGCAATCAATGCTTACAAGGATCTAATAGAATCATGCTTAACAACAGGAGAAAAGATTTCATTATAATCTATACCTTCTTCCTGTTTGTATCCTTTTGCTACTAACCTGACCTTATATTTTATCCCTTTTGATTATGAAGTAGGTTCTTTTTTCTTTTTTTTTTTCTCTGAAAACCCACTTACAACCAATCAGCTTCCTGTCCTTGAGCTTCTGAATCAACACCCAAGTTTCATTCTTATGAAGAGACTCCATCTCCTCAACCATGGCTCCAAGCCAATTATCTCATTCAGAATTCTAAACTACTTCTTGAAAATCAGAAGGATCTCCACTACTAGTAATTCCTCAAACCCATACCTGATCGGCGGCTTAACATTCCTCCTTTCTTTGTCGGTGGCTAGCCCTGTTGGCTCATGTCTATCACCTGTCTAAGGAAATTCCTAAGAAACTGTAGCCTGTCTCACTGTATCCTGTGCAACAGAATTAACAATAGTAGTCTGAGTATAACCCATAACTGAATTCTGAATACTGTCCAGCTCCACCTGAATAGGTACTCTCGTTGAATCAGACTCCACCTTCGTATCAGCATTCTCCTTTAGCATGATTTCCTCATCGAAGACCACATTCCAGCTAATGACCACCTTCTGTGCTATAGGGTCCCACAAAGGTATCCCTTCCCTCTTTCTTGAAAACTAAGAAATATGCACGGTTTGGACTTAGAGTCCAACTTTGATCTATCATGTTACTACACATGCATATACGATGGACAACCAAATATTCTCAATATAAAGTAATCTACTGGCTTACCTATCCATATCTCCTCGGGAACCTTTGTGTTAATAGTTGCAAAAGGAGACCTATTTACCAGGTAGCATGCCATACTCACTATTTTTGCCTAGAATGACTTAGGCAGAGCTTGAATCCTCATACACCTTGCCTTCTTTAGTAATGTTCTGTTCATGCTTTCAGCCACCCCATTTTACTATGGCCTATGTGGAACTGTATAGTGCCTAGTGATCCCCACTTCCTTACAGAAGTTAATGAAATGACTGTTTTTGTACTCCAATCCATTGTCAAATCTCAGAAACTTCACCTGTTTCCCTCTTTGCTTCTCTACCTAAGCTTTCCATTCCCTGAATTTACTGAATACCTCACCTTTGTGCTTCAGAAAATACACCCAGATGCTTTCCTTTTCTAAAACTCACCCTGCGTTGTTTACCAAAAAAAATAGTATTTATAGAACTTAAGCTTACAACAAGAATTACCTCCCAGTAAGTTCCACTTGTGCAGCTACTGCAAACCACACTCACTCATATGACCCAGCCTTATATGCCCCAGAGTAGTATCATCTGTATCTGAATTTGAAGAGGTACTAGCTGCAGCTCCACTTATCACTGTGCTACCCATCAGAGTGTATAAATTATTTCTCAGATGACCCTTCATTACTACTAGTGAACCTCTAGTCACTTTCAACACACTATCCCTAACTAAAAAAGAGAAACCATTACTGTCCAAAGAACCCAAGGAAATCAGATTCTTTTTTAGATCTGGAACATGCTTCACATCCCTGATGGTTCTAACCACACTATCAAACATCCTGATTTTGATAGTTCCAATACCAAGAATACCACAGGAAGCATCATTACCCATCAACGCCATCCCTCAAAAGATTGGTTCATAGGAATCAAACGAGTCCCTATATGGACACATATGATATGAGCACGTCGAATCCAAAGTCCAAGTATCGGCTAAGAAACTGGAACTTGTAGTAACAGCCAAAAGATCCCCATCAAAAACTGAAGAACTGCTCTCCACTACAGTAGCTTCCTGTTCTTTTCCTCTAAGTCTATTTTCCTCCTTAAACATTCCTTCTTCATATGCCCTTCTTTCCCACAATAAAAACAACCACTCCTGCAGTTCCCACTCTTACCCCTAGACTTGGATAGAGATTTCCCTCGATTCCAATCACCCTTACTAGAACTCCTGCCCCGCTATTGGCTAGACTCACCCTTAGCCACCAACCCTTCTCCATGTCCTGGATGATATGGTTTGTAAAAATTCTCACTTTCCAGAATAGCAATAGTCACCTCATCAACTGTAAGTGTCTCCTTACCTAGCAGTAGTGTGGTTTCCAAAGTATCAAGTGAATTGGGAAGCAAATACAACAGAATCAGTGCTTTATCTTCCTCCTCAATTTTTACCTCGATACTCAGCAACTGCGTGATTATCTTATTGAAATAATTAAGGTGGTCTCTGACTTCTGTGCCTTTAGTCATCCTCAACTGATACAACTGTTTCTTCAAATACATGCTATTAACTAGGGACTTGGATATATAAATATTCTCCATTTTTTTCCAAAGCTCAGCTCGTGATGTTTCATTCAACACATTATATTTAATTTCTGGAGCTAAACTTAATCGAATGGTACTTACCGCTTTCATTTCCAACCCCTCCCATTGATCATCTGACATGGTCTCTAGTTTCTTGCCTTTCACATACAGTGCCTTAATCAGTCCCTATTGGACCAACACATCCTTCACAGTGTTCTGCCGTAGACTGAAATTATTTTTCCCATTTAAGGGCTCCATCTCAAACTTGGCCGTCGAAGTACTCGCCATTAAAATTTTTTTTTTCTTCTCTCCTCTTACGTCAGCACCTTTCAGGATGACGTCAACAATGGCGCTTGCGTCAGCTTCTGCATCAGTGTGACATCAAATTCTCCATAAGGAGGATTCGTGCCTCGACCCGCGCTCTGACCCGATTCTGAATCCAGGTCTGTCACCCAATTCTAGCACTGTTCTTCATCCGCGAAATTTTTTTTTTTCTTCAGAATTTTTTTTTCACACCTTCAATTGAAAAATTCCAAAATAATTTTCCAAAACTTGATCTGAATCTTCGTGTACCTCAATCCGATTTGAATGAACCACTCTGATTTTGAGCACTCCCGTGGAAAAACTTCAAATCCAAAAAAGTTTCTTTCAATCTGATATGATCTTTCATATATGCACCCAATCAAAACCGTGCTCTGATACAACTTGTTGGCGCGCAGCAATTTTAATCTTCCGATCAACAAAATAAATCACATAAAAAACATTCACACAAAAATGGAGATGAGAGATTTTGAGTGGTTTGGCAAGGTTGCCTACATCCACGGAGCGTGCACCTGAAGAAAAATCCACTATGAAACGATGGCAGTATAAGATCTAATCAGTCTCTCCCCGATCCCAGATCCCATGTACACCCCTTCACCTTCAACCCGTTGAAGAAAAGTTCTTCCTAGAGAGAACCCCTCTCTAGCTCTCCTTGCACAAAATGACAACCAATCCCTATATTTTCTCATGACTTACGAACATATATATATGACACCACACAATCATATTGGATTTAGAGACGATCCAACGACTGTGATAAAAGTCATAATAAATAAATAAAAATAAACATATTTTTAACACAAAGAAATTCCACTTAGTAATCATTTTGCGAGAGAATCAATTAGGGTTTGCATTTTTCTTCAAAGGGATTACTAATTTAGTATATATTATTAATTATTTGTAAAAAATAAAAAATACGTAAGAAATAAAATCTTATAACTTGGGACGATTAAGTCATCCTCAATTTTTTTTAAATAAATTCCTTTACATAGTTTGTATTAATTAAGACAGGAGAAAGAAAAGTCCTATTACAAATCTTGTTACATGATCAACATCAAAAGAACCTCCAAACAAATAAAAATAACTTCTTTCTTCTTTTTTTAACTTTAATCACAAAGACTTTGAATCATTGGGCCTTTAGGAACCCTTATGTTTGTAATGACCAATAGTTAGTAAATGCCTTTGTTATTTAGCCTCATAATTATAATGGCTAGCTAATGATCATAAGAAATTCCTTTTTTCTTTCTTATTTGGATTTCATTGTCAGCCATTTAATTATTGGATTGAGTGCTTAAAATAAAATAAAAAACGAGGTGTTGGTTATTTATAAGAGTATGGCCATATATATATAACTGAATTACAATCTATCCTTATTTCACCTCTCGTCTTTTGTTATTTTTATTTAAGAAAGATTCAAGCATTAATATGTCAAGCAAATAAATCATAGAATTTTCAATGCTATAAATGCTTTCTTTCTCATTTAAAATATGTCACCTAATTGGTTAGTTGAAGATGAAAGCATAAAATAATATTATTATATTTCTATGTAGAAAATTACATAATTAATAGAATAATTAAAAATAAATACATACAAAATAAATTAAAAAAAATATTAAAAATATACAAAAAATTATAAAAATAAAATTAGAAATAAAATAATACAAGACTAATTTGGTTTTCATTATATGCAACAAAAGACTAGTTTTTTAAAGAAAAAAAGAAAACGAAAAACTAAAAAATTGAAATATATATATTAATAGATTATTTGGTATTATTTTATTTTCTATTTTCATTGTTGCATTGTGAAAAAACAACATATAACAATGTGTTTATTTATATTCTTATTTTAAATTTGTTTATATTTTCAATTTTAACAAAAAATAAAAAACATATGTTGTATGTTTTTAGTTGTGGCTACGACCTATTGGCATAGTATTTAGATATCTAGAATTGATTTTTGTGGAGTAAATTATATATTATACAAAATTTTAAATTAAATGGTAGTGTGATTTTAAAATATAATTAAATTTAAAATTATAAATTTATAAAATATAGGGAAAAATAATAAAATCCTTCAAAAATTATTTTTTTCAACATGAATTTGATGAGGGTTTCCTTTTAAGTATCTAACTTAATTTAATTATTATATTTTAAAATTCATTTATAGTTAGTTTCAATTTTTATTGTAATATTTTTAAAATTTATATTTCTTTGTACATTGATTGTTTTAATAATATTTTCTAATACTTATTCAAAGAGGAAGAAAAACATGAGTTTAATTAAGTTTTAATTTATTTTATTTTAGAAATTAATAATAAACAAACATATTATTTCTATTTCTATTTTAAATTTTTATTTCTATTTTTGATTTTCTATTTGAATTTTTAATAATGATACTATTTATGTAGTGATCCTAAAAAATAAAAATAAAAATAGAAATAAATAAAAAAATAAAATAAAAAAATAAAAAAATAAAAAAAAAATTAAAAATTAAAATTAAAATTTTAAATAAATAAATAAATATTATTAATTAAATAATATAATATTATAATAATATATTTAATATATATAAAGTAATCAATCATGAGGTTTCAATCTCAGGATTGAGATCACAGTCACTAAGATTGAAATCTCAAACACGCCATTGATGCCTCTCCCACTCTGTTCACTTTCGTCTCCTTTCTCCCACTTTCCTTCATTTCTTCTCCGTTATTTGGCCAATCAAAAATTCAAAAATACCGTTGGGTTTTATTCGCCGCCACCGACATTTCTACTGGAGCAGATATGTTGTAAGAGCGACATAGGCATATCTCTTAGGGTAAGGTCAAATCTTAAACTTACCTCAATTTCTTTTAAACTATAAGCCCCATTAACGAATAGAAATTGTCAGGAGACTCATGGGGAGATTCTCTACAATCTAGCCAGAGTGTGTTTTCAAATTAGAACTCCGGGGTACCAATCCTAAATCGGGGGTAAGTTTGATAATTTAGGCTTTTATTAGGCTATTTAGGATATTCAAAACTTAGGAAAATTTTAAGAAAAGTTACTCTAGAAATTATGACGAATAATATGGTGAAATTTGAATTTCAAGGTTCAGGGGTTTTTGAACACCTGGGGCATAGGTTGGAGTGTTATCGGACTTTTTCAGGAATCAAGTAAGGGGATTAAATTAAGTCAGTAATTTTATGAAATTTGAATCAATTTAATTGTTATGTTTATATAAATATATTTTTTTATTCATTTATTTATTCATTTGAGAATTTAAAGGTTATTTTGAAAACCAACCGTTCGAAATGGATTTTACAAATTTAGGATATATGGTATGGTATGTTTGAATAAAATGAACAGTGGAAAGCTTGTTTGTTTATATGAATATGTTAAATATGGAAAATTGTGTATTAGATGAGTTAATTTGTATGAATTATTATATATCTGGATTTGAGATTTTGAAATACTGAATTGTTTGAGAAATACTGAAAATGCTTGTGAAAATACTGGAACTGTTTATGAAATGTAGGAGTTTGAACTAACGGCCAATGGTCGGGTGTTATTGGATTGGCCAAAAATCAGGATTATTATTTGACGACTGAGTGCTAAGTTTTAATTAATAGCTATATGCTAGATTGTATTTTGTGGCTGGGGGCCAGGTTTTTGGAATAATAGGAAATATATGTGAATTAATGTTTTAAATGGTGATATTTATTATCTAAATTGCATGATATGCTTTAGGAACCCTGGGGACTAGTGTATTGTGAGCACGATACCGTTGCTAGTTAGACCATGTGCACCCACACTGTCTGGATAGAAGTGTAGGGGATCCAACCAACTGCCTGCGTGAGGTTGAAGTAAGGGCGTCGGACCTGCAGCTTTACTGTGGATGCCTGCAAATGTGTTTGTAGAGGCTATTATTTTTTACTTTGTTTAGGCTGATCACCCAGGCTTAGTTCAGCCTTCGGGCCGCATAACCCGTGCCATTGGGAAAGTAAAAGGCGTGCTTGTCATAGGGAGTGTCTTATATGCATATCTGTTAATTTATGTGAATACGGTTAATTAATAAGATAACTTCGAGGGCTTACTGAGAAAGGTGAGTGCCCTAGTAGCAGTAATGGTACTAGAGCAGAGGGAAGCTACTTGTATGGGTGGATAATCTTCCCTATCCTCGGCTAATTGTGTGTGTGAGTGTAAAATAAGAATGTTTTTATAAATGTGATTATCTTCTTAGTGAACTAGTTATTTTCTGTACACTAAATGCATGTTGGTCACACAGTAACATTAACTTTGTCTTTCCCTTACTAAGCTGTGTCTCACCCCTACTTTACAAACTGTCTTTTCAGGAAATCTTAGAGATCGGGTCTAACCGGCTAGAGGAGTCGAGTTAGAGGTGTAAATTTATGTAAGTAGTGCGTCTATAGAGATTTTATTTTTGTTTAAGTTTTATGAGATGTAATTATGTGAAAATGAATATATTTGTGTATAAAGATAGTTAGAACTCTGGTAATGTAATTTGAGGATTTTATATTTTATTTCCGCTGCGTATATGTATTTTATATTTGATGAATAAGGTATTAGGTACACTGATGTCACTAAAGTAGCACTCCGGGCCCACGTGGCGAGTCGAGGTCGTTACATGTGGTATCAGAGCCTAGGTTTATAAGGTTCTACAGACTTTGAGGATTGATAATTACCAGAGTATAGATTGAGGTAAGATAGGGATAGGAGTGGATAGGTTAAGATGGGTTTTGGTTTGGAAGCTTGGAGGCAAAAATTTATTGACGGACTTCTGTGATTTTCTGAATCAGTTGCGAGCTTCAAAAAATTATGGTAAATCCATCGATGGTTTCATTTCTCGGTTGAGGGACTAGAAATCGGGAAATTTAGGTTGGAATGTTAGGATGAGTGGGTATGTGTGTGAAGTTAATGTTGGGATGGAGATTTTACCTTATTGATTTTGTGATAGAATTGGCTAAATTAGAATCCGTATATTACATCAATTCCATTATTCCATATATTGCATTAATTATGTTAAAGGTGAAATTTCTAAGTTGGGTTATATTCGATTTACACACTGTCAGATAGTGCCGTTATATTATTTGATTCAAGTGCAACCCACTTGTTTGTGTCTTGGAAATTTGTTAAACTATGTGGGTTAGGGGCTCAACTATTAAAGACAAATTTAGTAGTGGGCACACAGACAGGGTCAGTGCTAGTATGTAATAAGGTGATCAGGGATTATCTAGTAGAGATTCAGGGGAGAGTGCTGCTTGCTAGTTTGATAGTCCTTGATATGCATGGTTTTGATATTATTCTGGGCATAGACTGGCTAGCATCTAGTTACGCAAGCATTGACTGTCACAGGAAGGAGGTGGTATTCAAACCTCCAGGGGAGCAGATTTTTGTATTTGTTGGGTAGTGTGTGCGTTCGGCACGGATCCTTTCAACTATCTAAGCAAAGAGGTTACTTTTGGGGGAATGCCAGGGTTACCTTACAGTGGTGAAGGAAGCGCCAAAGGAGGAACTCAGGTTGGAAGATATCCTAGTGATAAGAGAGTTCTCTGATATTTTTCCAGAGGATTTACCAGGGTTGCCTCTAGATTGGGTGTTGGAATTTGCAAAGCCCCATACAGAATGGCTTTAGCTGAATTAAATGAGTCAAAGGAGCAACTACATGAGCTTCTAGACAGGAGTTTTATCAAACCGAGTGTATCGCCTTGGGGTGCACCGGTGTTGTTTGTGAAAAAGAAGGATGGGTCGATGAGGATGTGCATCGACTACCAGGAGATTAATAAAGTAACAGTGAATAACAAGTATCCATTACTCCAAATTGATGACCTGTTTAATCAGCTTCAGGGTACGTAGGTTTTCTGCAAAATCGAATTGCGATCTGGATATCATCAGGTGAAAGTTAGATCAGATGATGTACCGAAAACTACTTTTCCAACTCGGTACGGCCATTATGAGTTCTTGGTTATGCCGTTCGAGTTGACGAATGCTCCAGCGACATTTATGGATCTGATGAACAAGGTATTCCACTAGAACTTAGACCAGTTTGTTATTGTGTTCATAGATGATATTTTGGTCTATTCGAGGAGCCTTGAGGTGCATGAAGCTCATTTGAGACTAGTACTTCAGGTGCTCAGGGAAAATAAGTTATTTGCTAAACTTAAGAAATGTGAATTCTTGCTAGAGCAGGTTGCATTTTTGGGTCATGTGGTATCCAAGGAAGGGATTTCAGTGGATCCGAGCAAAGTGGAGGCTATAGTTGACTGGGCAAAGCCGAAGAACGTGTAGGAAGTCAGAAGTTTTCTAGGTCTTACCGGATACTACCACCGATTTGTCGAGGGGTTCTCCAAATTATCAGGGTCCTTGATACGACTCACGAGAAAGAATGTGAAGTTTGATTGGACTGACGAATGTGAGCAGAGCTTCCAGGAATTAAAGCAGCATCTAGTCACTGCCCCAGTGTTAACCCTTCCATCATGTGAGGGTGGATTTGTAATTTACAATGCACATCGCAGAAGGGACTTGGTTGTGTTCTAATGCAGCAGGGTAAAGTCATTGCGTATGCGTCTTGCTAGTTGAAAGAGTACAAAAAAAACTATCCTACGCACGACTTGGAGCTGGCAGCATTTGTGTTTGCATTGAAGATCTGGCAACACTACCTTTATGGTGTAAGGTGCGAGATCTTTACTGACCATAAGAGTCTCAAGTACTTCTTCACCCAGAAAGAGTTGAATATGAGGTAGCACAAATGGCTCGAGTTGATAAAGGATTACGATTGCACCATTAGCTATCACCCAGGAAAGGCGAACGTGATAGCCGATGCATTGAGCCAGAAATATGGGGGTACGTCAGCCTCAGCAGTTATGGCTTCGCACCAGATCGTGATGGACTTGGAGAGGTTGGGTGTAGAATTGGTAGAAGGGAATCATCAGGCATTCATTTCTAGTCTGGTGGTTCAACCGAATTTACGGGAGAGAATCAGAACAGCTTAGTTGAAAGATGCAGAGTTGATGGAGATTGTAGAGAAGTTACAGAATGAGCAACACATAGAATTTAATGTTGCCGAGGATGGAGTTCTCAGATTTCAAACTCAATTGTGTGTGTTAGATGACGCAGAGATAAAGAGAATGATTCTAGGGGAAGCTCATCGTTCACTCTATACTGTTCACCCAGGTAGCATGAAGATGTATAGAGACTTGCGAGAATCGTTCTAGTAGAGTAACATGATGAGGGAAATTTCTAAATTTGTGGATCAGTGCTTGACATGTCAACAGGTGAAGGTAGAACACCAAAAGCCAACGGGACCACTTCAACCACAGGACATCCCTACGTGGAAGTGAGAGCATTTCTTGATGGACTTTATATCGGTATTACCTTCAGCGTTGCATGGGCAGAATGCCATATGGATAGTGGTTGACAGATTAACGAAGATTGCCCATTTCATTCCGATTAGAACCAGTTACTCCCATAGATAAGATGGCAGAACTCTATGTTCAGGAGATAGTCAGAATACATGGCGTGCCTATGTCCATCGTTTCAGATCGGGATCCGCGATTCACTTTCCGTTTCTAGAAGAGTTTGCAGGGAGTGTTTGGTTCTCAACTCACTTTTAGTACTACATTTCACCCTCAGATGGATGGACAGTCCGAACGAACCATTCAGATTCTTGAGGATAAGCTAAGGGCATGTGCGTTAGATTTTGGGGGCAGTTAGATCTGATATCTGCCGTTGGTTGAGTTTGCATATAATAACAGTCACCAGGCCAGCATTGTATGGTCGCTAGTACTAATCTCCATTGTACTGGGATGAAGTAGGCGAGTGGCAGATTTTAGGACTAGAACTTGTTCAACAGGCCTCTGCAAAGGTCGAACTTATCAGGGAAAGGATCAAGGTAGCCCAGAGTTGGCAGAAGAGTTATGCGGATACTCGCCGACAAGAGCTGGAATTCGAAGTAGGTGATATCATATTCTTGAAGATTGCTCCGATGAAGGGAGTGATGAGGTATGGAAAGAAGGGCAAGTTGAGCCTTAGATACATTGGACCTTTCGAGATTCTAGAGAGGATTGGTTTGACAGCGTACAAGATAGCACTACCCCCAGCACTGTCTAGGATACACGACGTGTTCCACATGTCCATGTTGAGAAGGTACGTTCCAGACCCCTCGCATGTGATCATTTATGAATCGTTGGAGATCGGGGATACTCTAGCATACGAGGAGGTACCAGTTCAGATTTTGGATTGGAAAATACAGGAACTGCATACTAAGGATATACCGTTAGTAAAGGTGTTGTGGCAGAATCATGCAGTTGAGAATGCTTCTTGGGAGTTAGGAATGAAAATACGTCAAATGTACTCGCAGCTGTTTAGCAAGGGCTAATGCCAAATGGGTAAGGGTATGCTTGTATATGAAGGGATTATAATAGGTTGCGTAATTAGTTGTATATAGTTTTAATTATGGATAGTCTTTGGAAAAATTTGTTATGAATATCGTAATTTCCCAAAGGCAGTATTCTAACCACAGTATTCGTCCGCCATAAGTGAGGGTAGTTAATAAACTTGGGACGGGGCTGCTATGTAGGTGGCTACCGACTCTTCTGTAGAAGAAGGTAGTGAGTTAAGAATGTGATTGGTAATAGTTAACAAATTTCGAAGACGAAATTTTTGTAAGGAGAGGAGAATGTAGTGATCCTAAAAAAAATAAAAAATAAATAAATAAAAATTAAAAATTAAAAAAATAATAAAATTAAAATTAAAAAGTAAAATTAAAGTTTTAAAAAATTAATTAATTAATTATTAATTAAATAATATAATCAACCCATGCCATTGGGAAAGTAAAGGGTGTGTTTGTCACAGGGAGTGTCTTATATGCATATTTGTTAATTTGTATGAATACGATTAAGTAATAAGATAACTTCGAGGGCTTACTGATAAAGGTGAGTACCTTGGTAGCCGTAATGGTACTAAAGCAGAGGGAAGCTACTTGTATATGTGGGTAATCTTTCTTATCCTTGGCTAATTGTGTGTGTGAGTGTAAAATAAAAATGTTTTCATAAATGTGATTATCTTCTTAGTGAACTGGTTATTTTCTGTACACTAAATGCATGCTGGCTACACACTGACATTAACTTAATCTTTCTCTTACTAAGTTGTGTCTCACCCCTACTTTACAAATTATTTTTTTAGGAAATCTTAGAGATCGGGTCTAGCGGGCTAAAGGAGCCGGACTAGAGGTGTAAATTTATGTAGGTAGTGCGTAGATAGAGATTTTATTTTTGTTTAAGTTTTATGAGATGTAATTATGTGAAAATAGATAAATTTGTGTATAAAGATAGTTAGAACTCTGGTAATGTAATTTGAGGATTTTATATTTTATTTCCGCTGCGTATGTGAGTTTTATATGATGAATAAGGTATTATGTAAACTGATGTCACTAAAGTAGCACTCCAGACCCACGTGGCGGGTCGGGGTCGTTACAATTTATACATGAACTTATAAATTGTAGAATGATTAATTGACTCATGAAATTTAACAAACCATTTGGCATAGAATTTTATGTTAAAGAAGAGAATCAAATTAATAGGGATCCCATTGTTGAAAATTATTATTATTATTATTATTATTATTATATATATGAAGATCCATTGACTAAAGTCAAGTACCTTATATATTGGTATGTAAGGTATAATGACCAAAGTCATGTAGTTATAATAATGGTTAATGAAAAGTTCCCTAATCAAGATAAATTGAAAACAATGGAGATGCATTGATCTAAATCATGAATCTCCTTATAATTAATTAGTGTATCATTAAGAAATGCATCACATTTAATCAATATACATTCGCTTTGGAGGAAGGGAAATGTTATATGAATGTATTTATGACTCTTTAATGGATTGAGTCACTTATGGTTTTGTATATAAGGAACTGCTGGTCCATCCCTCAAAAAATAAAAGTTTGATAGAATCTCCATCACTAAGTCAAATATAAATGTAAGAAAATATATGGTCAAGTGGTATTCCGCACGATAGAGATTTAATCAACAAGAATATAAGGAAAGAAGAGGTTATTCAATTGAAATTCGATTGTTTTGATGAAAATATCATAAGGTAAATTTTGAATTTCTTTTCAAATTTCTTTTCTTATTTTTACTTGATTATGGTTCATAAAATAAGCATATGTATATATATAAAAGTTTAGTAGAATTTTCATTATTAAGTCAAGCATAAAAGTGAGTAAGAGGAGAGAACATCAAGTGGTATTCCACATGATAAAAGACTTGATCAACAAGAGTAGAAGGAAAAAAAAGCTAATTAAATCGGAATTTGATTTTCTAGGTAAAAAATTTTTAAAGTTCTTTCCTTTTATATATATTTATATTTATATATATATATATATATATATATATAGAGAGAGAGAGAGAGAGAGAGAGAGAGAGAGAGAGAGAGAGAGAGAGAGAGAGAGATAGATCCAACCAACCTATGCAACCTCTTAATTATAATTAACCCATAATGTAAAATCAGAAATGTTTGGTGAGCGGCGCCGGCGCCAGCGCCGGAGCTCAGCCCGTAGACGTCATGCATGATCTGTGCCAAAACAATTATTAAGCTCTCTGTTTTGTTCGTGAACGTACAGCCTTATTAATCCCTGCCTCGAGATTTGTACTCTAATAATCATTTATAATATAGGTACGTAGGGTCTAATCTAATCCCATGCATTAATCGAAAACTTTCCATTTATACGAGTTAATTAATTTGAAGCAAGCCCAGAAAGATTTCCCGAGAAAGTGCCTGTATATTCTCCTTCAAATGAGCTACAGGAAAAAGCTAATAAAGTAGTGCCTATATTTTCCCGGGAAAGTGTCAGTCCTCTAATGGAAAACCGCGCTTTTTATAATTCATATGGCCCACTGATCTTGGTTAGTTGGTGTTGAGCTTTCATGACAAATGAAAAAGTTAATTAGCAAACATGCATCGACGCTGTTTTGTTTTGGTCTTCTGGTTTAGCGTGCGATAATCAACTTCAACGGCGTCGTTTTCTTATTATTGGAAAAGGCGACGTGATTTATGTTAAATAAAGCTTGCTTTGTTGGGCATGATTAATGATTAAAGGCTCGCAATTAGGCATCGTCTAGGACGATGGATAAGGTAAGAGGCCTGACGAAGCCTTAAATCATAGAGTACTGCAATCAATAAAAAGCTTAACTATGAAATTATTTTGTTGGGGACTAAATGATTAAAGTGATTGCTTGGAAATTATGCACGTTGATTTGTTATGTGATTAAAGAGAAATGTTTTGTTTGGGAGTGCCTCTCTTCTCTTGCTTTGATTCGGCAGTTATGTTTTAAATGCAAAGTATTTTTCAATGGATTGGTCTCCTTCGGGAAATCGGGATTGTTATTTGTTAAATTTTGAGCTCGAATATCTAATTAGTGGCAATTTGAGAATACCGGTCAAAATATGAGAAATGGGTTCTACCCAAACAGTGATGTTTAAATGTTATACTTTTATACAATAGGATCGGTTTGAAACTTGAAAAATATGAAATATTTTTTGATTTTCTAATGTTTGATTATTAAGGAAAATAAGATTAATATATAGTAAATGAATAAATAAAAATGTACTTTTATGCATTACCAATATTTAATTTTTTAAAAATATTTAAGAATAAAAGACACTCATCTCTCCTGAAGTTTGATAAAAAGATAGAAACATACTTTCCAAAACTCCAAGGATTTTCCATGAAGTTTGTCAAAAATGACACAAACTTCCCTTGAGGTTTCAAAAAGGCCACCGACCTTCCATAAAAGAATTTGTCTTTTTGAAAAATATAAGGAGGGGTTTTACTCCTTTTTGACAAATCTCGAGGAGGTCCCTGAGATTTTGAAACCTTAGTATGGAGGTCCCTAAAATTTTTGAAACCTTAGGAAAGGTCATTGTCTTTTTGTCAAATTTTAATCATTTTATAATACATCTTTTATTTTTAGAAGTGTTTGATATAGATAAAATACAATTAAAAGTTAATTTTCTTCTTTTTTTTTTTTACTAAAAAATACTTGATTCAAATAGACCTATGAGTTTTAAAAAATACTTCCAAAATGCATTTGGTCCACTGATTAAAAATAGTTAGACGCGACTAAGTATTTTTAGTGCTATAGCATGTAAATTAAAGATAAAAGGGTTTTTTTTAGAATACATACAATTTCTAAAGAAGGTAAATTTTAAAAATACATGTAATTCACTTTTCTGCTAAACAATACATGTAGTTCACTAAACTAATAGTACCTATAGATAAAGATGTAAAAGAAATAGAGTAGTGGGGCGCCTATAAATATCCTTTCACCGTTGTGTTCGAAAGTATAGATATTATGAGAAATTATTAGGTAAATCATATTTATGATTTGTTATGTACATGTACTTAATTAAATTAGACAGTTTTTTTTTTTTCAAATTTCGGATCTTGTATTTAGATTTGCGTGAATTTGAACAAAATTCAATATAATTTTATATTATATTTTGTTCAAATTCATAAAAATTCAAATTTAAAATCTCTCCCAAAGGTACAGTTTAACTTTACTATTTTGATAATCAAATTTGGAAGGTTTGGGCCTTTTGACTCTTTACCTCTTCAATTACCAAGTGGGTGGGAAAATAATAATCCCCACAATAGTTAAATTAGTGAATTCTAGGTAATCGGTCATTTTTATCGAGAAATTAAACTCAAAGCCTTTTATGGTCCCTCATTCATGTTTACCACTAGATTGTTTTTTTTTCTTGGACAAATATATAATTATATACTAGTAAAAAATATAAATTACATACAAATATATATACTAGCCATAAGTATACATTACATACTACAAATAACCTCAAACTTAATCCTTTACAAAGAAGAATGAAGATTTGGGAACAAAAGACTAAAGATAAATTTTAAAATCGAAATGTTTTGTTAAGTTAGTTATGCATTCATAGATTGTAAAAATGTTGTAAATAATTAAACTACTTGCAAAAGTATAAAGGAAAAATTATATTAGTCTCTTAGGTGACAAAAATTGAAATTCTAAATTTATCGTCTATTTGTTATACACATAAATTTTTAATTCCCTACATGTGCCAAAACTAGAACTTAAAAATCAATTGCATTTTGTTCATTCACTATTATCCCTCCATCTGCCATTGGTGGTTATGCACAAGATTATTGTCCATTGGAGCTCAACAAGCAAAATTCCAATTGTCCCATTGTTATGGCTATTACTCTTTGCTAGATAGAGTTACTCGTGGTTTCCATATTCTTATAAGTTCTTTCCATACGCTTATAAATGCCCTTCCATTCAACCGAATATCGCACACATATCATGAGTTACAGTTGAATTATATATGTTGATGCATTGTAGTGAGATACATTGTTTGAAATTGGGTTGTTTGCGTCCAATTTGAAATTTTAGATGGGAATTTTTATTCATACAAAATTTTAATTCCCTATATGTCCAAAAACCTAGAAATCAAGAGTCCCATTATATCTTATTCATTCACTGCAGTGATTATACGCAAGATGACTGTTTGTCAAAGCACAATAGTCAGAATTTCAATTGTCTACCATTATAGTTGTTAGTATTTAGTGGACGAAGTTGTTGATAGTCTTAATTTTTTTTATAAATTCCCTTCCATTCAAATATCACACGCATATCATGAGTTATAGTTGGATTGTATATGTTGATGCATTGAAGTGTCATGTCTTATTTAAAATTGGTTGTTTGCATCCAATTTGAATTTTTAGATGGGAATTTTCATCAAGAATGGAATGATATAGGTTGTTAGGCACATTTATAGCTTGATTGCATTGAGCTACTAGCACATCGATTTGTGAGTGTGTAATCAAGAGGTCTAATTTATAGAACTTTGCTCAGTCTGGGAAGCATTAATTGTTGTTTTATGTCTGCATTCATTATGATGTTTTGGAGGATGAAATGGTTATCCATTGTTGCATTTTTGGTGTATAAAAAATTATGGTTTCAATAAGTACAAGGTTGAAAAAGATTTTTGTACTTCATCTTATCATCTCATGGTTAGTTACACTGTGGGAATTTCAAAGTTCATTTCATTAAGCACCAGAATGAACTAGCACATGTATTGCACCAATTCCTTTTCCTTATAAATCAATACTTACAGGATGGAAATTACTAGCTTACCGTGATCCTAAGAGGGGGATGAATTGGTATTTTTAAAATTTAACCCCTATGTATTCCTCCTAACAGCAGTATGTTCACAACCCTATGGCCAATCTAGTACGAGTAATATAAATATATCAAAAATTAAATGAAGCAATTTAATTAACAGCACATGCACCAGAAGAACAATAAAGTAAGAGTGGCACACAGAAATGTTATCAAGGTTCGGCCAATTTCCTACGTCCCCGCCTTGGCAAACAAGCACAAGGATTACCACTATTACTTGCTCACTTAACCGAGTGAAGCGGCACCTATACAAATTAGGTCAATTAGTACAGGACTGACCTCAACCTTTACACCAATCCTTATCGGGTTAGATTACCGCCCCCTCTGGCCACGCCTGGAATCACTCAGATTTACAATCAAATGGTACAATGAAATAGTGCTTTCACGTAAAGCAGATTTGTACCCAAATAATACGCTCAATCACATACGCATCAAAGGCAAGGCTATAGTGTAAGCTCGGTGATGTAAGGTTTGTTTTATCAATACTCAACAAAGTGTAGTCAATATGAAGCTCAAGAGTATTCAACACAATACAATCAATATGATGCTCTAGAATAATCAACACAAGCAGTGACTTTGAATCTAAACAAAATATTTCAACAACACATCAATATTCCAAGTATACTATGCAGATAATCAAACTAGTTTCTGAATGATTTTCTTCACTAAAATGAGCACAAAGCTAGTTTGAAAAGGTTGCTTGTTTGTTTTAAAAAAAATTTTACACACCAAAAGCAAAGCTACTAGACACTTGCAATGAAATGCAAATATCCTAAACTTCCTTAATTTAATCCCACACTAGATTTATAAATGAGAAATTTGTGGGTTAAACCTAGGCTAAAACTCCCCAAGAAAAATATATATAACAATCATACAAATGGGAGAATTTAGCACTGTATAACAATCACAATAACACACGAAGAACTCTTACAATCTCAGACTTTTATCAAAGGAGGCAAGTTTGAGAGTTTTTTGTCAAAGAAAGGATTTTCAAGATAGAGAGAGTTTTTTGCTAATCACTTTTTGCTAATCACCCCTTAATTGAGCAAATGGACTCATATTTATAGTCAGGTAAAAAATTATTACCGTTTAAGACATAAAGGGCATTATTAAAAAGTCTCAAAAGATTAAAATTCAATTAGCCCGAAATAACCTTGTTTTACCGTGATTAAAATAATTTTAACTGGGTGAGGTTCAAGTGGCTGAACCTTGGTTTTGTTGCCCGATGAGACACAGTTCAAAAAGTTCTTCAATTAAGTTCGATCGCCCGGATAAAGGTTCGGCAGCTTGAATCAAAGTTAGTAGCCAAGCTTCGTGACTTCAGGTGCTCGGTCATATTTTCAGTGGCCTGAAGGCAGGTGTTCAGTCGCCCAGGGATATATTTGAACTAAAATTGTAGGGCGCCCAAGTTGGTAAACAGTCCTTTTCAAAGGGTTCGGGCGCCCGAGGAAGATGTGTGCATTTGAAGTTCGGTCACCCGAAGGCTGGTCAACATTTTGACTTTCAAAGTTCGGGCGCCTGAGGAGTTTTATACTCCAAAGGTTCGGTCGCCCGACTCCTCTTATCTTGCTTAGATTTGACAATTTTAAGCATAATTATAACACACACATATATTTTATGCTATGTGTGTGAGTGTTGGAGTCTAAGGTCTTTGCTATGGTCTAATTGAGCTTACGCTATATCCTGTGTGCATGTTGTGCAGGTGATAAGCATGCAATCACATCCTAGATTACTATTACAGACCTTATTACATAAATGACTAACATATTACAATGTAAATTACAAGGCTTCACGGTCTTCTTGTTTCTTCAAGTGCCATCAAGGAAGTTTGATTTGAATCTGCACAAACACTTGACAAACATCAAATATCAATATTTGTCATTATCAAAATAGGGTGCGACCTATAAGGTCAACAAAAACTCTCATACAATTGCTATCAAGAGGAATTGTTTATATATAACAGCTTACAGATGTTATAAAAATTACAAAACTTGTGTCCTAAAGTAATTACAAGAATTAGAAAAATTATAGAAAAGACTAGCGTATAGCTATAATTACAATCTTTACATAAATGGAATGGCTATAATTACAATCTTTACATAAATTGAAAGAAGCGAATGAATACAATTCCTCAGATTATGGAATGGAATCGAGCTTGCTGTCATATGTTGACTTAATCTTGTTGTCATCTGTTTTGGAAAGTGTTTCCTTAATACACCCCTGCAAGCTCATTCGGGAAGGCTGCACGTTAAGCTTAGGCCAAAGATGGGAAAACCTTGTAAAGATTAATGCTTTTGTGAGGCCATTGACTAATTGGTCATTGCTTGATATAAAGCGAACTTCCAATGATTTCTACTGAACTCTTTCATGAACGGAATGGTACGTGCATGAAACACTAGGTTTGTTGTGAGATAGGTCACCCCTATGTTGCCACACTAGAGAACGGGGCTCTAGGAAAGGAAAATACCGAGCTCACGTAATAGAGATTGGAGCCATATAGAATCATTCGTGGCATGGGCAATTTCTTGATACTCAGCTTCGGTGCTTGAGTGAGCCACAATCGGTTGATTTTTAGAGCTCCATGAGATTAAATTATCACCAAAAAATATGCAAAAATCGGAGGTTGATTTCTGATCATCGGGGCAGCCGACCCAGTTGGCATCGGAATAAATTGAGAGTTGTGTAGACTTGCTAGGTTGAATGAGTAATCCAAAATTAATGGAAAACTTGAGATAACGTAGTATCCTTTTCACTGTTGTCCAATGTTCATCAGTGGGTTTGTGCATGAATTGGCACACTTTATTTACGCCGAAGGAGATATCGGGCCGTGTCAAAGATAGGTATAGCAAGGCTCAAACTATGCTTCGGTAGGTAAAGGGATTAGAGTATGGAGCACTCGAAAACAATGATAGCTTCTAGGAAGAAGACATTAGTGAACATACAGGCTTGGCATCAAGCATTTTCATACGGCTGAGTAGATTATATATGTACTGACTTTGAGATAATAATAGCCCCTCTTTCACGTGATGAGCTGCAACGCCCAAAAAGAAACTTAAAACACCTAGGTCTTTAACAGTGAATTCATTGGCGAGAGTAGAGATTAGTTTAGATATAGCTTGCGAGGTGGAACCAATGATGATTATATCATCAACATATACAAGCACAAAGAGAGTAACTGAAGCTTGCCTAAATGTGAAGAGAGAAGTATCGGAGCTTCAGTTAACAAAGCTAAGTGATTGAAGGTGCTCATGCAAGCGGTGGTACCAGGCCCGTGGGGATTATTTCAAGTCGTAGAGTGCTTTGTGTAGTCGACATACATGATTTAGAAGATTGGGGTGAACATATCCAAGAGGTTGATGCGTATATACCTCTTCTGATAGATTCCCATGAAGAAATGTGTTTTGTATGTCAATTTGATGGATTGGCTAGCATTTGGAGACTACAATGCTTAGAACAAGCCGGATGGTTGTGGGCTTGACCACTGGACTAAATGTGACATCAAAGTCAATTCCAAGCGGTTGGTGGTAGCTCTTGGCAACCAGCTGTGCTTTACGATGTTCGAGAGTGCCGTTGGCTTTGTGTTTGTATTTTAAAATCCACTTGGAGCCAATGATGTTCATGTTTGGTTTTGATGGCACTAGAGACCAGGTGCCATTCTTCATAAGAGCTGTGAATTCCTTATCCATTGCATTGCATCACTCATTGTATTTGCTTGCTTTTGTATATTTCATGGGGAAGTCAGGAACACCACCTGCAACAAAGAAAGATTGCAGAAGTTCGTAGCAGACTGTTCCATCAGTGAAGGTCTTTAGCTTCACGATGTGGTTCTGGGACCATGTGGTCATTTGGTGGGAACGCAGTATCAAAGGTTCTACTGCAGCGGCAAGCTCTAATGACGGTTGGGTGGTGGACGTGTTTAAAGGAAGAGTAGGGAAAGGTGGCGACGAACCAGAAGCAGGAGAGTCAGTTAAGGTGGGAGACAACATGTGATTGGATGGATTGGAGTGGGATGACATCGTTGCATTAACATGTGAGGCAATGGGGGACATTTCATTGGCATAAGGAGATGACTTATGGGAGGATGAGTGGGTGTTTTTGATGTTGAGAGGAAATGGTAGAGCAACAATTGGGTTGTACGTGGGCTGGGTGGTAGTGGGCTTGTGTGATGTGCTGGCAAATGGGAAGATGATCTTATCAAATATAACATGTTGTGAAATGAATATTTTTCCACTTGAAATGTCTAGGCACTTGTATCCACGATGCATATTGTTAAGACCAATGAAAACACATCGCTTTGAACAAAAATCAAGTTTGTGCTGATTGAAGGGACGAAGGTATGGGAAACAAGCACACCCGAAAATTTTAAGTAGTGAAAAATTGGGGACATGTTTATAGAGTTTTTCAAATGGTGAAATACCCAGTGGAGTTGTGGGGAGACTATTTATGAGATACGTTCATTAAAAAGGCATGATCCCCATAGGCATGGGGAATACTACTGTGAGATAGAAGAGAGAGTCCCATTTCAACAATGTGACGGTATTTCCTCTCGACAGACCCATTTGGTTGTGATGCGTGAGGACAAGTTACACGATGTTGAATGCCAATTTTGTCAAAGTATTTGTGGAGTGAGCGGTATTCTCCTCCCCAATACATTTGTACTGCTTTTATTTTGCTTTCAAATTGGCGTTCAACAAGTTTTTTAAAGGAATGAAATATTTGCATCACATCTAATTTGTTGGGTATGGGAAAGAGCCATGTGAATTTACTAAAATGATCAACAAATGAGACATAATATTTATTTCCATTGGTTGACATAGGGGATGAACCCCAAACATAAAAGAAAATTAATTCAAGAGGAGAATGGGAAATAGACTTTGAATCAGAAAATGGAAGACGATGGCTCTTTCCTTGTTGACAAGAGGAATACACACCTGCTATTTTATTTGATGAGAGTGGTAGAGAGAACTTGGAGACAAGTTGTCAAACAGTTTGATAAGATGGATGACCCATCCGACAATGCCAAACATCAAGAGGAGCGCGTTGAGAGAGGAACGATTGGTGAGATGTTATTGGTGTAATTGATGGTGGGAAAAAGTAGAGGTCGTCTTTAGTTTTTCCGCACATTAGAATTCTCCCTGTGGTTCCGTCCTTCACCAAAAATAAAATGGGTGAAACTCAATATAAACATTATTTTCACTCGTAAATTGACTCACAGATATCAAATTCTTTTTAATTTGTGGTGCATGTAATAATTGAGATAAAGTGAAAGAGTGAGTTGGAGTTGATATAGTGGCAGAGCCAATATTCTTTATAGGCAAACTTGCCCCATCGCCGACGTGGATTTGAGCACCTCCATGGTATGGCTCCGAGTGTATATTGAGGTTCTATAAATCATTTGTGAGATGATTTGTGGAGCCAGTATCAGGGTACCAGTTTATGTCTGGAGTTGATAAGGGCGAAGTCACGTATGCTGTCATGGTTGGAGAGGTACCTTGGTATGCATGATCGAAGAGATAGTAACACTGTATGGCTGTGTGACCAGTTTTGCCACACACTTGGCAAAATGTTCTCGAGTTGGGCGGGTTACTCTGATGTGAATTTCCTCATCCACATCCACCACGACTCTGATGTGAATTTCCTCATCCACATCCACCACGACCCTTGCTTCTAGAGTAGGGATTGTTGTAGGATTGTTGAGGCTGTGAAGAACGCTGGTTTTGTTGGGATTTTCCACCACGATTGCGTTGATCATTCCAGGTTGTCACATTCACCGAACCTACTGTGGTGTCAAGAGTATATTGCTGTTGCTCTAGGCATAAGTCAAAGCTGAGGAGATGGTTCAACATCTCTTCGGAAGTCATTTTGTCGACTTGAGTTGAAATGGAAGTCACAATGGCATCATATGATGTGTCGAGGCCTCCAAGAAAGTAGGCAGTGAACTCATGACTTTGTAGGGGCTGTCCAATGGCAGCAAGGGTGTCGAAGTCTGACTTCGTTTTCTAGAAATAGTCAGAGATGGACAAATTTCTTTTCTTGGTGAGAGCCAAGAATTGGCGACTCTGAATTTATCGAGCCGAATAGATGGGGGAGAACACTTTCTCAAGGGAAACCCATAATTCTCTAGAAATTGAGAGACCTACCATCTGAGCCAATATTCCCTCAGACAGAGAGGATACCAAGATACTGAGAACAACCTGGTCTTGGTCATACCAGTAGTTGAATTTTGGGGTAGGAATTTCTGTAGGGGCAAAGGTGGAGGTGGGTGTATCGGGGTTGGGTATGGTTGGTGGTGGGGCAGATATTGTTCCATCAACGTATCCAAAAAAATGTTAGCCACGCAAGTAGGGGACGATTTGTGTTTTCCAAAGGAGATAGTTGTCTTTGGTAAGCTTGATTGTAACCAGACTATGGATGCTTTCAGGGTTAGTAGGAATATTGGGTAAGGCCATGGGATTGAGCTTGAGGGGGAAAAAAAAAAAAAAGACAGAGGTCACGGTACACCTCTGATACCATAAAACAATATCTTAGGAACCTGTGAGCATCCAGATTAAAGTGACACCAAATATTTAATGTGGTTCGGTCAATAACGACCTACATCCACGAAGCACTCACCAAATATTCACTATTGCCGGAAAAATTACAATTCTCTCTCTCTCTCTCTCTCTCTCTCTCTCTCTCTCTCTCTCTCTCTCTCTCTCTCTTCCTTCCTTCTTCCTCTCTGCTCTCTTTGAGTTTCTCACTCTTGTATTGTGTCATTTCTCAGCCCTCTATATATAGGGTTGATCTTCCAATCATAATTAAATACAATAAATAACAATTTTTGGGGGTTTACAATCATAATGTAAATGGAGATAAATTGCATCACGTGAGATTAATTGCAACGTGTTTTCCAACTCAGCTCCATAAATGAATCGTGTCTCCAACTCAGCTCCAGCTCTCCTGACTATCTTCTAGCTCTAGGTCTAACAAACTCCCACTTGGAGATAGAGACACCTTCTCAACCAGTATCATGAATAAATGATGTGCTTAAAACATATGTCCTCAAGCATGAAGACCAACTGAAGTTGAACACAACTTCAGCTTCTCTATAGTTACCATCTTCCTGTCTGCTCGATTCTTGCGAACTAATCTGATGGCTGTCATTTTCACAACTGGTGTAAAAATGCTGGTGAAGTCAATCCCTTCCTTCTGCTTGAATTCTTTGACTACCAACAGAAACTTGTACCTTTTGGAGTCATCATGCTCCTCTTCGATTCTGTATACCCACTTGTTGTGAAGGCCTTTGGGCAACTTCCACATTCTGTTGGAGGTGAAGGACTTCATCTCATCCTTCATCGCAAGCTCCCACTTGCTCGTATCTGCCACCTGACATGCTTCATCATAGAAGTCAGGTTCTCCTCCATCTGTAGGAAATAAGTAATTAATATACCTTTTGTCTGGTATATGAGACCAAGTAGATCTCCTAAGCTCCGGAGCTGGAGAAGGAGATGGTGGTGCGATGATCTGCTCCACTGGTTCCTCCACCTGAGGATTCTTGGTATTCTGTTGTTGTGTCCCGACACATTCTGAGTGGACCAGTTCTAGTCCCTTCTTCTTTGAGGCACGGGTGTTTATCTGGAAACTAACCCTCTTCTATTTCCCGACTATACAATCCTTACACATGTCAATCTAACTGAAATAGACACGGAGGCATTTGGGGTTAGAAAAAGTGTTCCAATTTTCTTACCTCGCGCAATCGTTAGTACACCCTTTAAAACTTTCCATTCATTGCTAATGAATTTTATCGTGTATCCCTCATCTGCCAGCTAACCAACTAAAATCGAATTCTTTCTCAGGTCTGGAACATACCTGACATCCTTCAGCTTCCATACTAACCCGTTTATATTGATTTTCACAACTCCCTTGCTGGTTACATCGCAAGGTTGATCGTTGTCAAGGTACACCTTACCAAAATTACCTGGTGTGTACTCCTCTAAGCAATCTCTGCAGCATGTGGCATGAAATGAGGCTCCGGAGTCTAACACCCAAGACTCCTGCTTGCTCTCCAAAGAGCATATCAACATCTCATCATTTTCAGAAGCAATATTTGCTTTTGTCTTTGCCCTCGTCTCAAATTCTTTCTTCTGACTCCTGCACTGGTTTTTGTAATGACTAGTCTTTCCACAGTTCTAGCACTCAATAACTTTTTTGCTTTGGGAACCTGTGTCCTAAGTACCTCTGGGATTTCTGGATTTAGACCGCCCGGGCCTAGATCTGCCATGGTTGTTTGATTGTCCACGTCTGTTTCCTCTGCCTCGACTCTCCATGTTCAAGGCTGAACTCGAAGTGGAGCCATGGTTCGACTGCATTTTTATTTCCTCCGTCAAAATCATGCTGACGACTTCATTGTATACAAGCTTTGATTTTCCTACGGAGCTACTGATGGCAATAACGACACCATTCCAACTTTCAGACAACTAAATGAGAATCAATAGGGTCCGAATCTCATTATCAAATGTTATCCCGACCAAGGCGAGTTGATTAGATAACTTATTGAAGTTATTCAAATGCTGCTGAAACTTTCACCTGCAAACATGTTCATAGTAAATAATCTTTTCATGAGATGTACATTGTTTGCGGCTGAAGGCTGCTCGTACATATTAGAGAGCGCATCCATCAGAGACTTGATGGATGTTATATGCTCGATATTGAACGCCACAGATTTTGACAACGTCATTCTGATGGTTCTAAGGGCTTTTCAATCAAGCAACTCCCACTCCTCCTTGTTCATGGATGTTGGCTTAACCTTCAACGATAAGAGCAATTCCTTCCCAAACAAATAATCTTCTATCTGCATCTTCCAGAAACCAAAATTGTTTCTATTGAACATTTCGATTTTTGAGCTCTTTTCATTCAACATCTTGATTCGCTAATCTAGAGATGGAATTAGCTCAAATGGATAGCGCGGTTGCATCCGAAATGATCGAAAACCTAATAAATTCAAGTCGCTCGAAAAACGGACCCAAAACAACTCTGAAAAGTTCAGTCAAAGTTTGGTCAAACTGGTCAACTATGCTGACGTGTCGGCCGATGTGGCACGATGATGTGGCAGTGCTGACGTGACACAATGGCGTGGCAATGGGGACCACCTACTGGCGTGGCAGTGGGGTCCACTTGCTGATGTGGCACCCTGGATGGCTAACATGGCGCTTTGCCGGCGGCTGACTCAGCAATGCTGATGTGGCTAGGTATGTGCCTGCGGGTCGAAGCTGGTTCTCGTCGACCGAGTCTTGGGTTGATCTGGTCTGAGTCAGCGTCTAGGTCAGGTCGAATTCTCTCCGGGTCGGGTCAAGGCTGACGAGGCCAGGATGACACATGCAACGTGTGCGGCGCGTGAGGGAGCTGGTCACCAACGCGTGGCGAGGCGTCTTGCTCCGGCAAGACGCGTAAGGGCGCGTGAGCCTTTGTCTGAACTCCGTTCGAGCTTCGGCTTGCTCGGTTCTCTTCGTCTCAGTGAGTTGAATGCGATGGTGGCCTCAAAACTTGGCTTCGATCCACTAGACAAAGCTTTGATTTCGGGATCACTTCCAATCTAACTTTTCTAATCCAACCGGGCTCTAATACCACTTGTTAGGAACCTGTGAGTATCCAGATTAAAGTGACACCAAAGATTTAACATGGTTCGATCAATAACGACCTACGTCCACGGAGCACACACACCAAATATTCACTATCGTCAGAAAAATTACAATTCTCTCTCTCTCTCTCTCTCTCTCTCTCTCTCTCTCTCTCTCTCTCTCTCTCTCTCTCTCTCTCTCTCTCTCTCCCTCCCTTCTTTCTCTCTGCTCTCTCTGAGCTTCTCACTCTTGTACTGTGTCATTTCTCAGCCCTCTATTTATAGGGCTGATCTTTAAAATCATAATTAAATACAATAAATAACAAATTTGGGGGGTTTACAATCATGATGTAAATGGAGATAAATTGCACCTCGTGAAATTAATTGCAACGCGTTTTCCAACTCAGCTCCATGAATGGATCACGTCTCCAACTCAGCTCCAGCTCTCCTGACTGTCTTTTGGCTCCAGCTCTAACACAATACTCATAGGATAGAAACTCTCGTATAATTGCTGTTGAGAGGAATTGTATATATATAATAGCTTACAGATGTTATAAAAACTACAAAACTTGTGTCTTAGAGTAATTACATGAATTGGCAAAATTATAGGAAAGACTAGCGCATAGCTATAATTACAATCTTTACATAAATGGAATAATTATAATTACAATATTTACATAAATGGAAAGAAGTGAATGAATACAATTCCTCAGATTATGAAATGGAATCGAGCTTGCTATCATCTGTTGATTTAATCTTGCTGTCATCATCTGTTTTGAAAAGTGTTTCATTTATAGACATTAATATTTTGTGATTTGTGAATAAAATAATTTATGGCTATATATTAATTTTTAGGCTACAGTGATCTTTTAGAAATTTTATTTAAAATTATTTGGACTCTTCTTATAATATAATTCATGTTGTTGTGCATAAATACTCAGTCATTTTCAACAAACTCATTTCAATAGGCTATTTAATGCCCATGCTCCTTAGTAATAACTTGCTAATTTTGCTTCTCCTCCTCTTTTAAATCAATGATATCTCACGTTTAATTTGTCCAAATTGGAACAGTCAAAAGAAAAAAAAAAATTACTTGTTTTATTTCTTAGGCATTGGGACCTATTACAAAAGTGCAAATTTGAGTTTTATACGTTATTGGTTTTGAAATGTGGAAGGTAGGGCTTGTTTGTCCATATGGGGTAAATTTTCATAAGTGTAAAAGGGTTGAGCGAATGAATTTCGTAATTGGGACTGATAGTGCATGTGTTACAAACACAATGAACAAAATCGAAGGAGATGCTTTAAGAGCTTCGGCTTCATGTGGCACATGCAAAATCACGTCATAATGTATATTCATTTTTTAGATTTTGTGGAATTTTGAATGGGAATTAAAGACACCTCTCAAAGCACAAATGACCAATCTAGAATAGGCTCATAAAATTTCATTGTATCCTAAGTCCAAGGACAGAGGAGTATGAGAGTGATAAGGTTGAAAATATTTCACAAACAAGGGGGAGAAATGTTTCTTGAGAGTGACCTCATTTTAGTTTTATACCTTAATAAATGGTGTGGGGATATGCCACGGCCCAGTCTCTAATGGCAACGCGGCCCAACTCCTACGACAGGCCCATAACCAGCTAAAGCTGGCAAATATAAGGATTAGGAGTATGGTTTTCTCCATTTTCCGCACTGCATTCTTCAAATCCAGTCCATCTTTGTCGGCCCATAGTCATAGGCTGGGCCTGCGAAAGATGGCCCGTCCCAAGTTCATGGGTTCCCTCACTAAATGTTAATATAATGAAACTAAATATTAAGAAGAAGAAGAAAATATATATATATATATATATATATTTCACTTTTAATGTTTGCTTATCTTTATGAAGGAAAATAAAAAATATACAGTAAAAAAAAATTAAATTAAATTTTATACGTCCTTAACATTTGGTTGATGCTGCCTTGGTGGGTCTAAAGTGCTTGTCCAACTTGGAGTTTTGGGTCTTAAAAAAAATATTTGATTTCTCTTAATTTTTAATCATATTAGAACAATTTTTTTTATTTTTAATAGTATTTAATATAAAGAGAAAATATAATAAAAAATAAATTTTCTTCCTATTCCACCTTCCTTTTCTTTCTTTTTTTTTTGAAGTAAAATCATTTATCCAAACTGATCATTGGGGATTATAAAGAGTTATATGTACAACAATTTGAGAATATTTCAAAGAACGACTCTTCTATTATGTACATTTCATAAATGTGTATTATAAAATTATTTTTGCATTGTATTTAAGAGTATGAATTTTGGGTTTTAGATTTAAATTTAAATGGATGTGGATAGAATTTAATATAATTTTATATTATAAATTATTTAAATTCGCACATATCGAAGTTCAAACTCTTATCCAAACATATAACGTATAAAAGTATAGATTTTAAACCTTGAATTTAAATTTGGGTAAATATAAAAAATTAAAAAAATAATTAAAAAAAAACTTGTTTAGGAGCATAAAATTTTAGATGTTGAATTTGAACTTATTTAGGTTTAGACAAAATATAGCATAAAACTATTTCATATTTCATTTAAATTTATAAAAATTCTAAAATTCAAAATTTGAAATTCATACTTTCATAAATTATATTAATTATTAAAATTTTAAATCATTAAAATTTATAGTATGAGTATGCTACGTGCCTTGCCGTAGAAATTTTCTCGTAAAAAATATTTTTAAATTGAAATCTAGTTGATGCCTTAGACTTTCTCATTCTTGCTTATTTGAATATTAGTCAAATAAATGTGAGAATCTTTGCAAACTAAATAAAAACATTTCATGAGAATATTTTTAATACCGTGAATTGGAAACAAACGATCTTACAATGCAGCAACCAGCAGTAAAATATATAGAAAATGCAATCACGCAAATTATATGAAAACAATAAAACAATGAGATGAAAAATTACGTGGTTCGGCAATGTTCATATCCATGGAAGCAAACAGCAGTAATTTTTCACTATTTTATGTCAAAAAGACATAGATTACAACATACAACCTATACAACTTCTCAATTTAAAATTTGAAAACCAGCACTAAGTAATCGAGCAAAACCGTCAATGGTTTGAAGCTGAGACTAAACAGTCGATGTAATAGGAACAAATCCGTCGTTTTTTCTCTGCATCTCGACAAAATCGTCGATGATTTGATCCTACAAACTGGTATCTTTGTTTTTCACCATATTCTCTTTGTACATGTGTTCTACTCAACATATGAGCCACATGTTAGGATAAAAATAAATCTTTCAAACTCACCCAAATGATACCAAATCAAGAGATGAAAACATTACTTCTCCTCCATTGCCACAAACTCCAATAATTCATCTACCTCTTCTCCATTGCCACAACTCCAATAATTCATCCGGCAAAACACAAGTGTAGAATTGAATATGGGACCTTAAGATTACTAAAATCCAATTTGTTTGTATCACTTAAAAAAAATCCAAATGGGCACTTCACGCTATTTTATAACTAAATTAAGAGAAGCTTAAATCAATTGATCTTAAAATTAATTGAGTACGGCTCAAAATTATGAGCCAAACCTCCTCAATGCCAAAAAGCTGCTTCAGCCATGCCTGCCAGAATTTCAACTAAGCATCATGATCCTCTCAAACCCATTTGTAGATAGACAATAATTATCCATATATGGGTTCTATTTGGGGCTGGATGAACCGTCGCTCTCTCGATGCAGCATCTAACAAGGATACAAAAAGAGAAGAGAAGAGCAGAAAACAGAGTAAAACAGAGACAGGCAGAGGGAATTGAAAAAAAAGAAGAGTGGGTATTAAAGACACTGAAGTTTCATATACATGGTGAAGGACTCCAGAAAAGAGACCACCTTGAGGTACTCAGGGCCCCTGTTTCATTTTGGTAACATGAAGGTACTTAGGGTTCCTTCTATAATCTCTCCTACCAACTTAATGGACTTGGTAGCTTCATTAAAAGTGCGCATGACACACAAGCTCTCTTGAACAAAATGAAAGTAGAAAGTGCAGCATTTTAAATTGATAGTGGTGGGGTGGGCAAGTTACCAAAAATATGAATATGACAAGCACTATTCTTTGATAATCAAATCATGTCTTTGTTGGAAAAAAAATATGTGTAAATTAATTTGTCGACCTGAAATGTAAAGAAATTAATATAATAATATATGTAAATTGTTGAGTTATGCACCATAGGTGGAGACAGAAGCCACCAACCCCTGCAGCTTATGTTGATTTTGCAGAGGAGACCAACAGCCCCTCCACCAACCTTGTCTACCATGGTTGAAATGTAGCCACCAACCCTGCCCACCTTGTTTGAATTAACACCCCCCCCCCCCCCTTTTTAGAGGCTATATAAAGGAGATGTATGTGTGTGTAACTGTGAGTGGGGCAAGATGTAGAATTGTGTGCAGCTGTGTGTGTGGGTGGCAAGAACCGAGAGTTCTTATGTGCAGAAAGTGTTGTGTGGTGTGATGTGCGCAGAGTGTGCAGAGAGTGAGGAACAGAGAGTTGTGGTGAGAGAGAGAGAGAGAGAGAGATTTGAGTTGAGCATTATGGCTCCTCCTGCTTGTATTATTCTCCCGGTGGTAAATAGTGAAATTGTGTGTGCTCCATGGACGTAGGTCAGGTTGAACCGAACTATGTAAATTTGGTGTTCCATTCTTGTTTGTGTATTTTTGCTCGTGTGCGATTGTTGCTCATAGATCCACCCCCAACATTTGGTATTAAAGTGAGGTTAGAACAAAATCGTCAATTCAAAGAAAAATTCCTGGATTGGAGCCCTTATCCAGTAGATCAAAATTCAATTTTGAGGCCACCATTACATTCATCTCGTCGATACGAAGCCAACAGTGGCAACCGGAGCTCCAAATGACCTCATACGGCACCACATGCGCCTGTATGCGCCGCCAAAGTCTAGGCAACGTTTCCACGCACTCCCATGCGCCTTCACATGCCGACAGACAGTCAGCAGATCATCCCACGCACAATCACGTGCCGGTAAAAGATTGGCGAATGGACAGAAGGAAGAAGACAGTCCACATCATCGGACACGTCAGCCGAGACTCGCGCCATGCAGTCAGCTTGCCGCGTCAGCACCCAGTCAGCCGCAACGTCAACGCCACGTGGTGCTGAGTAAGTGGCCCAGTCAAAAGCCGCGTCACCTCCATGTCAGCAGTCGAGCCAGTAGCCACGTCACCCCAGGCCCACGCCACGTCAGCACCACGTGAGTAGTTGGGACCCACAGTGGGCCCCACTTTCACGCGCCAGTAAGTGGGCCCATAATGCCACATCAGTAGTGGGCCCCACGCAACCACGTCAACAAACGACATTAGTTAACGACATCACTAACACCGTCAGGAATACTCCGTTAGTCAGATGAATATTCCGTATACTTGACCTGATTTGACCGAGAGTTTGATCGGGCTTTTCGAAGCCATTTCAGGTCCATTTTTCGAACGACTTAAGCCATCTCTAAGGTTTTCGGCCATTTCAAATCCAACTGTGCTGTCCATTTGAGCTAATTTCTTCTTTAGATCAGCGAATCGAGATATCAAACGAAAAGAGCTCTTAGATCAATATGTTTGACGACATGAACTTCAATTTCTGGAAAATGCAGATTGAAGACTACTTGTTTGGTAAGGAGTTGCACTTACCATTGAAGGAGAAGCCAAAATCCATGAAGGAGAGCGAGTGAGAGTTTCTTGACCGAAAAGCTCTCGGAACTATCAGAATGACGTTGGCAAAGTCTGTTGCCTTCAACATCAAGCACTTGACAACAACCAAATCCCTTATGGATGCACTATCTAATATGTACGAGCAGCCATCAACCGCGAATAAGGTACACTTGATCAAAATATTGTTTACCATAAGTATGTCTGCAGGTGAAAGTTTCAAAAAACACTTGAATAATTTCAACGAGCTGTCGGATCAACTCGCCTCAGTTGGAACTACATTTGACAGTGAGATCCGTGCCCTACTAATTCTCAATCAGCATCCTAAGAGTTGGAAAGTTATTGTTACTGCAATCAGTAGCTCCGCAGGAAAATCAAAGCTGAAGTACGACGAGGTTATCAGCATGACTTTGACGGAAGAAATCGGAATGCAGTCGAACAATGCCTCCACTTCAAGTTCGACTTTAAACGTGGAAAGCCAAGGAAAAGAAAGCAGGCATGGACGATCAAACAATCGCGGCAAATCTAGGACTAGGCGGTCTAAATTTAGCAATCCTAGAGGTTCCCAGGGCACAAAGAACATTGAGTGCTACAATTGCGGAAAGGCCAGGCATTTCATAAACCAGTGCAAAGGTTCGAGAAAGGAATCTGAGGCGAAGATAGAAGCAAATCTCGCCTCTTCCTCAAGAGAAAAAGATGCATTGATATGCTCTTTCGAGAGCAAGCAAGAGTCTTGGGTCTTAGACTCTGGAGCCTCATTTCATGCCACTTACTGTAAAGATTGCCTAGAGGAGTACACACCAAGTAATTTCGGTAAAGTGTACCTTGGCAACGATCAACCTTGCGACATAACCAGCAAGGGAGTTGTGAAGATCAATATAAACGAGTCAGTATGGAAGCTGAAGGATGTCAGATATATTCCAAACCTAAGAAATAATTTGATCTCAATTGGTCGGCTGGCAGATGAGGGATACACAACGACATTCATTGGCGATGAATGGAAAGTTTCAAAGGATGTACTAACGATTGCGCGAGATAAGAAAAGAGGAACACTTTATACAACCTCCAATGCCTACATGTCTATTTCAGTTGCTGTAGGAAATGACGACAACAACATATGGCACTAACGACTCGGTCCCATGAGCGATAAAGGACTTAGGGTGATGCACTCAAAAGAAAAATTGAGTGGTCTACAATCAGTGCAGATTGACATGTGTGAGGATTTCATATTTGGGAAACAGAAGAGGGTCAGTTTCCAAACAAACACCCGTGTCCTAAAGAAGAAGAGACTAGAACTAGTCCACTCAGATATGTAGGGACCGACACCCATCTCTTCCATAGGCGGAAGGAATTACGTTGTCACGATCATTCTTGGAAGGTATGTGTAACATCCTCAAAATTTTCACCATTTTATTTTTTTTTTATAATAATAAATTACTCCAATACTTGCATGTAATGGGCATCCCTATGCAGCGGAAAAATATAAATCACATAACCACATATACATACATATATATATATATATATATATATATATATATATATATATATATACAATACTAGAATTCAGTATTTTTAACCATAGCTACATAATACATCTCTCTCTCCAGTGTCAACTACCCAAAAATACAAAACCCTACACAAAACTTACCCTCTGAACTAAGGTAATCAATATATTCTCTACTCGCGAGCCTGATCTGCTCGCCCAGCTGTCTCACCTGAAAAATGGTAATATAATGGGGTGAGTCGATGCTCAGTAAGTGGAAATATGCTATTACTAGTGCATGGCGACCAAGTCATAAAATTATAATAATAATAATAATATTTAAAAACTGTATAATCTGACAATTCTGTACAACACATGTATAAAAACTTAAAACATTTGTATCATCTGAACTTTTTATCATATATAGTGCTACATCATACTACATACAATAAAAGCTGTAAAGTTGTATACATATACATAACTGTGTTCTTTCCCTGAGACTCTGTATGTCATGATTTGACCCCTCATGATAGGGTTGTGCGGCCCGTAAGCGGGACTTAATCTGGTCGACCCTCCAGATAAGTCAATATACTCTGCACTACTCCATCCCAGCCAAACTGCATACACTCCTAAGCTCAGGACTGGCTGCTACCTCGTCAAACCGGCCCCCCTCAATCCAACGAACTGGGGAGCTGCATACTCTCCGAACACGGTGTAGACACCCCATTTTTACCCAAACCCAATATTAGTTTATTATTATTATTATTATTATTATTATTATTATTATTATTATTATTATTGTTATTAGTATTTTTATTATCATTATTTTATTATTACTTTACTCTTATTAGTTTGGATATATTTATTATTATATTATTACCATAAAAGTATGAAGAGAATAAAAATGAAAAAGGAAAAGAAAAGAAAGAATTTTAGGGTTGCTTTTTTTATAAATTGGGGGGGTGGAGCGCACAGCCGGGAGACATCTCTCTTCTCTCCCTCTCCTTCTCACACAGTCGGGAGCCAAGCAAAAATACGAAAAAAAAAAAAAAAAACCCTATTCTTTTCTCACAAAAACACGCAGCGCAGGCCAGAGCACCAGAAATTTTTCTCTTTATCCAGCTTCTTCTTCTTCTTCTTCTTCTTCTTCTTCTTCGCCTACACCCAGCCTGCTGCAATCCTCTCATCGCTCTCAACCTCCCTCACAGCCCCATGACACACACCCACACTGCTGCAGAGAAGAGAGTCGCAGCACCTCCATCGCCATTCGCAAGTTCCCCATAGCAGGTATCTCCAACCTACAACCCCGACAACCCAGCACGTCGCCGTCATCCACGCCCCTCACCGTCGCTGTGGCCCACGCCGTTCTTCTCCGTCGTCAGACCAGATCTGTTCATTCCCACGGCTCGTTATCATCTCCATCTCCGGCGGCCATCTCTACCACAGCGGCCCCAAACCAACAGCTTCGAGAGTCTCTTTCGTCACTGTTACCACCTTGCCGTCGCGCACGCACCAGCCTCCAGCCTCCCTTCGCCCAGCGTGTTGAAGCTCTTCCCGGGCCTCACCTGCAACTCCAGCCGTCCTCCAGATCCGCCGTCTCCAGCAGACCACCCACGCAGCACTGCTGCTGGCCTTCCCGAACACAGCCCCACTGTAAGTCCCCTACCTATCTGCACACACACACTTTTACATACACAAACACACACAAGTAGATTATATCATTATCATTATTATAAGTTTTTTTTTTTTATATATAATCATTTCAGTAATATTGATGCTTATTTTTTTTTTAGAGGTATTAAACATTTATTATTATTATTGAAGGATCTTTATTGTTTGAATTTGTTTTAATATTTAAAGTGTGTTTTTTGCTGTGTTTATTATATATATAAAATATTAATACTATTGTTGTCTGTTACATTGTTTGTTTTAATGTTTAATATCCATGATATATTTTTCTTGTTATTATTATTGTATACTTTAATATTGTTGTCATATTATCATTGTGTATTTATTTTGTCATATTATAATTATTATGTTGCATATTTATTTTAAATATATATTTTTGCATATTTATGTGATTATTATTATTATGACCTTATATATTTATATTTATGTTATTATTGATTGCATATTTTAATTGTATATTTAATTTGCATGCATAGGTATTATTGTCATTGCCTTAATTATTTATTGGCATATTTATATTATCATTTAATTGTATAGTTTACATCTTATTATTGTGATCACCTCATATGTTTAGGTGCATATTTATGTTACTTTTACCTACCCTTCTTATTGTATATTTGATTACATATTTATTTTCGTATTATTATTGTATTTCCATGTTAGATTTTGGTATATTTCCTAATTATCACATGTTTCCATATTGTACCCATATATATATATATATATATATATATATATATATATATATATATATATATATATATTTGCATAATAGATTATAATTTGAAGTGTTCCCATAATTTCACTTGATTTTGTTTCCAAATTGTATAGTTTACATGTTAATTATAGGATTAGTTTATTTATTTAATTATTTCCATATTGTACATGTTATCATTAATTATATGCTAATATTAAGGTAGGTTTGTTATTATTAAAATATGCTTATTATTATTATTATTATTATTATTATTATTAATGTTATTATTGCTGTAATTATTATCTTTATTATTATATACATATCATATGTATATTTTTAGATATGTGGTATTATTTTATATTATTATTATTATTATTATTATTATTATTATTATTATTATTATTATTATGCAGGTATATATATATGTGTTAAAATAGATGTTATTATTACTATTAGTGTACGTATATATATTTGAGTTACGTATTATTATTGCCATATATAAGAGTACAGGTCATTTATTATTATCATACATACATATTTAGAAGCTAAGGTAGCGTTATTATTATGTGATATTATTATTAGTATACTTTAATTATTTATGTAGTGTCATTGTGGTATCATTTTATGTTATTATTACAGTATAGCGTTGCAATATTAATATGATATTTTTAGTATATGAATATTATCATAGTATTATGTTTTCATTATTGTTACTATTGTTATTACTTTCTGTTATTATTAATATTAAATATTCTTAGTATTTTTGTTTCTCAGGTATATTCAAATTTTGTATTATGTATTATGATATTTACTCTTATTATTTTATTTTATAGTATTATTTATTTTTGATTTTTTTATACCTATGATTTTAATGCTATGGTATTAGCCTTCGGGCTTCACGTACCTTAAGCTCTAAGGGATTATATATGTATATATTATATTTATTTATTTTTCACTTGTATTTATAAATTCATAAAAGGAGTAATTTAAAGACTTTTTAAAATTAACTTAGGGATAAGTCTAAATTAATTAGGTACCGTTCGTAAGGACGGGCGCGTAGGGGGTGCTTGTACCTTCCTCTCGCGTAACCGAACTGCCGACCCCAGCTCTGGTAACGTAGGCCCATTCTACCCCTAACGGGGTAGTAATTATGTGTTCTAACCACACTAAAGGTTAGTGGTGACTCCAATATTCCATATTTTTTTTTGAAAATTAAAACTGATTTTTATTTTGCCGCCCGAGGCACACGCACTTCGGGACGTCGTGACAGCTTGGCGACTCTGCTGGGGATATTAGAGAGTCGAGCCAGTAATTAATTAGAAATTATCTCAAGTTCAAATTTAATAAATCTTTTAATTATTCATTATTTTGTGAATATTGTAATTTGTAAATAACTTTGATTAATATACTTACTTAATTACAATATTAAGTAACAAATTAATATACTAAATTTGCAAATTGTAATTTGTAAATTAATATACTTAATTACAATATTAAGATACAGATTTTCACAAAATTAGCATACTAACAAATTTAATTAATCAAAGTTATTTACAAATTACAATATTCACAAAATAAGGAGTAATTAAAAGATTTAATAAATTTGAACTTGGGATAATTTCTAATTAATTACTGGCTCGACTCTCTAATATCCCCAGTGGAGTCGCCAAACTGTCACGACGTCCCGAAGTGCGTGTGCCTTGGGCGGCAAAATAAAAATCAGTTTTAATTTTTAAAGAAAAATATGGAATGTTGGAGTCGCCACTAACCTTTAGTGTGGTTAGAACACATAATTACTACCCCGTTAGGGGTAGAATGGGCCTACGTTACCAGAGCTGGGGTCGGCAGTTCGGTTACGCGAGGGGAAGGTACGAACACCCCCTACGCGCCCGTCCTTACGAACGGTACCTAATTAATTTAGACTTATCCCTAAGTTAATTTTAAAAAGTCTTTAAATTACTCCTTTTATGAATTTATAAATACACGTGAAAAATAAATAAATATAATATATACATATATATTCCCTCAGAGCTTAAGGTACGTGAAGCCCGAAGGCTAATACCATAGCATTAAAATCATAGGTATAAAAAAATCAAAAATAAATAATACTATAAAATAAAATAATAAGAGTAAATATCATAATACATAATACAAAATTTGAATATACCTGAGAAACAAAAATACTAAGAATATTTAATATTAATAATAATAGAAAGTAATAACAATAGTAACAATAATGAAAACATAATACTATGATAATATTCATATACTAATAATATCATATTAATATTGCAACGCTATACTGTAATAATAACATAAAATGATACCACAATGACACTACATAAATAATTAAAGTATACTAATAATAATATCACATAATAATAACGCTACCTTAGCTTCTAAATATGTATGTATGATAATAATAAATGACCTGTACTCTTATATATGGCAATAATAATACGTAACTCAAATATATATACGTACACTAATAGTAATAATAACATCTATTTTAACACATATATATATACCTGCATAATAATAATAATAATAATAATAATAATAATAATAATAATAATAATAATATAAAATAATACCACATATCTAAAAATATACATATGATATGTATATAATAATAAAGATAATAATTACAGCAATAATAATAATAATAATAATAATAATAATAATAATAATAATAATAATAATAAGCATATTTTAATAATAACAAACCTACCTTAATATTAGCATATAATTAATGATAACATGTACAATATGGAAATAATTAAAGAAATAAACTAATCCTATAATTAACATGTAAACTATACAATTTGGAAACAAAATCAAGTGAAATTATGGGAACACTTCAAATTATAATCTATTATGCAAATATATATATATATATATATATATATATATATATATATATATATGGGTACAATATGGAAACATGTGATAATTAGGAAATATACCAAAATCTAACATGGAAATACAATAATAATACGAAAATAAATATGTAATCAAATATACAATAAGAAGGGTAGGTAAAAGTAACATAAATATGCACCTAAACATATGAGGTGATCACAATAATAAGATGTAAACTATACAATTAAATGATAATATAAATATGCCAATAAATAATTAAGGCAATGACAATAATACCTATGCATGCAAATTAAATATACAATTAAAATATGCAATCAATAATAACATAAATATAAATATATAAGGTCATAATAATAATAATCACATAAATATGCAAAAATATATATTTAAAATAAATATGCAACATAATAATTATAATATGACAAAATAAATACACAATGATAATATGACAACAATATTAAAGTATACAATAATAATAACAAGAAAAATATATCATGGATATTAAACATTAAAACAAACAATGTAACAGACAACAATAGTATTAATATTTTATATATATAATAAACACAGCAAAAAACACACTTTAAATATTAAAACAAATTCAAACAATAAAGATCCTTCAATAATAATAATAAATGTTTAATACCTCTAAAAAAAATAAGCATCAATATTACTGAAATGATTATATAAAAAAAAAAAAAAAAAAACTTATAATAATGACAATGATATAATCTACGTGTGTGTGTTTGTGTATGTAAAAGTGTGTGTGTGCAGATGGGTAGGGGACTTACAGGGGGGCTGTGTTCGGGAAGGCCAGCAGCAGTGCTGCGTAGGTGGTCTGCTGGAGACGGCGGATCTGGAGGACGGCTGGAGTTGCAGGTGAGGCCGGGGAAGAGCTTTAACACGCTGGGCGAAGGGAGGCTGGAGGCTGGTGCGTGCACGACGGCAAGGTGGTAACAGTGACGAAAGAGACTCTCGAAGCTGTTGGTTTGGGGCCGCTGTGGTAGAGATGGCCGCCGGAGATGGAGATGATAACGAGCCGTGGGAATGAACAGATCTGGTCTGACGACGGAGAAGAACGGCGTGGGCCACAGCGACGGCGAGGGGCGTGGATGACGGCGACGTGCTGGGTTGTCGGGGTTGCAGGTTGGAGATACCTGCTATGGGGAACTTGCGAACGGCGATGGAGGTGCTGCGACTCTCTTCTCTGCAGCAGTGTGGGTGTGTGTCATGGGGCTGTAAGGGATTTTGAGAGCGATGAGAGGATTGCAGCAGGCTGGGTGTAGGCGAAGAAGAAGAAGAAGCTGGATAAAGAGAAAAAAATTTCTGGTGCTCTGGCCTGCGCTGCGTGTTTTTGTGAGAAAAAGAATAGGGTTTTTCTTTTTTTGTATTTTTGCTTGGCTCCCGACTGTGTGAGAAGGAGAGGGAGAGAAGAGAGACGTCTCCCGGCTGTCCACAGCCACCCCCCCCCCCCCCCACCCCACATTTAAAAAAACAACCCTAAAATTCTTTCTTTTCTTTTCCTTTTTCATTTTTATTCTCTTCATACTTTTATGGTAATAATATATACAATAATAATGATAATAACGATAATAATAAAAATAATAGCAAAATAATAGAAATAATAATGAAAATAATAATAATAATAATAGCGGTAAATAATAATAATAATAATAATAATAATAATAATAATAATAACGGTAAATAATAATAATCATAATATAATAATAATAATAATAATAATAATAGTGAAAATAATAGTAATGAAAATAATAATAATAATAATAAATATATCCAAACTAATAAGAGTAAAGTAATAATAAAATAATGATAATAAAAATACTAATAACAATAATAAGAATAAAATAATAATAATAATGATGATAATAAAAATTCTAATAATAATAATAATAAACTAATATTGGGCCTGGAAAAAAATGGGGTGTCTACACACGGCTGACGACACCCACACACTATCTGAGATATGTGGTTGCACTCTATCTATATTTAACAACGGTACCATGCTCTATATTCTGTGTCTATGCTGTATCTGTCTGTAATCTTTCCACAGGGATCTGATACTATATATATACGTACTATACTCTTTATACTGTTTTCCTTATATTTCCAAAATAACCATAACACTATATTACTGTACTGTAAATACTATAATATCCATAGCATCTTGATGCTATAACTGTGTAATCTGTCTATACTTTCTTTCTATATAATCTATTTGTATTTTCTTTCTGTATAATCTAAGTGTTATGGCATTTTGGGAAAAACATAACTTTTTATATTCACTGTATACATTGCTCTGAATAAATATTCGTATACTGATATATATATATATATATATATATATATATATATGCAAACTATGTATGTATAAAATATACAATTATCTCACTATATCTGTTTAATTTGAAATACTGAAAAACTACCTAAAACTCCATGTCAATATCATATACTTAGGCCACACATGCTTTAAAAATTCATATCCTGTATAATATCTGGTATAAATGCATACATATATAATATTTCTGATAACATAAATAAATTTCCTAGCATAGCATATTTCCCTTACTTTATCTCTGAAAAGCCCCTACTATACTCTAGCCCGATACCCGCAGGGCTCTTCACTCAATACCCTGAAAACCACATCCCTCATAACAAAACATTAGTATTTCTTCGTGTATTGTATTTCCTATAACTGAGGGAAAGACAAATACTGAATAAAATGTCTTATCCTGAGATTGGGACGAAATCCAAATCAACTTTTCCAACGATCAGCTCCAGAAGACTTGTAGAGAACTTCGCCAGGAGCGTCGTGGTGGCCTTAGATCTTCAATCCAACGAGAAACGGGCCCGGAATCGAACAGAGAAGGGGAAGGAGTCGTAGTAAAGAGAGAGAGAAGAGTTCTGCGCTGAAAATTTGTCTAAAATCCGGGTTTTTCATTATTTATAGGGCCAAATTCGTCGACGAGACACGTCACCTTGTTGACGAGTCCTTCAATAATTTCGTCGATGAACTTCCTCCCTCATCGACAAATTTTAAACTGTCCCAAAAATCCTTCTCAGTATTTTCTCGTAGACGAGGCGTAGCTTCGTCGATGAGGACCTATGGAAAATCTTTTGGGTTATTCTTTCCAAAATGCAATGTTGTCGACGAACACTTCGCATTCATCAACGAAGCCTGCTACCTCCTTCTGTTTCTGTTTCCATTTCCCTCTCTCTTAATATTTAAATATCATTATTTCTCGTGTCATTACAGTATGGGTTTACTTTCTGAAGTATAAGTTGGAAGTATTTTATGCTTTCAGGGTACGGAAAGCTATGGTTGAAAACGAAATTGGTTTGAGAATCAAGAAACTGAGAACAGACAATGGCGGTGAGTATCAAGACATTGGGTTCAAGAAGTTCTGCTACGAGCACGGTATCAGTATGGAAAGAACTATGCCAGGTACGCCTCAACACAATGGCGTAGCTAAGCGAACGAACCAAATGTTGACTAAAAGAGGTAGAAGCATGCGTATATAGTTAGGCTTACCATTGCAGTTCTGGGCAGAAGTAGTCGGCACAGCAACGTACTTGATTAATAGGGGTCCATTAGTACCATTGGACCACCGTATACCAAAAGAGGCATGGAGCGTAAAAGAGGTGAGACTTTCACATTTGAAAGTTTTTGGTTGTGTTGCATATGTACATATCAGTGATCATGTTAGAAACAAGTTTGATCCTAAGTCCCGAAAATGCACCTTCGTCGGTTACGGTGAAGATGAATTTGGATAATACATTTGGGATGATGAAAACAAAAAGTTGATCAGAAGCAGAGACATGATTTTCAACGAAAAGGTGATGTACAAAGACAAGCACACAACAGGATCCACCAAACCAGTTCAGATGAAGTCAACCTATGTAGATATGGATGATGTCCCATAATGTGTCAGGACACAACAGTAAAATGCTGATAATCCTCAAGCGGAGGAACCAGTGGAGCAGATCATCGCACCACCGCCTCCTACTCTAGCTCCGGAGCTTAGGAGATCTACTCGGTCCCGTGTACCAAATAGAAGATATATAGATTCTAGCTCCGGAGCTTAGGAGATCTACTCGGCCCCATGTACCAAACAGAAGATATATAGATTACTTATTTCTTATAGATGGAGGAGAGCTCGAATGCTATGATGAAGCATGTCAGGTGGCAGATATGAGCAAGTGGGAGCTTGCGATGAAGGACGAGATGAAATCCCTCACCTCCAATAGAACGTGGGAACTAGTTGAGTTGCCCAAAGGTAAGAAGGTCCTTCACAACAAGTGGGTGTACAAAATCAAAGAGGAGCATGATGGCTCCAGGAGGTACAAGGCTCGGTTTGCAGTTAAAGGTTTCGAGCAGAAGGAAGGAATTGACTACACCAACATCTTTGCACCAGTTGTGAAGATGACAACCATCATATCAGTCTTGAGCATTGTTGCCTCAGAGGGCCTATATCTTGAGTAGTTAGATGTGAAGATGGTGTTTCTTCACGGTGATCTTGATGAGGAAATTTACATGCATCAGCCAGAAGGATTCTCAAAGAAAGGTAAAGAGAATCTAGTGTGCAAGTTAAAGAAGAGCTTGTATGGTCTCAAACGAGCTCCCAGACAATGATACTGGAAATTTGACAGCTTTATGCACAGGAATGATTTTCTATAGTGCAACGTTGACCATTGTTGCTACTTCAAGAGATATCAGTATAGTTATATCATTCTGTTGTTATATGTGGATGACATGCTAATCGCAGGACCAGATATAGAAGAGATCAGGAGATTGAAGTAGCAATTTTCAATGGAGTTTGACATGAAGGACTTAGGCTCAGCGAAGCATATACTTGGGATGCAGATCTCCAAAGATAAGTAATAGGGAACGTTGCAGTTATCTTATTCGGAGTACATTAGCTGTGTTTTATAGAGGTTTAACATGAGCAGCGCCAGAGCAGTAAATACACCATTGGCAGGACACTTTCGCCTCTCCAAGGATCAAGTTCCCCAAATAGATGAAAAGAAGGACTTCATGGCTAAGGTACCTTATGCCTTAGCCATTGGAAGTCTCATGTACGCCATGGTTTGTACCAAACTGGACATTAGCCAAGCAGTGGGAGCAATCAGTAGGTTCATGTCAAATCCAGGGAAGACGCACTGGGAAGCAGTGAAGTGGATCTTCATGTACCTAAGAGGTACTGTTGATACGTGCTTATGTTTTGGCAAAGAAGACTTGAAAGTCAAAGGGTATGTAGATTTTGATTTTGCTAGTGAAGTTGATCACCGCAGGAGCACCACCAGATATGTGTTCACTGTTGGCCCAACAGCTGTTAGTTGGATGTCGCAGATACAAAAGATTGTTGCCTTATCCACTACAGAAGCTGAGTACGTAGCAGTGATAGAAGCTAGCGAAGAGATGATTTGGCTTTAGGGTTTGTTGATAGAGCTTGAATTAAAGTAGGAGAGGAATGTTTTGTACAGTGACAGTCAGAGTGCGATACATCTGGCAAAGAACTCTGCATTTCATTCCAGAACCAAATATATTGAATTGCGTTATCACTTCATCAGATCTTTATTAGAGGATGGAGTACTGACACTTGAAAAGATTCAAGGTAGTAGGAATCCAACTGACATGTTGACGAAGGTGGTGACTATAGAGAAGTTGAAGTTGTACTCAACTTCAGTTGGTCTCCATGGTTGAAGACAAATATGAGCACATCATTTATCTACGCACTGGTTGATATGGTGTCTCCGTCTTCAAGTGGGAGATTATTGAGCTGTGCACCATGGGTGGAGACGGAAGCCACCAACCCCAGCATTTTATGTTGATTTTGCAGAGGAGACCAGCAGCCCTCCACCAACCTTGCCTACTATGGTTGAAATGCAACCACCAACCTTGCCCATCTTGTTTTAATTAACACCCCCCCCCCTTTATAGGCTATATAAAGGAGATGTGTGTGTGTGTGTAATTGTGAGTGGGGCAAGATGTAGAATTGTGTGTGGTTGTGTGTGTGGGTGGCAAGAATCGAGAGTTCTTGTGTGCAGAAAGTGTTGTGCGCAGAGTGTGCAGAGAGTGAGGAACAGAGAGTTGTGGTGAGAGAGAGAGAGAGAGAGAGAGAGAGAGAGAGAGAGAGAGAGAGAGAGAGAGAGATTTGAGTTTAGCAGTGTGGCTCCTCCTTCTTGTATTATTCTCTCAGTTTATAGTGAAGTTGTGTGTGCTCCGTGGACGTAGGTCAGGTTGGACTAAACCATGTAAATCTGGTGTTCCATTCTTGTTTGTGTATTTTTTCTTGTGTGCAATTGTTGCTCATAGATCCACCCCCAACATAAATAAGAGAAGATTAAATTAAAATAGTGCAAGTTCAGAATCACGAATATTTTGTTGTTCTAAAGATGGTATTATCTCCCTATGTGCAGATGATGTTGACGAATGTCATCTCGAAGATAAAAGTCAAAATTCACTCGTAACAATATCAATCTACTGTTACATTGATAGAAAGATGGGGAGAACCGTCCAAATTGATGCTCACATATGAAAAATATAAAATACAAAACTAGTAATTGAGAAAAGGAAAAAGAGAAGAGATGATGTTGTGTGTCAATTTCTCGTGTATGATATTATCTCCTTATATAAAGATATAAACACCCTTTCATTAAGGTTCTGTTTGGATTAAGAATTTTATTTAGAAAAAAGAAAGGAAAGAAAATAATAAAGAGAAAACTCATTTTTCCTTAAATTTTCCTTCTCTATTAAATATTATAAAAAAAATTATTTTAGTATGATTAAAAATTAAGAAAACCTAAATATTAATGATGGGTAAAATCAAAATTTTATTTATTGATTTGGTATATTTTCTTTATTTTCTTTCTCACTTTTCTTGATTGCTAAACATAAAATTTTAAATTCCTTAATATTTTCCTTTAATTTCCCTAATATTATTCGAGTTCCAAATGGAGCCTAAAGGAGTCATTTCTTGAAAAACACCTATTACAAATACTATCTTTTATGTAAAGAGATAACCCTTGAATAATGCTTGTTAGAATAGGTATTTTAGATGGTAAAAATAATATATATTTATGAATGAGAGACGAAGGTATCTCATTCTAACATAATTTCATTGCTGCTTACAACTTCTCCTAAAGTACTCTCTTACTTAGGCATTGGAGAGATCCCCTGCAGTACACCCCGAGTCCTCCAAACCGCGTTTGTTTTCGTTATTTTCAGGTGATCGATATTGGAAAGCTTTCCATAGGTTAGATCAACATTTTTTGTAGCAACATTTGGCGCCGTTTGCGGGAACTCTTTTGAGAGGTTTTAAATTTCCGATCCTTGATCCCTACATCATGACAATAGCCACCAATTCCAGGTTCGACCCTGTCACGGGTGATCAATCACCCAATCCATTCATTCTGCACCCGAAGACTGTTCGGGAATGACAAGAGAGGAATTTCTTATCTTCCAAAGGAGAATGGAAGTTTCTCAGAAGAAGAAGGAGGACATGTTCAACATGCTCTTACAGCAAATGAGTCATGGAGAACTTGCCCCCACCAGCAGCTGGTTAATCCTGACTCACAGGAGAAAGCGGAAGACCTAAAGGAAAGTAATGGAAAAACCAACCCCACAAAGAAGGTGGAGGACACGAATAGCGTGGGAGTCAATGAATAACGATCGAACGAACTGGAGGAGAGGATCAAGAAAATTGACCAAATAGAAAAGATGATGAAGGAGGCTCGTTCCAACCTGTCCTGCAGGGAGACCTCATTGAAGACTTCAGATCCACCCTTCATCAAAGAAGTGATGGAGGTCCTGTTGTCAAGTAAGTTCAAAAAGCCTACCTTAGAAAGGTATGAAGGTTCAACTGACCCGGTTAATCACCTAGATACCTTTAAGGTATTAATGCAACTACAAGGCGCACCAGATGTTATCATGTGTCATGTGTTTGCCGCTACCCTTAAAGGGAATGCCAGGGCATGGTACCGAACCCTAAAACCAAGATCCATCAAATCCTTTTCAAAGATGGAACAAAAATTTGTTAGACACTTCATCAACCGCCATAGGATGGCAAAGACCTCAGCTCATCTCTTGAACCTGATCCAAGGAGAAAGGGAAACGTTGAAAAAATTCATACATCACTTCGTCGCTCCTACCTTAGAGATTCGCAACTTGGATCATGGGGCAGTATTGGCAGCCCTAACCACAGCCCTCCAACCTGAGGACTTCTTGCACTCCTTGGGGAAAAGGCCTCTGGCCAATATGGGGGAACTAATGGCACGAGCACAGAAGTATATCAATCTAGAAAAAGTAATGGACACAAAAAGAGACCGAGTTGATTTGAAAAAGAAAAAGCTCGAGGGATATGGAGGAGGCCTCCAAAACAAGGAAGAAGTCCTACACTCCTCTGAACGTCTCGCAAACCAATGCCCTAGGGGGCTCTGACCCAATCTAGCATGCCCAGAAAGGAGATTGTTTCATAAAATTGCACCTCTGTCAGTCATATCATCAAACATTTTGTGTGTCTCTATTAAATTATCAAACTTTGCATACATATCTATAAGTGTTGTCACGCTACTCGATTTTAGTACAAAAGATGAGCACAACTCATTAGGTAAAAGAAAATCAGCCCAACTAACGAGCAACGCTCATAAGGCCAGAAGACTGCCCAACAAATAAGCACAGTTCATTAGGCAAAATCGGCTCAATTGACAAGCAATGCTCATGAGGCCAAAAGACTACCCAAACAAATGAGCACAGCTCATTAGGAAAAATAGGCCTAACTGACGAGTAGCGCTTATAAGACCAAAAGACTGCCCAACAAATGAGCATAGCTCATTAGGCAAAATCTGCCTAACTGATGAGTAACGCTCGTGAGATCAGAAGACTACCCAATAAATGAGCACAACTCATTAGGAAAAATTAGCCCAGCTGACGAGCAATGCTCGTGAGGCTAGAAGACTGACGAGTAACGCTTGTGAGGCCAGGAGACTACCCAACAAATGAGCACAACTCATCAAGCAAAATCAACCCAATTGACGAGCAACACTCGTGAGGCCAAAAGAGCTATTCGACAAGAATTCCCCAGGAAAGGCAGTTTGGCAAGAATGCCCCACTAAGGGCAGCTCGACAAAAATGCCACCAGAAGAGCAGCTCGGCAAGAATGCCCATGAAGAGTGGTTTGGCAAGAATGCACATGAAAAGCGGCTTGGCAAGAATGCACATGTAGAGCAATTTGGCAAGAATGCCAATGTAGAGCAGCTCGACAAGAATGCCCATGAAGAGAAGCTCGGCAAGAATGCCCATAAAGAGTGGCTTGGCAAGAATGCACATGAAGAGTGGCTCGGCAAGAATGCCCATGTAGAGCAGTTCGACAAGAATGCTTATGTAGAGCAGTCAAGAATGTCAATGTAGAGCAGCTTGGCAAGAATGCCAATGAAGAGCAGCTCGGCCAGAATGCCCACAAAGTGCAACTCAGCAAGAATGCCCACGAAGAGCAGCTCGGCAGCTCGGCAAGAATTCCAAATGAAGAACAGCTTGGTAGCTCAACAAGAACCACCATGAAAAGCAGCTCGGTAGCTCGATAAGAATGCTCATGAAGAGCAGCTTGGCAAGAATGCCCATGAGGAGCAGCTTGGCAATTCGATAGAATTTCTGTAAGGAGCAACTCAGTAAGAATGCCCATGAAGAGCAACTCGGTAGCACGGCAAGAATGCCCCATGAAGAGCAGCTCGGCGACTTGGCATGAATGCCCCACGAAGAGCTGCTCGACACGAATGCCCCACAATGAGCTGCTCAACACAAATGCCTTATGGAGACCTGCTCGACACAAAATGCTTGTCAAAGACCTGCTCGGCATCATCGGCTCAGGTGGCCCAAAAAACCCAGCTCGGCACAACTCACACATAGAAACATCGACTCGGATGAGCCGGCATGTTAGTACATTTGGCTCGGCAAACCACACCCAAATTCGGCTCTGAAAATCAGTTCGACAAAGCCATGTATGCCTCCACCTCAACTCGGACTAGCCGACTCCCCCTTGAGTTCGATTCGACAAGGCCAGGAGTGTCGTAAGATAGAATCGAGAAAGCCGAGCATGCCCTAAATCTGGCTCAGCCCAAGCCTTCACTCCATGGAGTAAGCCTGAGTAAGAAATCTCCTGTTAAGAAACTATGCATCACTACTTTGGATTGGTTCATCACCCAGATCAAACACAACTAGGCTCCACAAAAGCCCAACAGGAACAAATTTTGAACTTTGGGAACATGGTTCAAAACTTCGGAACTAAGGGGGGGCAAATGATATACCCCAAATATATCACCTACCCTAAAGAGAAGGCATGTGCCCAACATTAATAGGGGAAATCACCTACAAAGTCAATCGCTCGACCAGAGCCATTGACGCCGACCATATAGTGACCGGAGTGATCCACGCCCGCACTATAATGATCAGAGTGATCCATGCCAAGTTATATAAATGACAGATCTACCGGGGTCAAACTTGGCCAATATAAAAGGGGTACTACGGAGATGCTAAGGTATCCTATTCTAACACAATTTCACTATTGCTTACAACCTCTCTTAAAGCACTCCCTTACTTAGGCATCGGAGAGATCCCCCATAGTATACCCTGGGTTCTGCAAGCCGCATTTTTTTTTCGTCCTTTTCAGGTGATTGAAATCAAAAAGCTCGCCGAAGGTTAGATCGACATTTTTGGCAGCAACAATGAATATGCATCTCTAATACATATTGGAATAGATACTTCTTACATAAAGTTGTATAATTTAAATATAGATTATTCAATAATTTTTTAACAACAACAGTAACAACAAAACCAAGTCTTAAGTCCCATTAGGTGGCATTGGTTATATGAATCTTTTTCCATCAATTTATGCGATCATGGACTATTTTTTAAAAAAAATTCAAGACTGTTAAATCTTTACTCACTATCTCATTCCAACTTATTTTAAGTCTACCACAACCTCTTCTACTGCCCCCCAAAGTAACTAACTAACTCTTCTTCACTAGTGCAATATGTGACCTACGTTTCAATTGCTCAAACCATCTGAATCGTCCCTCCCTTATCTTATCTTCTAAATGAGTTACACCTAACTTATTGCAAATATGTTCATTCTTTAATTTATCTTTCAATGTTGTACTACTCATCCATTTAAGGATTCTCCTCTCAGCAACTTTTACTTTTTGGATATTATATTTCTTCATCGTCCAATATTCTGATCCATATAGCATAACTGACCTTATATTCATCCTATAAAACTTTCTTTTTAATTTTAAGGGTATTATATGATCACAAAGCACATTTGAAACACTTTTTCATTTTACCCAAACTACATTAATTATATGCATTACATCATCTTCAATTTCTTCTTCAACTTGCATAATAGATCTAAGGTATCGAAATCTACAAGTATTATTTATTTCTTCATCATCAAGAATAACTATGTTCTCGCAATGTCCCAGAGAAGAAGGTATCGAAATCTACAAGTATTATTTATTTCTTCATCATCAAGTATAACTATGTTCTCGCAATGTCCCAGAGAAGAGTCTAGAATAGTGAGGGGTAAAAATAATAAAGATTTGATGGACTTGCCACTGACCTTTTATTTACATAAGTGCGGTTTAGTTCAACTAATTACTATTCATTGATTGGTGTCGAGACTAATCCTAAACCAATGAACTAATAGTTAAGATCTACATTTACTAGAGTTAGAATTGAGAGTTCAGTTATGTGAGAGGAAGGTACTAGCACCCCCTACACATCTTCTTTATGAACGGTACTTAATTAACTATGGATTATCCATAAACTGAATCTAATGGTCATTAATGAACTCCTTAATAAATAAATAAATAATATTAAAATTTTAAAGAGAAAAAAAAAAGGGGGGGTGTAATTTAGGATTGCCTAATAAGACCTCCAAAAAAAGGAATCTTATTACATAAACCCTCCTCATAACTAATATTGGTGAGGTCTGAATCACTTTTTTACCCTTTGTTTAATCATTGGTACGTACACACACTAAAATAGAATATATATATATATATATATATATATATATATATATATATATATATATATACAGATAATAATCAAACAAATTCATCAAATTTATATATATATATATATACAGATAATAATCAAACAAATTCATCAAATTTGAGCAAAAAAAAGTCTTTAAAACATTCCTAAGTTTCCAAAAAAAAAATTTAAGATTTTTCTAAAATAAAGTTCAACATTTTTTCTACAATTCTCTAGGACTTTTAAAGATTTTTTCTCCATTTTATTTATTTTTGGCATTTTTTTCCTATTTTTTTATCCAAGTCAAAATAACTCAAATAATTGTTATTTTTTATTTTTATTTTTTATATGTTTTTCTAATTTTTTCTAATTTTCACTAGTTTTTCCAACTTTTAAAACTTAAAAAAATTAATTAAAAATTAATTTATAAATAAAATAAAATAAAATGGTGGTTATGGTTACACCAGCTCAATTGATTTAAACTGGTCAACTTAGGTTGACCTGAGTCCAACCGAATTGACTCAATTGAGGAAAAGGACTGTCATGTGTCAGCCAGCGGTGACAACATGTGACGCTATATTTATATTTTACATTTTTTATTTTTTTATTTTTGTTTAAATTTATTATAGTAGGGTGACATCAACATGACATCACTCATCACATGATAGAATACTATGGACTTTGGAAGAATGTCATAGATTGCTGATATGGCAGCAATCTACAGATAGTCAGGATCACGCCACATCGCTACCCAAACATGTTGTCTTGACTACGCCACGTGTCACCATTTGTATGGTGGCACATGTCCCACTAATTATATATATTTAAAAATCTAATAAAAAAACCCTATTTTTCTTTCCTTTTCTTTTCTTTTATTTTCTCTCTTCTTTTCTTTTATTTTCCTCTTCTTCTCCCATACCATCTCTAACCTCCCTCTCTCCTATGTGCATCTCTCTTTTGTTCTTTATTTTTTTATTTTCTAACCTCTCTCTTTTTCTTCGATCTTTTACTCTCTCTTTTCATTTTTCTCATCTTGTTTTTTTGTTCCCCAAATTCAAATGAAGTAAAAGGTAGAGACAATTTAAGTATGGATCTGAAACCTATAGGTGAGTTTTTCCTTTTATTTTGTTTTTTATTCAATTTTTTATCTGTGATTCTTTGAATTTTCTTTCAATTTTTCCTCGAAAATTTTCTCAGGAACCAAATACAGTTTAGGGTTATTTGAGATCAGACGTATATGGTTGGGCTACATTTGATTTGAGCTGGATTAGGCCTTTGACCGAGTAAATTGGTAGGTTGGGCTTAGGAAAGGACTAAGCCCAGTTAGGCTTTGAATTGAGTTAGATTTAATTGGGTATGGTTTTAACAATCAGATTGATGGGTTGATTTGGGTCCAGATAATTAGGTGGGGTTTGGTTTAAAGTTTAAATGTACTTAGTCTAAATTCAATTAGGACTTGGCCAATTGGGTTGGACCTAATATGATTTAACATAGGTTTCTTGGGTTCTAAGAACGCTGGATTTGGGTCAATGGATCAATGGATAAAGGTTAAGGTTGACCTGGGTCCTAGGTCATCGAGTCATTTGACTTGAACCTGAGTCGGATCAAAGGGTATTTAGATCTGAGCTTTTTCGGATTCAAATTTGGACTTAATCTTTCCAATATGGTTATTCAAATTTTGAGACAATGTTGAATTCTGTTTCAAACTCAAATCCCAACTTGAATTTAAAATTCAGCAATGCCAAAAATTAAAACAGGATTAAACTGAATAATATAAACCTCTATTCCAAAATTCTGCTAACATATTCTTCCTTCGCTCAAACTCTCTTCAAAGTCTCCACCACTCAGTGAAAAGTAAGATGTACTCCCAAGAGGGGGTGAATTGGGATTTTAAAATTTATTTTTACCTTATTTAATTAATTCTTTTTTAAGTTCAACAACCACACATACAAAGTTGACTTACAATCACAAGTTCAACGGAAAATTAATTTAACTAAAACATTTATGAATGAATATACCAATTTGAATATCCCTTTCAGCAATTTAATTTAATCCAACTAAGATAACCAAAAACAAGATTCACAATGAAGAGATCTACCCCCAACATCCATGAGGGGAGGGATTTTTATAACAAACATATTGCAATAATGTGGCCAACATGCATTCACACACAACACACTCCACTATTAATAGAGTTGGTGGCTATTAGATTTTCTATATTATTGGCTTACTCCACCATTAATAGAGTAGGTGGCTACTTAATTTTTTTTATATTATTGACAAATTATTTTTGTTCATGAAATAACCAAGAAATGTTATCAATTTCCTATTTTAAATAGAAAATCATCAGTTTGTCTCTAATATTAATTATATTCTCAGTGGGAGCCAAAAATATAATAATATTCCATTTGGACTAAAAATTTTATTTATTTGACTAAATTAAATTATTCAATTTATTTATCAAATAATAAAATAGATAGTCCACTAGCAAAGATCAAAACATTCATTATTGTGCTACCCCATAGGTTCAAACTAAGCTGGTAGTAAGTTGGTCAAACCAATCTACTAATCAAGGTTGGCGTCTAGCAACACTCCTTAATAACTAGATAGTATGAAGTACACAATTACGTTCAAGAATCCGTTGAAGAATAATGTAGTATTTTCTTCTGTCATTACAACTTCAGGTATACCCTAGGATATGGTCCAACTATCAAATCTTAATAGGTAACCTATTATGTTCAATGTCTATTATAACTGACTAATGAATGACATAAGAAACTTTTTTTCTTCTTTCATTCAATTTCCCTAGCTAAGGTCTTAATTTAGTCGTTATAATTAATGACAAGATAGAGCTCAAACTCATTACCATGAGTTGACGGATTCCTTCTTAATCAATTATTAATTTTATAAGTATTAAATCATACCCAATATCTTTTCAATTATCGCCCTAGGGCAATAGGTGTCCAGAATCAAAGTGTGATCAATAACATGTTAATCACTATGAAGATCTTAGGTCAAAGAAAATATTTACATTATATTCCTCAAGAAAATATCCTATTGACAGTTTGATAGTAATTCTAACAATTAGGAATTTTCATTTGAGTCAGTTCAATGATCATATCTCCATATGCATCATCTATATATGCAATTTTGTTAATGAGATCAACTAATCTCTATCTTATAGAGACCACCACATATATGTTGATCTAATCGAATCATTAGTGTCCTAATATTAATGATCCTATGACCAAGAACAATTTGGATTAAATAGTAAAAGACCTAACTCTCATTATTACACACTCCATCATGATGACAAGCCTACAAATTTAAACAAGATCTTTATTTAGTTAATTAAATAATTAAATAATAAAATTACTAGTGTCATTTATTAATTAAAACTATTTGATAAAAAATGTGTTCAAACTATGTGAGATTGGATCTTGGACATACTAGTTCAATTCCCGATAGAGATAATAAATGTCATTAGTGTTTATACTCCTCAAGTAAGCTTAGCAAAAAATCTTTAGAGAAAATTTTGGGAAGATATGGATAGTATTATACAAGGCATACCAAGGACTGAGAAAATATTCATAGGAGGAGATCTGAATGGACACATTGGAAGGAAAATAAAGGTTGTGAGATGATACATAAAGGATATGGATATGGAGACAAAAATATGCATGGGGAGATGATCTTAGACTTCATTATGTCTTGATTTTTTTTACAATGAATACTTATTTTAAGAAGAGAGAATAACACTTAATAACTTTTAAAAGTGGACAAAATAGAAGTCATATAGATTTTTATGTTTTTTAACTAAAAGGGTAGATCGTTTATCATGCAAGGATTGTAAAGTAATTCTAAGTGAAAGTCTAACCACACAACGTAGAGTCTTAGTGCTAGATATAAAATGGGAGAAAATGGATTAAATAAACTAATGTAAGAGAACTAGGTGGTAGAACCTAAAGGATAAAATATAATAATATTCAAAGAAAAAATTATCAAAGATGGGATTGGACTATAAAGGATGGAATAAATACAAATACTCTTTAGAGTAAATTAGCTAGCTCTATTATAAAGATAGCAAAAGAGATTTTAGGTGAATCTAAAGATGTCCAAAGAGTCGTAAAGAAAAAAAGAATTTGGTATAAAACGTGCCAAAAATGTAGAAACATGGATAACCTTAAAAAGTATAAAGATACGAGAAAAGATGCAAAAAAAAAAAAAAAGAGTCATTAGTAAAGTTAAGCACAAATCATTTAATAATTTATGTGAAAGATTATATACAAAAGAAGAGGAAAGAGGTATATTTAATCTTCCTAAAGGTAGAAAAAATAAGAGTAAGGACTTAGAAAATATAAAATGTATAAAAAGTGAGGATGATATTGTCTTTGTTAAGGATGAAAACATGAAAGATATATGATGAAGTTACTTTAATAAGTTGTTTGATGAAAACCAAATAGAAGACTTAAACTTAGAATTGACAAATGTAGAAAAGACTAAAAATATGGGACACAATTATAAAAATTAAGAAAATGTCAAATGAATGAAGGAAAACCACTTTAATATCTATGTACAAAAATAAAGGAGATATTCTAAATTGTTATAACTATTGTGAAATTAAATTTATGAGTCATATGATGAAATTGTAGGAAAGGGTAGTTGAACAAAGATTAATACTAGAAATGAAAGCCTTGGAAAATTAATTTTGTATTACGCCTAGGAGATCTACCACAAAAGATATATATCTTTTAAGAAAATTAATGAAAAAAAGTTTAGGAAAAAGAAGAGAAACTTTCATATGGTATTTATTGACCTAAAGAAAACATATGATAGGGTACCTAGGGAAGTTCTATGATAAGTTTCAGAAAAAGTAAATAAATGAAATGTATGTAATAGGTATACTAATGTCATTAAGGATATGTAGAATGGAGTGATGACTAGTGTAAGGGTTATAGATGGAGAAACTAGAGAATTTCAAATCACCATATGTGTACATCAATGATCTATTTTGAGCCATTATGTAACGAACAAAAATTTTTATTATTATTATTAATTAATTAATTATTATTAATAAAATTAATTAAATTAAGAAATTTGAGGATTGTGGGTATATATATATATATGTCTATATACTTTAATACATATAAGGATAAATATTATATATATATATATATATATATATATGTATATGTATATGTATATGTATATATATAAAAGTAAAGTAAGGGATAAAGGTAAATAAAAAAAAAAAAGGAAAAGGAAACTTAGTTCTTAAGCTTCCTGTAGCAAACATAAAATGGAAAGGAAAAAAAATTAAAAAAAAGAGCTTCACGCACAGAAAGGGAAAAAAAAAAAATTCACATCAGTACATCTCACGCTCTCTACTCCTCTCTCTATGATTTCGTGGCAGATTCTCACCCAATTGAAAATCTGAAAATACCACTGAACTCCATTCTTCGCCCCCAACATTTCTACTGAACTGGATTTGTTGTAGGAGCAACGTGAGCATATCTCCTGGGGTAAGGAAATTTCCCATTCTTACCTCAATTTTTCTTAAATTTTAAGCCAAATGGGCGATGGACATCACCACGAGAATTTAGGGATGATTCTCTACAAGTCTAGCGGAATAGATTTCTCGTGGGGTCGTTGTAGAAATAGCCCCAAAATTAGGATAAATTGGTTATTTAGAAATTAATTATTATTTAATTATTGTAAATTAGGAAAGGTTAAAATAATATTTTATTGGGATTGATTTGATTGAATCAGGGTTCGGGTGAGTGCCACGGGTATTTTGGGAGGCCTGCACGCGTGGTTCAGGGAATCAGGTAAGGGAAAATAAAATTATATCAGTATTTTATTAAAGTGAACTTGTTATTTACAAGCATACGAAATTTATTATTTATCGATATGATTTTTTTTAGAACAGCTTGAGTACTGGAAAATGATGATTTTGTTTAAGGTTTATATTTGGGATAATTGTATATGATACTAAATTAATGTGACATGGGAACAATTTTTCCTAATAAATTGAATATAAATTACTATAATATTTGGATTTGCATGTGGAAATGTATTGATCTGTTGGACTACTGTGTGGGGATGTGTTGATCTGTTGGATACCTATGTAGTAATGCATTGATGCATCTGTGTGAACTAACTAGTGTGGTTATTCGTATCCATCTCAATATAACCTTGGCATGAGGAGGTTGTTATATTGCCTAGATATAAATCATGATATCATGTTGGCAGGTCGAGGAGTTTGTCATATTGTCATTTATATGGGGTAGGACATTGGCAGGTCGAGAAGCTTGTTCTAGTGATGTACGACAGGTAGGCCATGAGGATTGGATACTGGTGAATAGTGGTGCCTGTGTGGGTCACGTGTTGCGGAAGCTGGAGTGGTGCTTGTGTGAGCCACGTTATATCCTGTGTGGATAATGGCGCCTGTGTGGGCCATGTTTTGTATCTTGTGTGGATGGTGGCACCTGTGTGGGCCATGTTATGTACCATGTGTGGGTAGTGGTGCCTGTGTGGGCCATGTGTAGACAAGAAGTACGTTGGTGCCTATGTGGGCCACGTACTGATATGTACGCAATTGCTCTGTGTGGGCCACGTACTGAGGACATTGGAAGACGAAGTATAAGTTGCATGATTCCTGTGTGGATGTGTTGTACATGTGAATTTAATTCAAACATAATAATAATTATATAGCATCCTGTGAATGCATATGTGTGCATGCAGCAAGGTAAACATAACACCGGGGGCTTGCTGAGAAAGGCGAGCGCTCTGCTAGGTAGTTTCTTGGTATCAATGCAAAGGGATGCTACTTGTATGGGTGGGTAGACATCCCGATCCTCTTTACCTTTAAAATAATAAATATATGTATACTGATGGCGAGGTAATTCTTCACCTGAGGGTTTACTGAGTAAGGTGAGTGCTCTGGTAGGTAGTTTTTAGCACCAGAGCAGAGGGAAGCTACTTGTATGGGCAGGTAATCTTCCCTATTCTCGGGGACTTTCACCTGCATAAAAATTATGTACTTGTGCATATTGGATGTGTGTGTGATATCAGGTGTCAGTGATATTATTAATGATACGTTTTCTCAGTTGTTATTGATTTTATATGAGAAGCAGTTTATTTTAATATATAAATATTAAAACTCATTTGTCAAACACTGTTATAATTTATTCCACCCATACTGAGAAGTGTCTCACCTTAATGGATTAACAACTTTTCAGGTTCTTCTGAAGATCGGGTTTGAAGGCCTAGGCTGGGACTGTTTTTGCTGCTTTCTTTTTGGGGTATTGTGAGATACTGATATATATACAGATATATATTTGTACTGGGTTATGTTTTAAATGCTGATTATGGATACGGATATTTGGATGTTGTAGTATTCGTTTTTGGGTTGTTATATAGAACTCTGGTATTTATTTGAGGTTATTTATTTATGTTTCGTTGCGTGCATGTTAATTATGGTATCAGATACAGGTGATTAGAACATGTGGCACCCAGGCCCCACTTGGCGGGTTTGGGGCATCACATTGTGGTATCAGAGCATTAGGTTATAGGTTCTGCAGACTTTAGGATTGATTAATACCAGAGTATAAGTATGAACAAGGCCAAGGAAAAGAATGGGTAGATTAGGATGTTGATAGGAGATTTTGAGTTTTGTTTCGTAGCTTAGAGGTAGAAATCCCTTGATGGACTTCTATGAGTTTCTGAATCCGTCCAGTTTCAAAAAATCACGGTGAATCCATTGACGGTGATGTTTCTGAGGAGAGAGACTGGAACTCAGAATTAGAACTTGAGGGTTAGGTTGATTTGGGGATAAGCTAGTTGTTTGATGTTTTAATTGAGGATTTAAATGTTAAACTGATCAGTTGTTCTATAAATGCACCTAACGTGATATGAAGGTTCTAAATTCGCTTTTGTCCTACCCGCAGGATGGATTCTTGGGGAAAGGATGTTGATGTTAGAGGGGAGAATTATGTAGGAGCTACGAGTGTAGAAGAGATCAATACGTGCACTCTACTCCGGGGTTTAGCTCGGCAGGTTTGGGAAGAATTAGGCGAGACTCTGAAGGATAGAACTACCCTCATGTGAACCAGGGTTGTTCGATTGACCAATTTACTCCCCTGAAACCTTCTGCATTTGTGGGCGGTGTTGACCCACTCATAGCGGAGAGCTGGGTGCAAGAAATTGAGAAAATATTGGCAGTATTATCTTGCACTAAGGCACAGAAGGTTCTTTTCGCTACGTTTAAGCTAACAGGGGAGGCCGAGCGTTGGTGGCAAGTAGTGAAGCTGCTAGAGGAATAGCGGGCAGTATCCACGAATATGACCTGGAGTCGATTTAAGGAGCTTTTCTACGATCGGTACTTCCCTACCGCCACTAGGGCTGCAAAGGCAGAGGAATTCTTCCACCTGACTCAGGGGCAACTTACTGTGCAGTAGTACACTGCGAAGTTCATGGAGCTCTCCTATTTTGCACCTTTTATGGTTCTAGATGAATTCCAGAAGGCAAGGTGGTTTAAGAGGGGATTGAAATCGAGAATTCATGAACAAGTGGCAATCCTAAAGGTACAAAGCTTTTCAGAGCTGGTGGATAGAGCCACCGTGGTAGAATTGAGTCTACAAAGGAGTGTAGAGATGGCAGAGCAAAGGAAGAGGCCTATGCCTCCCAGTTTTTCTGATGATGCCAGACAAGGCTCGTGGAAGAGGGACAGATATGTTAAGGGACAGAGATCTGATAGAGGTGATTGAGGACGTCAGAGCGATTCGTCACCTCCCTATTGTGCTCGTTGTAAGTTGAAGCATTGGGGAGAATGCCTAACCAAGAACATTAAGTGCTATTAGTACAGCAGATATGGCCACATGGCCCGAGATTGTCGGGGACTGCCGAACAACGCACCCGCTCCTGATCAGCACCAGAGGAATGAGCCACTGCCTCATGGTGGTCTAGCGTGTGTATATACCATGGTTCCGGCTGATAAGGATATTGCTCGTGGTGCAGGACCAGGCATGATTTTATATTAAAGATTGATTTTATTTTAGATTCATATGCTTACTTAGAATTGTGGAGTATATTGAATTTGTGGTGTAATGATAATTAAGTAATTTTAGAATTTTGTAAAAGGATTGATTAGTAAATTTTGAGGACGAAATTATTTTAAGAAGGGGAGAATGTAACGACCCAAAAAATATTATTATTATTAATTAATTATTTAATTATTTAAAAAATTAATTAAATTAAGAAATTTGGGGATTGTGGGTATATATATATGTATATATACTTTAATACATATAAGGATAAATTTTATATATATATATATATATATATATATATATATATAAAAGTATATATAAAATGGATTTATAAAAGTAAAGTAAGGGATAAAGGGGGGGAAAAAAAGGAAAAGGAAACTTAGTTTTTAAGCTTCCTCTAGCAAATAGGAAGTGGAAAGGGAAAAAAAAAAAAAAAGCTTCACGCGTAGAAAGGGAAAAAAAAAAAAAAAAATTCAGGCCAGTACTCCTCACGCTCTCCACTCCTCCTTTCTCTATGATTTCGTGGTGGATTCTCGCTCAATTGAAAATTCGAAAATACCATCGAACTCCATTCTTCGCCACCGACATTTCTACCGAAGTGGATTTATCATATGAGCAACGTGGGCATATCTCCTGGGATAAGGCAAATTCTCATTCTTACCTCAATTTTTCTTAAATTTTAAGCCAAACGGGCGATCAAACACCACCACGAGAATTTAGGGATGATTCTCTACAAGTCTAGCGGAACAGATTTCTCATGGGGTCGTTGTAGAAATAGCCCCAAAATTAGGATAAATTGGTTATTTAGAAATTAATTATTATTTAATTATTGTAAATTGGGAAAGGTTAAAATAATATTTTATTGGGATTGATTTGATTGAATCAGGGTTCGGGTGAGTGCCGCGGGTATAATTTTGGGAGGCCTACACGCGTGGTTCAGGGAATCAGGTAAGGGGGAATAAAATTATATCAGTATTTTATTAAAGTGAACTTGTTATTTACAAGCATATGAAATTTATTATTTATCGATATGATTTTTTTTAGAATAGCTTGAGTACTGGAAAATGATGATTTTGTTTAAAGTTTATATTTGGGATAATTGCATATGATACTAAATTTGTGTGACATGGGAACAATTTTTCCTAATAAATTGAATATAAATTACTGTAGTATTTGGATTTGCATGTGGAAATGTATTGATCTGTTGGACTACTGTGTGGGGATGTGTTGATCTGTTGGATACCTGTGTGGTAATGCATTGATGCGTCTGTGTGAACTAACTGGTGTGGTTATTCGTATCCATCTCAATATAACCTTGGCATGAGGAGGTTGTTATATTGCCTAGATATAAATCACGACATGACGTTGGCAGGTCGAGGAGTTTGTCATATTGTCATTTATATGGAGTAGGACATTGGCAGGTCGAGGAGCTTGTTCTACTGATGTACGACGAGTAGGCCATGGGGATTGGATACTGGTGAATAGTGGTGCATGTGTGGGCCACGTGTCGCGGAAGTTGGAGTGGTGCCTGTGTGAGCCACATTATATCCTGTGTGGATAATGGCACATATGTGGGTCATGTTATGTATCTTGTGTGGATGGTGGCACCTGTGTGAGCCATGCTATGTACCCTGTGTGGGTAGTGGTGCCTGTGTGGGCCACGTGTAGATAAGAAGTACGTAGGTATCTATATGGGTCACGTACTAATATGTACGCAATTGCTCTGTGTGGGCCACACACTAAGGACATTGGAAGAAGAAGTATAAGTTGCATGATTCCTGTGTGGATGTGTTGTGCATGTGAATTTAATTCAAACATAATAATAGTGATATAGCATATTGTGAATGCATGTGTGTGCATGTGGCGAGGTAAACATAACACCGGGGGTTTGCTGAGAAAGGCGAGTGCTCTGCTGGGTAGTTTATTGGTATCAGTGCAAAGGGATGCTACTTATATGGGCGAATAGACATCCTAATCCTCGGAAACCTTCGCCTTTAAAATAATAAAGATGTGTATACTGATGGCGAGGTAATTCTTCACCTGAGAGTTTACTGAGTATGGTGAGTGCTCTAGTAGGTAGTTTTTAGTACCAGAGCAGAGGGAAGCTACTTGTATGGGCAGGTAATCTTCCCTATTCTTAGGGACTTTCGCCTGCATAAAAATTGTGTACTTGTGTATATTGGATGTGTGTGTGATATCAAGTGTCAGTGATGTTATTAATGATACGTTTTCTCAATTGTTATTAATTTTATATGAGAAGCAGTTTATTTTGATATATAAATATTAAAATTCATTTGTCACACACTCTTATAATTTATTCCACCCTTACTGAGAAGTGTCTCACCCTAGTGGATTAATAACTTTTCAGGTTCTTCTAGAGATCGGGTTTGAAGGCCTAGGTTGGGACTGTTTTTGCTGGTTTCTTTTTAGGGTATTGTGAGATACTGATATATATACAGATATATATTTGTACTGGATTATGTTTTAAATGTTAGTTGTGGATACGGATATTTGGATGTTGTAGTATTCGTTTTTGGGTTGTTATATAGAACTCTGGTATTTATTTGAGGTTATTTATTTATGTTCTGTTACATGCATGTTAATTATTGTATCAAATATAGGTGATTGAAACACGTGGCACTCGGGCCCCACTTAGTGGGTTTGGGGTGTCACACATTATCTTTTTGCCTTAATGATGAACCAACTGATTAAAAGCATTCAAAATGAGGTTCCATGGTATATATTGTTTGTAGATGATACTGTATTGATTGATGAAACTAGGGGCGAAGTAGAGACTAAGTTAGAATTACGGAGAGAAGTTTTGGAATCTATAGATTTTAGCATAAGTAGAAATAAGACAGAATATATAAAATGTAATTTCAGTAATGGTAGGAGGAATATGGGAGACAAAGTTAAACTTGTTGATAAAGAAATAAATAACGCTTGCAGATTTTGATATCTTGGATCTATCATGCATGTTAAATGAGAAATTGAAAATGATAAAATGCATAGAGTTAAAGCGAGTTGGATAAAATGGAGAGGTGCTTCAAGTATGTTTTGTACTTGTAGAATACCCTTAAAAATAAAAGGAAAGTTTTATAAGACGATTATAAGATGAGCTATGCTATATGGATCAAAATATTGAGCAATGAAGAAACAGAATATCCAAAAAGCGAAAGTTGTTGAGATGAGAATGTTTAGATGGATGAGTGGCATAAGACTAAAAGATAAATTAAGGAATGAACATATTCACGATAAGTTAGGTGTAGCTCTTATAGAAAATAGGATAAGGGAGGGATGACTTAGATGGTTTGGGCATTTGCAAAGTATGTCACATAATATGTCAATGAGGAAGAGTGAGTTAATTATTATGGGAGACGGTAGAAGGGATATGGTAGAGTTAAAATAACTGGGAATAAGATAATGAGTAAAGATTTAATAGTCCTGAATTTGTCAAAAGAAAGGATTCATGATTGCATAAATTGGCGAAAAAGATTCATATAGCCAACCCCACTAGTGGGACTTAAGGTTTGGTTTTGTTGTTGTTGCTGTTGTTATTGTTGTTTTAACTCTTTGAAAGTTGAATAACCCCAATCAAAAGTCAAATTTTCTTGGTAAAAAAAAAAAGTACTGTAAAGGAAATAGTGGGCTAGAAAAATAAACGTAAAATTTGACTAGAAAAAAATATATATATTTCGCCCTTTATGAAAATTTCTCGAGTATAGTAAAGAAACATATAAATTATAAATAAATATTTTTATATTTTTTAAAGTAAATAATTAAAATACACATACATTCACATTTAACAATGACATTGGCCAAACAAATTCCTCATTTTACTTGTAAGTCATGGGTCTTTTATATTTATTGTTTTAAAAAAAGTACTAAATTTCAACACTTAAATATCTACTTAGAAACTGTCTTTATGGTGATGAACTAATTAATACTTATTCATATTCTTTTCTTTTTTGGATTACGCATCGGGTATCCGCGCGTCCGTTTTACGGTCCACGTGACTAATCCTGCGCCCCTTAAAGTTGACCCCACAACTTCAAAGAGAGGGTAAATTCAGGAGTCCAAGGGTGGAAATGAGTCCGAGAGGGTTTGAACACCTAACCTCGTGAGAGGCACTCCCGCAGCCCTTATTCATATTCTTTGTGGGTATGTAACATGCTCAAAGTAGATGTATTTGATGGGAAAAATATAATACTGTTGGCCCCTCCATGGGACCCACACAAAGGGAAATTTATTTTCTCTTCAATAGTTTTATTGCCTTTTGATTATATGCTTAAGTAGCAAAAAACTTGTAAAGCCACAATTCTAGATGCATATTTTTTGAATAATATAAATCAATTTATTAGACTAAGGATAATTTAGGAATATTTCAAATAGCTTCTCTCATTTAAATCAACATTTTTTTGCCTATTAGAAAGTTTATAAGTTTATATAAATTGAAATAACCAGCATCTGTATCGAAGAGTTTTATCATTTCAAAAAATATGTCTCCTTTATTTTCTCATTTCTTTAAGTTTTGTTTTAACCTAATAAAATTTCTTTTGCAAACAATCCATTATGAGTTTTGACATTATTCTAATAAAGAAGAGATGACATTTTGTTTTGCAAAATTAGATATTTTTTCAAAAGGCTTAGATGAGCATGTGACCTTGAAAACATTAATTAATAAATTATGTTTATTTATTAGGAAGGACATGTGCAAAATAATATGTTGTTTTCCAAGGATATCAATTAATTAGGTGTTTGGTAGCACTAATTTCAATCTTAATATTGAATTTGTGTTAAAAGAATACAATATAAAATTCAATTTATTTCATTTAAATTTGTCAAATTCAAATTTTAAGCTTCACAAACACAATTTAAATCTTTTTTAGCCAAATATTAGGACTTGTTCAATGAATAGTATTTTTAATTTTTGTAATAATTATGAAAATATTAGTCTTTATTTTTCTATGTTTATTTACAAGGTATTCGATTTAGAGTTGTATTGAATTTGGGTAAAATGATGTATAAAATTATATTAAAACTTGTCTAAATCTACTCAAATTCAAATTTAAGGTACAAAATTCATACTCCCAAACACCACCTTAAAATAATTAAAAACAATAAATGAATAAATAAATTTCCACATTTAAACATGTCCTCGATTTTATTTATTTATTAAAGAAAACTCTTTGGAAGTTGAAGAAAATAAAACAAAATAGTTTACAGAAAACGAAGGGCTATAAAATAAGGATAAAATTCCTTGCAAAGAACAAAATAAAAAATAAAATCAAAAACAAAAATGGAAGCCGATCATTTCCTACCCGAAGCCAATGGTCACGATGCACCTCCCCATGCAACCACTCCTCCTACCCTCTAAATCAACGGCCACGATTTCGTGTCCCTAAATCTAAATGTCCCACCACTGAAAATGCTCCATGGACTTCCTCGCTCTCTCTGCAGCCTAGTTCAAAGTTCACACCTCTCAGCTCCACACAAACAGAGCATCACTCCTCTCTCTCTCTCTCTCTCTCTGCAACAATGGCTGCATCTTCCACCTCCCTGTCACTCTCCCAGCCTCTCTTCTCTCCCTCTGTTCGCCACAATTCCTCCTCCCCGCTCTCGGACCGGCTGGCCCTCTTCACGAACCCCCTCAGACCCTCCTTGTCCGCTCGCGCCGCCGCCGGCTCGCGGAGGCGCGTGGGATCACGCACCACCGTGCGAGCTGCAGCGGTTGAGACTCTGCAGAAGACGGAGACCGCCCTGGTGGAGAAATCGATCAACACGATACGGTTCCTGGCAATCGACGCCGTTGAGAAGGCGAATTCGGGCCACCCGGGTCTGCCCATGGGCTGTGCTCCGATGGGCCACATTTTGTACGATGAGGTAATGAGATACAACCCCAAGAACCCGTACTGGTTCAACCGTGACCGGTTCGTGCTCTCGGCCGGACATGGGTGTATGCTGCAGTATGCGCTGCTTCACCTTGCTGGGTATGACAGTGTTCAGGTGAGTTCAATTCAGTGTTTGTGGGGATTCGATTCGGGGGTAGCTAATAATTTTAGTTCATGGACACTGATATACGAGTAATTGTTACTGTCTGTTTTTTTGAAGAAAAAAAAGGAAGAAAAATTGTGTATAGTATTTTATATTTAGCGTGCTTTGGTGGTTCATGTTACTGCAGGACAGTGTAAAGGTATTGGAGTTGTTCTTTTTTGTTTCTGGTTGTTTCTGATTTTGCTCTTTATGAGATTTACGAAGAGTTTGCCCACACATTTGTTTGATTTATTGTCTTTTGGTTGGAAGATAGTTGACCCAAAATTAGTGAACTCGGGCAAAATTGGAAAATATGGTCTTCGATATTTTTCTCTCTTATCAATAATAATAATAATCATCAGCATAAAATTTGAAGTAATAGTTTGAGTGGGTAAATTTTGATGAAATAAACTAGTGACAATTATTTGTTCTCGTCCAGGAAAATTGTGTTTGGAATGTTCTTTCGAAATGTGGACGATTGGTGATTTAGAAAGCAATATTCAATGTTCAGGCGAAAACACATAATTTGTGGTATCATTTATGTGAATGCCTAATTTAGAAGACCCCTCCTTCTTTACTCTAGGAGAGATCATTTTTTTCCACTTCTTTTTGGGATTTTCAAGGGTTTATCGCTGTCTGATCTCCAAAGAGATTGGAAGGCAGCTTTAATGTAATTGTGATTCTTTGTTATTTTTCAGTTTTTCCCTAGAGGATTTCTTATCCTCCACTCTTTGTAAATTCTTTTCATTAGTAGATCCTTTTTTGCTATCAAAAAATATATATATATCATTGAATTGCAGATGAAAGGCCAAATAAATAACATAGAATGGTCTAATAGCAAGGTCTCTCAATTTCAGTCACTCTCTAAAATACCATGCCGCTATAGCCGGCCTATTTGTTATAGTTCATGGCTGATTTAGTTTGTATATTTTGACAACTTACACTAAGGGAAGCATAGTCCCACCATATTGCTTTCTATATTCCCATTCCACATATGACATAGATCAATGTTTTGGCGACCTTGAAACAAACAAACTGAACCCAGGGTTTGCATGTTTGGCTTTAAATTTAGCAGATCAGTTGATGTTGGATTCCGAATTTTTGTGGAAATTCATGATAGAGAAAACCATCATTAATAAGACAACAAAAATCAGAGGATATTTAGATTGAGGAAAATCTTCTTCTGTTTTTTTTTTTTTTTTTTTTTTTCCCTGGATTGTATGATTTGTCTCTATGATTGTTCTATAGTTATCGTGGAAATATTAGAGATTTACTAATATGGTTGTTGATTGAGATGATGCTTCATTTATGCTTCCTACCTTTTGCATTCAAGGTTGTAATTTACTTGAAGCTGCATTTTATTTCATTTTTCTATTTTGGGTTTGTGTTGGGTAGGTCACAGGCCCTTTATATTGTCTTTTTTTGTGCTCATTTTTTTAGGACGAAGACTTGAAGAGTTTCCGTCAGTGGGGAAGCAAAACTCCTGGTCACCCTGAGAACTTCGAGACGCCTGGAGTTGAAGTTACTACTGGTTAACTTCTATATTTTGAAATCTAAATTCATTCCATTTTAGTGTTTGCTAAAAGAATGCTGAGAGTTGTTCATTATTTGCATTCTTTCTTCTGTAGGTCCTCTTGGTCAGGGTGTTGCCAATGCTGTTGGATTAGCCCTTGCAGAGAAGCATTTGGCTGCTCGATATAATAAACCAGACATTGAGATTGTAGACCACTACACGTAAAAACACTCCACATTCCACTGTTTCTTTTCATTTTTCTATTAAAATAATCCAACCTACTTTGTTGACTCTAGTCTTTTCTTAGTTATGCTATACTTGGTGATGGGTGTCAAATGGAAGGAATCTCAAATGAAGTCTGTTCACTTGCTGGGCACTGGGGGCTGGGAAAGTTGATTGCATTCTATGACGACAACCACATTTCCATTGATGGTGACACAGAAATTGCTTTTACCGAGTGCGTTGAAACTCGCTTCAAGGGACTTGGGTGGCATGTTATATGGGTGAAGAATGGTAACACTGGATATGATGATATTCGTGCTGCTATCGAGGAGGCGAAAGCTGTTAAAGACAAACCAACATTGATAAAGGTTGAAATTTTCTCATATGACTCCATGCATCTTTGAGGGCATTTTCCCCTCTAACTCAGGCTGTGTGTTTGTTATTAATTGTGTTGGTGCAGGTGACTACCACCATTGGCTTTGGGTCCCCTAACAAGGCAAACTCATATAGTGTGCATGGAAGTGCACTAGGTGCTAAAGAAGTTGATGCCACGAGAAAGAACCTTGGCTGGCCATATGAGCCATTCCATGTGCCAGAAGATGTTAAAAAGTAAAATAATTATGAAGGTTGCATTTCCCTCGTGCCTTCAAAATTAGGTGCAACATTCTGACAACACTTTTGTGTTTCATAGGCATTGGATTCGCCATGTTCCTGAAGGAGCTGCTCTTGAAGCTGAATGGAATGCCAAGTTTGCAGAGTATGAGAAGAAATACAAGGAAGACGCAGCAGAGTTGAAGTCTATCATCACGGGGGAATTGCCTGCTGGCTGGGATAAAGCACTTCCAGTGAGTGTTTGCCTATTGTAGTTGTTTTTATTTCAATTTTCATCTTTGTGGGTTGTTTTTTTCTTTTTTTTATTGTACTTTTATTATGAATCAGTATTGATATTTGTTCATGGTCAACTAATCGTTCTTATTCTTATTTTTTCAGTCTTACACTCCAGAAAGTCCTGCAGATGCCACCAGGAATTTGTCTCAACAATGCCTTAATGCCCTTGCCAAGGTTCTTCCTGGGCTGCTTGGTGGTAGTGCGGATCTGGCTTCCTCCAATATGACATTGCTCAAAATGTTTGGTGACTTCCAAAAGGACACCCCTGAAGAACGTAATGTCCGATTTGGTGTTAGGGAACATGGAATGGGTGCCATCTGCAATGGCATTGCCCTTCACAGCCCTGGCCTCTTACCCTATTGTGCAACCTTCTTTGTTTTCACCGACTACATGAGAGCAGCCATTAGGATTTCTGCTTTGTGCGAAGCTGGTGTTATTTATGTGATGACCCATGATTCAATTGGGCTTGGTGAAGATGGGCCTACTCACCAACCTATTGAGCACTTGGCAAGCTTCCGGGCAATGCCAAACATCCTAATGCTCCGCCCAGCTGATGGAAATGAGACTGCTGGTGCATATAAGATTGCTGTTCTCAACAGAAAGAGACCCTCAATTCTGGCTCTCTCTCGTCAAAAGCTTCCTCAGCTTGCAGGAACATCCATTGAAGGAGTCGAGAAAGGAGGGTATATTATTTCAGACAATTCCACGGGCAATAAGCCTGACATCATTTTGATTGGAACTGGTTCCGAATTGGAGATTGCTGCCAAGGCAGGTGATGAGCTGAGGAAGGCAGGAAAGACCGTAAGGGTTGTTTCCTTGGTTTCTTGGGAGTTGTTTGAGGAGCAATCTGATGCATACAAGGAAAGTATTTTTCCACCTTTAGTCTCAGCAAGGATTAGCATTGAGGCAGGATCAACCTTTGGATGGGAAAAGATTGTGGGAAGCAAGGGCAAGTCAATTGGGATTGACCGGTTTGGGGCAAGTGCACCTGCAGGAAAGATATACAAGGAGTTTGGAATTGCAGTGGAAGCAATACTTGAAGCAGCTAAAGCTGTTGCTTAGACCTTGTTGATGGTCTCGTCTCTTCTTTGCAACTTTCATTTTGGTGGAAACGTGAGTTTTGGGTCCTTCCATTCGGATAGTTAGTGCAGTGGAGGTCTGATTCGACAGATGAGCAAGTGGAAGGCCTCTTGGATTATAGCAAGGAAAAGGAATTTGATTAATAATTAAGACAACCTCAGTTCCTTCTTATTTTCCTTGAATTTTATTTTTCTGAGATGGGGTGGAGGGGGGGGTTTGGTTCCCCTTACTTTATTAATCAAGAACAGATTTACTGTACTGATGTTCATAATTGCTTCCCAAGGTTTCCCATTCGGTGTAATTTTAAATTTGTACTCTTTTCAAAGGATAATTATCAATGGGGATTACCATTTCGAAGAGATTTTTAATTACTACATTTGGATTCTTCTCTTGTGGTCTGTTTGGGGGTTGACACTAATAACTATATATAAGCCTACTCTTGGGGATGTTTCAAAGAATAAATGATTCTAGAATCTGATTGAATCTACGACCTGAATAGTTGGTCTACTATGAATTTATATGGGGATTTTAATAGAAGTCCTTCTGTTTTGTGAATTAAAGGAGTAAATATAGGAAATCAAGAAAAAAAGATCCAAGAATTCAAAGAATGGTTGGTGGTTTTTTCCCTATTGCAAGAATAATATGAAGGGTTTATATGGTTTAAGTGATGATTTGGATTGAAAGGGTGGTTCCAACCCATTCAGTTAGGCTAAGGCAATCATGTTCAAAAGTTCAAGGATGAGGTGGGATGACTCTCTGGTTGTTGAGGCTTCTGCTGTCAGCCTAAGCCCTTATCCACATTGTTTTCTTGCTTGTCATAACAGCAGCATAATTCACTTGTCCAATATAAAGAGAACGCATATTCTTGCATTGTGCTTAGGCATATGACTCAACCAAATATTCCCTAGAACTCCATCCTTAAAACAAAACTGAAAATCACGAAAGGAGCTGCATATCCTTGAACATATGCACCTTCTCTTTGATGCTTTGATGCAATTTGGAATTACTGTCAAATGGAAATTAGAAAAGACTCTAAACAAAAATCGAAAAATGACAATATATGTTGAAAGTTGGAACAATTTTCAAACCTGATTGAATATATTTTGATTTCTGATAGATTTAGGGTAAAGAAAATTAGGACTTACAGAGTGGGGGCTCACCCCGCTTAAGCAAGACTCATTTTAAGGACAAAATCATGATATTGATGAGTTAAAACAGACAATACTTTGCATAAACCACAAGATATTAATAATTAACGACGTCTAAAAAACACAAACTTTGGGATCTCCTTCAAAGAGCTATGATTTCACATTGTTTAAGAGTGGAGTGAATCTTTAATTTTTGATATTGGGCTGATCCCACTTACACTAGATATCATTTAAGGGTAAAATTTTAAAGCTTAAAATCAAATTGAACAATATCTCGTGTGAGCCATAATACTGTTGGGATTATCCCACATCGGTTGTGGAATGAGCTGGTGGTCAATTATTAAGTGTGAGAGAAAGTCTCACCCCATGAGCTAACTTTTGGGGTTGAGAAGACTCTGAACCGCCCAACATTGGTATCAGAGTCATGGTTCAACATTCTCTTCGGGATGTTGGGTACGTGGTGTCGTCTATTTGGAGCCTGATGTGTGAGGGAAAGATTGTTAGGTTATCCCACATCAATTGTGGAAGGAGCCAGTGGTCAGTTATTAAGTGTGAGGGAAAAGAAAGTCTCGCCGCATGAGCTAACTTTTGGGATTGAGAAAGCCCTGGACGGCCCAACAAATATAACTTTTGGCAACAACAAAATATTTATACCATATTTGATAGAAAAACATGGAAGAGAAAAATAATAGAAGAAGATGTTGATGATATTGGAAAAGGAATTCTTCTAAAACCAGTATTTCTACTGTTAGGAGAAAAATGGGAGCACTTCCCCATTAAATTAAGTAGTAATTACTTTGTTTGTCTAATTTCTTCTACTTAACTGGACAATGCACCGAAATAAATTGGGTGATAATTCTGTCTGATTTTTCTGAAATAAAATAAATAAAACAAAACAGAGTAATCAATTTCATTACAATCCTAATATTTTCCTATGCCTGATTGGGACTTTTCCTGTCTGTGTACATTCCTTTTCTCCAGCCAAACTTAACATGGCCTCATTAAGATCTCTCTGTAGACCCATTTGCTCTAGAAATAGCCTGAATCTGTTCAATTTTTTTGGGGGAAAAAAATCAACTGGTGAGTTTCCATTTCTATGCACACCTGAAAAATGAAGAAGCAAATACAGACATCCTAATACTATCTTCCACAGTCGCTTTCAAATCTCCAATGGATATATACCTGTTCATTATTCCAAAGACAAGAAACCAAAAAAAGGGGATCTGCAGTAATTCTCCATGTACCTAAGGAAAAGAAAAAGAAATAAACATGTGGACAAACAAGGAGCAAGTGATTTTTTTTCTTCTTCCAATATGATAAAAAGATAGTGCTTGTAATGGCCCTCCTCTAGATACCTTGATGAGTGCTAGTTAATTAGGGGATAAAGGAGTCCAAAAAAGCCTTAAAAAGAAGGTAAAAATATGCTTAATCGGTCTTCGAAAGGTATATATGGATTGACTCATAATTTAAATAAAGAAAAAAGACAATTTTTGACAAAAAGACGTTGAAGTTTCATAAATTTAAGAATCTCACTTAAGTTTTTAGAAATTTTAAAAGGCACCGTTGAAACGAAACCACATAAGTTTCCCCTTATATTATGCAAAAGGACAAACTCTTTGAGTGATACAAGCGTCTTAATAATCAAATGTTAGGAAAAGTATGTAGGATTTTTGAAGTGTCACAGGAGTGATGTAGATTTTTGAAATTTTAAGAAAGATCCTTATTTTATTTTATTTTTTATCAAATTTCAAGAAAAGTCAATTCCTTTTGCCCTTTAAATAATGTTTTCATCATGGACACATATTATTTGCTACCTATTGTTTGTATTGGGAAAAATTATTTTGATTCAACTTATCTTTCTTGACTTGCCTATTAGAATCGTATATTCTGGATACTAATTAATCACTTAATATCCTTTTTTTTTTATCTTATCTCTTCTTTTTTTTTTAAATTCAAGATCAAGAATAGTAACCGATTTCATAAATCGATGGAGTTCCCCAAATAATTTATTTATCTTATTATTATTATAAATTAAAGATTTATTATATAGCTAGAATAACCTTCACAAATAGCGAATACTAATTTGTTAAGAATTAATCGGATTGAAGCTATAGCATCATCGTTCACTGGAATTGAAATAGTCGCGAGGTCCCGGTCACAATTGGGATATTGACAATTGAAAAAGATATAATGCACATTGCAATGAGAGATGACAATTTTTATTAACTTGTATTTGGAGGCTTGGGATTAACTATGAGGAATCTCTTCAATTATGAAAGATAATTTTTATTCTTAAAATTTTTAAAAATAATTATCAATTTTTTTATTTTATTTTTAAATTAAGCAGAGATTTTATTTATTTATTAATTTAGTTTATGCAAAACTCAAGCTCAAGGACTTTAAAAAAGGATATTTTTATACTCAAAAATTGAAAATAATAAAATGATAAAACTATTTTTCCCCTACTAGCTCATAAGTTTACTTCCTTCTCATATATATGAGTTTAAATGTGATAGTTTGAACAGAATAATAATACAATATGGTATTGAATTCCATTCAAATCCTTATCCACTTAAATCGAATTCAAAAGTTCAGTTAATTCAATAATATTGTGCTTTGAAGATTTAAAATTCCAACCAATTCAAATACAAAAGGCTTCACACACTAACATTAGCAAATATAGCATTGCTGAGGGATTTATTTATCCTGGAATTTTGTAGTTGACAAACATGTTGGAGCTCCCATTGCTCGTTCATTAATTATCTGGTCAGAACCTATAGCCGAGGCACAGGTCTCCCCTCATAAACTACATTCACAACCATCATCTTAAATTTTCACAAAATTTCCATCATGGATTAACAAATTATCTGAAATTTATCAAAATCTCAAAATTTTAGCTCAAAATTTAAACTATGCTAAGAATTCAAATAAGAAATTTAGGAGTGATATGAAATTTCTCTTTTAATTTATTTTATTTATATTTATGAAAACAAATAATTATTACAAGTTCCATTCATATCTAAATTTTCATTTTTTATATAATAAATAATATTTAAATAATTTATAAATTTTAGTTATATTAACTGATTCACTAAATATGTTTAATATAAATTATCTTACATATATATTTGATGCACATTATATTAAAACTTCTCCACCTTCTACATAACATAAATATATTTACTTGCAATATATTAGTCCTAACACTCACATCATTATGTCTATTAATCATTTTTAAAACTTCATAAAAATATTCCATATTTTATTACTTCCGATATTTTTTCAAAACGAAATTGAAATTTCCGTACTTTCAGAGTTTTGAAATTTGAGGTTCACAACATAACCTTAGAAGAGAAGCTCAATCAATAACATTAAAATAAATTTAAAATTTGACAACTAAGCACCACATATGTTCCAGAATTACAAATAACCACCCAAGATAAGCGTAGCTTAAGAACCCCCAGGGTGTGGTTCAGGTGGTAGTGCGGGCTGCGGGAGTGTCTTTCACGAGATCAGGTGTTCAAACCCTCCCGGGTTCGTTTTCGCCCCTGAACTCCTGGATTTACCCTTCCTTTAGAGTTGTGAGGTCAACTTTAAGGGGCACAAGATTAGTCACGTGGACCGTAAAACGGACACGTGGATACCCGGTACGTAATCCAAAAAAAAAAAAAGAAGTGTAGCTTAAGACACCCGACGTAAAAAAAAAAAAGTGTTGCTTAAGAACACAAAATTCCACTCCATTGATATTCCAACATCAAACACTTGAATCCTAATGTTCATTTCATAAGTAGAATATAAAGGAATAACATAAATACTCTCCACATTACAAGAAAATCTTCTAAAAATTATAATATTCCAAACCAAGCCAGATACAGCGAGGGAAGTGTTTAAATTTCACTATGGAAACTAAAGGGTACCAAAAAGAGAGAGCACTCAACACACTCTAAGAATCCGCAATGGTAACCTCAACCTCCACACCAGGTTCAATTGTAATGGAGGTAATCTGCTTAACCACGTCTGGGGAACTGAAGAGATCAATCACTCGTTTGTGGACCCGCAGCTCAAATCTATCCCATGTGTTCGTCCCTGAAAACAAAAGAGCATGAAGAATATCAAATTGATGAATAAACTAAATATAACTTCACACCTATAGCTTCACAGAAAGCAATTTGACTGAGTTTTTCAGATAGGCTACTGTCCTCTGGTCTACCCAAGTTTACAGAGGTGTTTCAACCCACTTAAATTGCCTAAATCAGCAAGACCAGTTGGTTGGGAGTTTGGAGTTTGGACCATGGAGTATGGATTCACATTGGAAAATGCTTAAAAGCCATGCGCCCATGATGACAGGAGCTCATGCCATTGGGTTTTACTGAGTGATGCAGTGTGAGGCCTCGTGATGACAGCCCGCGTGGCAGGGCTTTACTGGATGATACAGTATCGAGGCCCATGTCATCAACCACACTGCATCATCCAGTAAAGCTTTGCCACATAGGCCCATGTCATCACAGGCCAATGTTTTATAACATGGTTGATTCAGATTTGTGTAGATTTGAATAAAATACAATGCAATATTTTATGCATTTCTGTTAAAATCTACACAAATCTGAGGCCTGAATACATACTATAAAACACACGACTAGTTTTTAATTACAAACAATTAAGGCTTCAGGATTTAGAATCTACAATTTCAATAAAACCAACCCCCCCCCCCCTTGGGTCTTTGCTAAGTTCGGAGGGACATAGGACTAACAATAGCATAAAGCAGTAACATCAGTGTCAGAGATTCACACTTCTCATACACATCCAACACAACAAAAATTATCCAACATTTAAAAATATAACATCAATTTTTTAAACTTCACTACAAATTCCAGCACAGCTTCACTTCAATTTATTAATGACACACTCCAAGAAGTTAATGATTTAAGGAATGTCGTAGTATACTTGCTTATCAAGAATTTCTAACAATGAAGGACAAATAAGATGCAACTGTATATCTTCAAAGCTTAAGGTTTGCAAAATATTATAAATATAAATAATTATTTCTTTATTATTGTCCCTCACCATGTTATTCTCTATGTTATTCAAAAGTAGTTCTCCTCTGCATGCATCATATAACATACCCAAGTTCCAAGTCTTGTCAGCAATCGGCCATTGCCCATCGGCCTCTCTTCACTCTCCAATAAAAATTAAAATTCAGTGGACCTAGAGAAGTTATATGATAAGAAATAAAGAGGGCCAAGAGGCACAAGCTGCATCCATTTCTGCCACAGTATTTGGACAAGCCCCCATGCTCACCCCAGCATTTCCACACACACACAAAATCACTGACAAGGTATCAAGAACCAATGCAGTCTTTCATGCAATGGCTGATTATAGACAGTCGAAAAAAACATATCATACCCGACTTTCAATTTTTCACCCACTATCAAATATGTGACAGACATACAGGAAGAAGAATGAAGAGAAATGGTGGGAGATGAAAACCCATCATAAACACATTTCAAAATCCTCTGAAAAGGGAATAAATTTTGGAGGGAAAAGACTCTGTTTTTATTATTAATTTTTTTATCATACCAAAATTCACATCAGATATAAAAGCAAAAATAAATAAATAAATAAAATATACAAAACACAAGGTCAATTTTGTAAAATTAAATTAAATATTTTCCTTTGTTTTTGGTAATTTAAACAATATAGGGGACAAAGTTCTCTCATTGGAGTACAAAGTATCAAACTTGAAGCTGGGAGAGGTGTAGCATTGCCATTACAGATCCGCAGTGGAATCAATTTCGACTTCCCCCTTTCAGGGTCAGGGTTTGGGTCTGGGTCCGGGAGCAATAGATCCAACTAATACCCTTAATAAGGGGGCAAATAGATGTGATTACAATCATTGATGATTTGATGATTATCTATACTATGTTTTGACAATTACCAATATTCATGCCAATCATGTGCCTAGAATCTCCATGCATTCCAGTAATGCTAAGTCAAAAAATATCTCGATATTCTCGGCTTCCAATTTTATTTAGAGAGGCAGTGGCACAATACTAAAAAAATAATTCAAATAATAAACCCATAACTAAGAAGAAGGTACGTTTAACTAATCCCAACTAATTTGAATCAAATATAAACTACATATTATCATTAGGCCTAAAACTTATTGTTACAAGGCCAAAAAATTTTGTATATGTAACAGTTATATTTTGTTATTGGGTAAATTACAAGGTGCATATATGCCTATATTCAGCTACCTCATCATTGAGACTTGTTGCCATCTTAGGCATGACAGATACTTTAATCCCACCAACAAGCCATAAGAAAAATATTTATTTTTTTCTAATGTTAATTTCTTCACAAATAGTTCTGAATCTTCTGATATTTATGAATACAACAATAACATCAACTAGTAAAGCTCTGGTTCTAAAATCTAACTATTCTTTTCTCTTCACTAAAAGAAGATACAGCGATCTCTTTTCTTCTCCCTCCTGAATATATAAACGCTGTAAATATTTGAACCAGCAAAAATATTCACAGATCAGTTTCAGTGAAATAGAGGGGAAATTATATATTCTAAATAATAACTAAGTTTATACAAAAATCGATATCATATTTAGGTTTACAAAAATAGAGGGGGGAAGGTATGGCTAGGTTTACAACTATCACAGTTAATGAGATAACGTTTACAACTAGTTAAATGAGATAAAAGGAAAACGTAAGCCAATGCTCTAAGGATTTAGACTAAAAATTTATTAAATAAAAAATCAAGAAAACATCCATAATTAGGCTTACAACATACCTTCTCCACATGGAGACTTCCTGGTAGTAATGTGAAGAACCTTGGTGGGCATTCTCACTGGTCCCTTAACTCTCAGCCGCTTGTCCTTGGCACCACGAACGAGATCCGCACACACTAATTAATATATCAAAAATCAAAATCCGCAGCTAACAATATAATTTCACAAATTATACAACGAATAATTTTTCTCTAAAAAATCATAGATTTATTGGAATTATTACTAATCAATAAACCGCCGGCTAGTAGAATCCTATCAAAGAAAATATGCATAATAAAAATGGGACGAAGCAAAAATATGAGTGAGATTCCAAATAATCTTAAAAACCAATGAAATCAAAGAGTGAGTAATGAATAAAACATGCCCAATAAACAAAAATAACCAAATGCGTCTGTTCTGAGAATCGACTAATTCTAAAAGTTCATTAAACAGTATCAACAAGAGGACCTTTCTCGAGGTTCTTGACATTCTTGGAGGAGAGAGTGATTCTGATCTTGTGAATCTGGTCCTGAGGCTCCTCCAGGCCAGCCTTAGTAGGCTTCATAGCTGCGTACGCCACCATGGCTTCTTCTCCTGAATCCAAAAACAAAATTCTTCAAACATCAATCCCATTTTGTCCACGAAAACAAGAAATGAACAGACAGAAACAACAGAGGGAGCAACAAAACTTACCAGAGGGGGCAATGCTCGAGAGAGGGAGAGAGAGACGTACGCTAGGGTTTTGGAGAAGGGAAGGAGAAGCAGGAGCAGCCAGAGGCGGCCTATAAAAATCTAGGGTTTTTCAAGTGACGGTATCCTGCAAATTTATTTCAAATTACCCCCTGGATTTTTTTGTTATTACCTCAATGTCCTTTTAATTAAAAAATTAATAATAAGTTTTTTTTCACAAAATTAGAAGATTTTATTGATAATAATAATAATGGGAAAATATACGGGCCCGTTCAGCTAAGAGAAAATATTTTTTATTTTAATTTCTTAATTATTACAAAAAAAAAAACTAACTGATTTTTCCAGTTTGATATCATTTGCATCAAAATAGAAAACAGTAAAAAATTTGATAATATTCACTTTGTGAAAAAGAATTTCATTTTTCGTTTTAAAATTTTTAAATAATTACTAAAATATCAGCTTATTTTTAAATTATTTAAATGAATTTTAGAAAACATCTTTTATTATTTTTCAGATTTCTAATTTCTTACATAATTCTAAAAAATTAGAAAATAAAGTGTTTTTTTGTAATTTATCTAAAAATTATATATATATGAAAACTATTTTTTTACAACTAAACAACATTAATTCTATATTTGTTATACAAATCTTGTAAACTTGAAAAATAAGCTGGTATTTTTTTAATTTTTGGAAAAATTAGAACAAAAAAATGAAATTTAATTGAGTAAGATAATTAAATTTATAGGGATATTTTTTTTATTGTTACAAAAGATATCGCAAACTAGGTTGAGAGTGACTCAAACTCAAGACCTTAGTCAATTTTATCCGGATGGAAGCGGCCTACCATGACCTCATGTGATAAACACGTCAAGTTGCTTATTAACTACTTAGTACTCAATTCGATCATGGCTTACTTGAACTCAGTTTTTAAATTAAAATAGTAAGCTCGGGCTCAATTCTTTAACTTGTTGAGTAAATAAATCGATTTTGAGTTAATTATATACTTGACTTAGAAGGCTCATGAGTTGGATCACTTACCAACTCACAGGCTAACTTATTTATTGGCTTATTGCCGGCTTGTGAACTAATTGGATATTAGTCTCGTTAAATATTAAATTTTAATTTTGAATTTTTTCATCGAATTGCCTTTATTAAATGTCAACTATCTTTATACTAATCTATTAGCTCAACTTATTATTAATTCGAAATGAGTTTAAGTAGAGTTGAGTTTGAGCTTGAACTCAGTTTGGCTTGTTTATCAAAGCGAAATGAGTTATAGTTGAGGCCACTTCAAGCCAATCTAGCTGAAATTGATACATATGCTAAATTATCAAAACTTAAAAACACACTTTAAAAGTTCAATTCAAGTTTGAGCAGGGCGGCTCTTCATTAAGGTCACTGAGGTGCTTGTCTAGGACCTCAAAAATTTTGGAGCTCCCAAATTTATTTTTTAATATAATAATATTAATATTATTTATGTAATTCACATGTTTGGTGGGTAGAGTGCACATGCAGTGCACCTAAAATTATTTGATGTACCGAGAAAAATTAATTTTAAATAAAAATAAAAATTAAACAAAATATTAAAGTTTCTAATTAAATCATTCACCTAAGGCCCCATATTGTGAAAAGTTGCTCCTGAGTTTGAGCCAAGTTTTGTTCGAGTTCAACCCAAGCTCTACCCTTTTTCAGGCAAATGACCCAAGCTTGTGCTAGTCCAAGCTCGACTCATCTACAAACCTGCACAACCTTCTTATTTACTAGAATAGTATGAAAAATTTTATGACACTATACTACACACCCCATTGCTAATCATTAAATTAAAATTTTAATGTTGGTTAAAAGGGCATGTATTGTAAAAGACCTCAGCAATACTAACCCATCTTGTAATGCTTTTAACAAAATAGATGATCTACAAATAATTGAAAAACAATAATTTATAAATTAAAAACAGTGGATTTGGAGTTGAATTAAATTTGAATAAAATGTAATATAAATTTGTACTGAAATTTATCCAAATTTACATAAATTCAAATCCAAGATTAGAAATTTATGTTACCAAACATAATATATAAGAATTCTAATAAGATTTAATTTACAATCTAAAGTAGTATAGGAAGTCATACATTCAATTATTTAGACTCATTCATGCCTCTATTTAAAGAGTTTAAATTTTAAAAAATGATGTCTAAAATTAATTAAACTTAAAAATTAGTTTCCAAGAATATGAATATTTTTGCTCTTTAGTTTAACCTCTCTGACCTCTTTTGCAATTTCAGATATTTTATGAATTTAATTTTATTGACATCTATAGGTTTGATTCTTATTATATCAACAAAATTATTATTTCATGTAATTTTTAAAATATGTAATTTTAAAAATTTTAAAAGTATTGTGCAAGTAATTTTCCCATTGCATTTATATGCCTTGGACTTAATTTTAGTTAAATTAAATTTGATTTAAATTTAATTATTATTTTACTTTATTTTGAAATTCTAAATCTTTGTTTGGAATTCAAAAAATATTAGAAAAAGAAAAATAAAATGATAAGAAATTTGCATTTTCATGTTTGGTTATCAAGAAAAGTAGGAAAGAAAATAAAATAAAATTATTTCAAATCTATAATTAAAATTTAATTTTACATATTATTAATGTTTAATTTTTAAAAAAATTTAGTCATGCTAAAATAAACTTTCGTTTCCAATAATATTTCATATAGAAGGAAAATACAATGGAAAATGAGTTTCCTCCTTATTTTCCTTTCTATTTTCCAGACAAAATCCTTGATCCAAACGGACCCTAAGGAAAGGAAAGGAAAATATCAAGAAATTCATATTCTTATGTTTGATTACTAAGGAAAATAAAAAAGAAAATAAAAATACACCAAAACTATGGACAACATTTTAATTCTATACATCATTAATATTTGAATTTTTCATATTTTTAATCATATTAAAATAAATTTTATTTTCAATAGTGTTTAATATAAATGGAAAATGAGTTTCCTCCTTTTTTTTCCTTTCCTTTCCTTTCTCCAAACAAAATACTTAATCCAAACACACCCCACAGTTGTGCAAAATGGAGCTCTCGTTAATTATGTAATACCTATTTCTATGAAATTTCATAATACATAGATTAAAAAATATTTTTACCAGGAGTATTGGATGTGACCTTATATTGAATTTGAATAAGATGTAATATAAAATTATATTAAAATTTGTTTAAATCTACTAAAATTTAAATTTAAAATCCAAAATTCATGCTCGCAAAAAATACAGCGACGATATTAATTTATAGCCTTTATTATATAGCTATGTAAAGCACAAGCCAAAAATCCACCCCTCATATAAACTTAGATTTGAAGGTATTATAGAAAAATATTCCACTTTTCTTTTTTAATTTGTCGTTTCATTATTTTAAAATCCATTTGAGTCTCGAAACAAGGCATCACTAATATGGAAGACAAATTACTCAAATAATTAAAAAGATAATTTTTATATTTTCTTTCTAATTTTCTAAAAATTATAAAACTAACACCTTATTTTTTAAGTTTTTTAATATTTGTACATAATAACGAAAAAAAAATTCTCCAACTTCCATACAAGAAAGTTGAAAATTTCAAAAACAAGTGATAATTGTATAATTCCTTAAAAAATGAAAATAAAGAATAAACTAATGCTGATTCTCACAACTGAAATAGCCTTCAAGTTTTACAATTTCCTCTTTTAAACTCAAACAATGGTTCTTTTTTTTTTTTCAAAAAGATAATTACAAAAATAATTAAATGATCAAAATCATATTTGTTAGTCTTAGTGGCTACATAATCCTAATTGTCATATTTTAATAATAACAACTCATTAGACATTAGTAGTTTTAAGTTAAACTGATCTTTGCATACTAAGTTGTGACATGTATAAGTGGCAAAATCATACGAATACGGGTTTAAGTACAAAGATTAAGCGAATACTCTCATAGGCAAAAATCAAGAGGACGCTCACTTGGGAGATTTCAAGCACATCCAATGAAAAAAGTGTAGAATCATATGTAATGGGGAGTGTTTGAGATAGTATTTGTTGTAGTTCTGATTCATGCATGTTTATTGATCAAGAGTTGAGTAAATTGCATATGCATACTAGTTCATAAGAGTACATAGAATATCACTAAGTCATAAGATCCATATTTAGGAGTTTTCAAAGACAAAGCATAAAGTTTTATGAAAATATCCTATACTCAAATGTATTTTAATATGGGACAAGTATTAAATGATCTTAGTGTTTTAAAATTTTATATGCTTGCTCCTGGTTGGGTTAAAATCATGCTTATGCACCTAAATATCAAATTTGTGAAGAAACAGGGCAAACCGTCATCGGTTTGACTCAGGTGCATCGACAGTTTTAGACAGAGAGTAAGTTGAAATTTGGCTTGGAGGAAACTGTCGATGGTTTGAGGGGAAACCATCGACAATTTGTGTCGGGATTCCAAACCCAACAGCTATAAGTGGCTAGTTTTCAAAATATTAAATTATTTTATAAGCCCAACGGCCATAAAACGGTTAGTACTCCAAATTACCTATAAATATAAGGCCAAAGACTTGTTCTACAATGATTCTGATCAATCTTAGTAATTTACATTTAGTGAATATCATTTTCAAGCATACTACATTTTAGTTCATCATCTTTGTGCTCAATATCTCTTTTGCTCTCTAATCTTGTTGTGATTCATTACTTTGAAAGATTAGTGTGAGGTTTTCCTTGAATCAAATATCAATTCATTCAAGGAGCATTGTTTTTATAAATCATATTCATCTTATAAGAGTTCTTTATGAACCAAGTGTTAAAGAGATTGATTCCCTTGTAAAGTCTCTGTGTGAGCAAAAGGAATTTTTTCTCGTGTGAAGGCTCTATGTGAGCATTAAGGGATTTGTTCACTTGAAAAGGCTCTGTGTGAGTGTAAAGGGATTTGTTCCCTTGAGGTATAAAGGTTTCTCCGTCCTTGAAGGAGATCGTAATAGTGGATTGAGAATCCTTGAGAGTGTCTCAAGACGTGGACGTCGGCAAGGGACTAAACCACGTTATTATTATTTGTTGAGCTTTTCTTCCCTGCTCTTTAATATATATATATATATATATATATATATATAGTGATATAATTATTTGTATCTTACCAAAATCCAATATCTGTACAAACGTGAGAAAAACCTTGAATTTAAATTTATATAAATTTCTTTTAAAAAAAACAAATTTATTTGTAAAAAATACTACTCCGAATTCCAAAGTCCCTCCCCCCCCCCCCCCCCCCCTCCTATTTTATAGCACAAATTTCACCCTAGAATTTGAATCTATGTGAATTTAAACAAGACAATAGAATTTGATAATGCATATGGTACAAATTTGCACAGATTTAAATATGAAGTATGAAGCCTAAACTCTAAACATACTACAAATCCAAAAGAAGGGGAAAAATTATCCCAAATGGTCCTCCCAAATACTCCTCTTTTGTTAATTGAGCTAATTCAATAAGCAAAAGGAAACGCATTCTCATGAAAAATGATGATCCTCCATGCACCATGAAGCCCAAAGGTCTTTGTGTTTACTCTGTAAATTTAAAAAGGATAAAAAGAAACACCATGCGCCCTACTCAAAAAGCCCATGGGTACTAGATCACAAAGAAAGCTATTCCACTGGGGCTCAAAAATTTTCAACTATCTCACATAAAGAGCTTTCCCCAATTGATGTCAGCTCATTCATCTCCATATTGTAATCCTAATCCTATTAACTTTGGAGAAGTTTGACAGTGCTGTTGCTAAGAAAAAAGAACCTCTAAATACACAAGAGGACTCCTAAAGCATTTAAAAAAAACACACGCACACAAGGAAACAGACCAACAGCTTAGGAGAGAAGATGTATAACACAGGAGACACTGGCAAAGAGGATCAGATTGGTCATTGGAGCTCATTGATGGCCACTGCCACTCTGATTACCTTGCTCCATCTCTTCTGCATCCTCGAAGCGCCGATCATTGATTTGTAGCTGCATCAACGATTAGGGCGTACATACATAGAATTAGAATATATAAATGAAAATGTAGAATGAGTTTCTATGGCATTTGAGAAAGTGATTAGGCCCATACATTCTAATAATAATAATAACTGAGCAAGGAAACACTTAAACGTGAGGAAGATCAGAAAGCCCATAGTTAACAGTGTAGTGAGAAGAAAATATGTGCAAGAAAACAAGCGATGTTTAGCTCTTATTGCAATCACCAAAATACAAGTTTGAAGCAGATAAAAACAGGTGAGATTATGAATGCACCGCCTTCCCCCTCCTCCCAACCCTCAAAAACACTCTCAGAACACATTATTTCAAACCACTTATCAAAAGGTGCTAAACTCTCCTGCATTTGACAAGAGCTAAAAATCTTAAGGTCATAAGTACTGGTAGGCAGTGTTAAAAAATAGATAGTAATTATGAGTGCTTGCAAAATAAGTAGTACCATTCAAAACCAGTAATCAATGTGTTAGAACTAAAAAAACATGCTGAATTTGAGTCATAGGTACTAAAAAATAAGTAATATTTAGAGTTACCAAAGACCATTTTTACATTAAGTTAAGGGTCCATTTTTAATCCCAAAATCCACTTTATAGAAGTTTTTAGAAAATTAAAAAATAGGTTTTCTTTTTTTAATAATTATTTTGAAATCTAGAAATGAAAAAATGAAAAAATGTTTTACCCATTGAAACAAACTCTTTGTTTTCTACCTTTTTAGCAAGAATCTTGAAAAACTAAAAAAATAAGCTAAAATTTTATATTTCTTTGGAAAACTAAAAAATAAAAATAAAAATATTTTCTACAACTAAAAGGGCCCTAAGCAATTTTTTGTGTCCAGAAAAGGAAAAGAAAATTTTCATAATAAAACATCATAAACAAATGAGAAATTTTTCTTCAAAATCTGCACTGTTAAATGTCTCCAATCAAGGACATATACTCATAGACACCACTAATTCATTAATATGAAAATCTGCAATCATATATAATTGAGTAATTGACACCCTGTCAAGTAACTAATCAAAAATGTGACCCCTCCACTCCCCAAATAAATAAATAACCTCCCGGGTAGGAAAAAGAAGCACAAGAAAAGAAAAACAAAATCCTTTCCCACATTGATTTGATAACGGAACTCTCAGTCCATCCATATTATACCCTGGACCATGCACAGAATGACCATCTGCCCCAACCAGAATCAGGGCAATGAACAGTAAAGATGAATCCTGCTTAGAATCATGTGCGTCAAGCCATCAACTCTATTAGCCCACATCCACGTTACTACTATTACAACAACAAAACCAATGCCTTAAGTCCCACTAGGTGGGGTAGAGGCTAAGTTATTCTATCTTATTTCTAGTTATCCTAAAACCTCTAGATTCTAAAGTTTCTCTCCATAATTCTAACTTAGTCTCTACTTCACCCCTAGTTTCATCAATCAATACAATATCATCCGTAAACAACATATACCATGGAACCTCATTTTGGATACTTCCAATCAGTTGATCCATCACTGAAGCAAAAAGATAAGAGCTTAAAGTAGATCCTTGATGTACACCTATTGTGACCTATAATTCTTACACTAGTCATTACTCTATCGTACATATCCTTAATGATATTAGTATACCTACACATGCACCCTTTTTTTCTAAAACCCACCATAAAATTTCCCTAGGTACCCTATCATACACTTTCTCTAAATCAATAAATACCATAGACAAATCCCTCTTCTTTTCCCTAAAATTTTCCTCCATTAATATTCTCAAAAGATATATAGCTTTTGTAGTAGATCTCCTTGGCATAAAATCAAATTAATTTTCTAAGACATTCGTTTCTAGCCTTAACCTTTGTTCAACTATCCTTTCCCACAGTTTCATCGCATGACTCATAAGTTTAATTCTACGATAGTCATTACAATTTTGAATATCTCATTTATTTTTGTATAAAGGTATTAAAATGTTTTTCCTTCATTCATTTGACATTTTCTTAGTTTTTATGATTGTTTCAAATAAATTAGTTAATCATATAATTTCATTATCACCTAAGCATTTCCAAACTTCAATTGGGATATGGTCCTATAGTTTTTCCATTTTTCATTTTTTTTGTGCAAACGTAACTTCGTTAATTCTAATTTTGCGAATAAATCTCATATTTTTAGTATTTTCCTCATTTGTCAATTCTAAGCTTAAGCCTTCTATTTGGTTTTCATTCAATAACTTACTAAAGCAACTTCGTCATCTTTCTGTTTTGTCTTCATCCTTAATCAAGACAATATCATCCTCACCTTTCATACATTTTACATTACCTAACTCCTTACTTTTTCTTTCTCTAGTTCTAGCAAGTTTAAATATATCTCTTTCCCCTCCTTTTGTATCAAATCTATCCTAAAAATTATTAAATGATCTATTTTTAGCTTCACTAATGGCCTTTTTTTGTATCTTTTCTCGCCTCTTTATACTTTTTAGAGTTATTCATATTTCTACATTTTTGCCATATTTTATACCAAATTGTTTTTATCTTTACGGCTTTTGAACATCTCGATCCCACCACCAACTTTCTTTGCTATTTAAGAATCTTCCTTATGACTCACCTAAAATCTCTTTTGCTGTTTTTTTAATGAGCTCTCTATCCTACTCCAAAGAGTGTTTGTGTCTACACCATCCTCAATAGTTCAATTACCGTCTTTGACCATTTTATCTTTAAATTTTATTATATTTTCTCCCTTTAGGTTCCACCATCTAGTTCTCTTACACTGATTTATTTTATCATTTCTCTTCCATTTTTAATACATATATGTATATCTTCCACATCCACATTACTACGTTTCAAAATATAACAGCAAAAAATGATATGACTGAAAGAAAACAGCTATTTAGAGGTTTGCAAGCACTACCAAGTACCAATCTTAGGTGCATCACGTAGGAAAATGTCACTTTGTTTCCTAAAAAAAGTACAAAACTCAAATGAATCACAACCACAAATGCATGACAAGAGCAACTCTATGTTCTAAAAAAGAAAGGGGAAAAGAAGAAGAAGAAGAAGAAGAAGAAGAAGAAGAAGAAGCGTTGCAAGGTAGGGGCATATCCAAAAATTGGAAGGATAGGAGTAGTGTGCTCAAATGTAAAGGTAAGCATAACGACACACATAATGCTTAGGATAAAAAAGATATATTTTTCTCACCACTGCCAGAGTACTACAAATACAAACAAAACATTAAAACTTGCACAGAAAATGAAATAGCAAAATTTGTGCTCAACAAATTGGGAAAATGAGGAGAGTGTGATTCCACATACCTAATGATGGTTCCTCATGCTAAAGTGAGAATAGTATAGAAAGCTTATTATATAAGGAGTGTTGTGTCGGGCACCCCACTTGTGTCAAACGCCAATACTACAACTATTGCTATTGAATATATAAGAAATTAAAGCAATGCAGAAACTAATAATAAAGCAATAAAAAAAACAAGACAAGAAATTTACGAGATTCGGTATAGAATTACCTATGTCCTCGAGCGCCGATGATCAATCCACTACTTCTTGACAAAGTACAACTTTGAGGTGTGTTTTACAAATAAAGAGTTGAGCTCTTTATATAACTTCAACCTCAAGTCTAAAAAACACTTCTCTCCAATGTGGGACAAATAATATAAAAAATTCAAAACAACCTTTTATACTAATGTGGAAGCATTCTACCAATGTGAGACAAAAACAACAAATCTCCACCTTGACGATAAATTCAACAAATTTTTCAGTCACCAACATTTTCTGGAGTTCCACATCATCGGCGCCTTCCAAAAATATTCAGATTTGCAGGATATTAATCAAGTCCAAACAATGTTTGAACTTGATTGTTGTCACAATCTTGGTCAACATATCTGCGAGATTTTTAGTTGTAGCAATCTTCTAAAGAAATATCTTGCCTCCATCAATAATATCCCGCATAAAATGAAACCAAACGTCGATGTGCTTCGTTCGTGCATGGTAGACTTGGTTCTTTGCCAAGTAAATAGCACTCTGGCTATCACAGAATACAACCATGTGCTTCTGAACAACTCCCAAATTTTCAAGTAAACCCTGCAACCAAATAACTTCCTTAACAGCCTCTGAAGTTGTCATGTACTCTGCTTCTGTTGTAAACAAAGCAATGGTAGACTGTAAGGTAGACCTCCAACTCACTGGACCATTAGCAAATGTAAAAATATATCCAGTAGTTGATCGACGTTTATCCAAATCACCTGCAAAATCCGAATCCACATATCCAACAACACGTTGATCAATAGTATTATTTTTCTCAAATACTATACCAATATTAATCGTATTCATAATATATCTCAAAATCCATTTCACAGCTTGCCAATGTCCTTCACCCGGATCATGCATATACCTGCTCACCATACTAACAGCTTGTGAAATATCAGGTCTAGTACAAACCATTGCATACATCAGACTACCAACAGCACTTGCATAAGGAACCTGTGACATATACTTACGTTCCTTATCTGATTTAGGAGATAAAACAGCACTAAATTTGAAATGAGGAGCAAGAGGAGTGCTTACTGGTTTTGACTGCTCAGACATGCCAAAACTCTGTACTACCTTCTTCAAATATTGTTTCTGAGACAAACTAACTCTTTCTCTCATTCTGTCTCTGCGAATCTCCATGTCAAGTATCTTTTTTGCTTCACCAAGATTTTTCATCTCAAACTCTTGATTTAACTGCTTTTCAACTTGTTGATTTCTTCCCTATTTTTTGAAGCTATCAACATATCATCAACATACAAGAGTAAATATATAAAAGATCCATTTTGCAGTCTACGAAAATAAATACAATGATCATGTTTATTTCTGATGTACTTCTGACCCATTATAAACTGATGAAATCGTTTGTACCACTATCTTAAAGACTGTTTTAAACCATACAACGATTTACCCAGTTTACATACCCAATTTTCTTTTCCAGCAACCTGAAATCCATCTGGCCGAGTCATATAGATTTTCTCTTCCAAATCACCATGTAAAAATGCAGTTTTTACATCGAGTTGAACTAGTTCAAGATCAAATTGTGCTACCAAAGCCAACAAAATTCGAATGGAAGAATGTTTAACAACTAGAGAAAATACCTCATTATAATCAATGCCTTCCTTCTGTGCGTAGCCCTTAGCTACCAATCTAGCTTTGAATCAAACATTATTTGCATCTGAAATCCTTCTTTCTTTACATAAACCCATTTACAACCAATTGCTTTCTTACCCTTGGGCAACTGGGCTAGCTCCCAAGTCTGATTCTGATGAAGAGACTACATTTCTTCATCCATTACTTTTTTCCACTTGTCTGATTCAGAGTTCCTCATTGCTTCTTTGAAAGTGTAAGGAACATTATCATCTACAACTGGAAGTGCATAGGCCACCATATCAGTATATCGAGAAGGCTTTCGAATTTCTCGTCTTGGCCTTTGAGAAACAATTGATTCTTGTTACTGTGAAGATTCTCGAATTGAAATCTCCTCTTCTTGTACACTATTCCCCATCGTAACTAGAGAGTTACCTTGTGTAGTCTCATTTCTCAATGGGTTTCCCAAAATTGTCTCAACCTCCACCTGTTGTTGAGTACCACTGGTCTTCTCTTCAACTCGTGACTCCTTGCATATTGTTTTCTTCATCATCGCAAGTTCATCAAAAGTTACATCTCTACTTAAAATCATTTTTTTCGTCTCTAGACACTAAAGACAGTATCCTTTGACTCCTGCGCTTATCCCCAAGAATGTTGTTTTCTTGGCTCTTGGATCCAACTTAGATTCTTTAACATGATAATAAGTCATAGTACCAAATACATGTAAAGAATCATAATCACTAGCAGGTTTTCCAGACCATACCTCATAAGGTGTTTTTCCTCATATTGCAGATGATGGTAGATGATTGATGAGATGACACGCATATTTAACAGCCTCAGCCCAAAACCTTTTGTCTAACCCAGCATTAGACAACATACATCGAACTTTCTCCAGCAAAGTCCGATTCATGCGCTCTGCCACCCCAGTCTGCTGTGGCGTATTTCGAACTGTGAAGTGTCGAGCAATACCTTCATCCTGACATACCTTCATAAACGGGTCACTCATGTATTCACCACCATTATCTGATCTGAGCCGTTTAATCTTTTTGTCAGTTTGAGTTTCAACTAATTTTTTCCACTTTGGAAAATATCACACACTTCATTTTTATGCTTCATAGAATACACCCAAACTCTTCTAGAAAAATCATCAACAAAAGTAACAAAATAATGCATACCACCCAACGAAACCGTTTTTGTGGGCCCCCATACATCTGTATGGATGTAGTCTAAAATACCTTCAGTCAGGTGGATTGCTGTGCCAAATTTCACTCTAGTTTGTTTTCCCAAAATGCAATGCTCACAAAATTCAAGTTTGCACACTTTTGCACCCTTTAACAAACCTCGCTTAGCCAATTGTTGCAAAGATTTTTCTCCTGCATGTGCTAATATCATATGCCATAACTTGGTTATATTTGAACCTGCATCTTTCTCAGAAACAACAGCTGATGAGCCAATAACTATACTACCTTGTAAATAATACAAGTTATTTTTCCTTATTCCTTTCATCACCACCAGCGCACATGATTTAATCTTTAAGGTTCCATCTTTCAAAGTGATAGTGAACCCTTTAGATTCTAAGACACCCAATGAAATCAGATTCTTCTTTAGGCTTGGAACATACCTAACATCAGTAAAGGTCTTAATAGTTCCATCTTGACATTTCAACTGTATTGAACCTATTCCAGTTGTTTTACAAGTATTATCATTTCCCATAAAAACAACCCCACCATCTAATTCTTCAAAATTAGAAAACCATTCCTTATTGGGACACATGTGATAGGAACAACCAGAATCCAAAATCCACTCACCAAAATAATGTCACGAAGATGTTCTAACAAAAGAAAATTTTGACTCACTTCCATCATCATTGGCCATATTGGCATTAGAATGTGCTTTTCCCTTATTCTTCTGCTGTAATTTAGGGCAATATTTCTTCCAATGCCCTCTCTCACGACAAAAGGCGCATTCATCTTTAGCAGGTCTCCCAAGAGATTTACTCCTCCCATGAGATTTACTCTTCCTTCCAGGCATACGACTCTGAGAACGTCCCCTTATTGTTAGTGCTTCTGCTGTTTCCTTATGGACTCTCTGATCCTTCTTTCTGCATTTAGTACTAATCAATGCAGTAAAAACAACATCATAAGTAACTTTATCTTTCCCATACAATAAAGTGGTGGTCAAATGTTCATACTCATCAGGGAGAGAATTCGGTAATAATATAGCTTTATCCTCATCTTTCACCTTTTCATCCAAATTTAACAAATCGGCCAAAATTTTATTGAAAGAATTTATGTAATCATTAATCAAAATACCTGGTTGATATTGGAAGCGAAACAATTTTATTTTCAAATAGAGCCGATTTTCCAGACTCTTGGTCATAAATGTATCTTCCAATGTCTTCCACAATTTCTTTGCAGATGTCTCCCTCATAACACAATATTTCTGATTTTTGGCGAGACACAAACGAATCGTACCACATGCCTGACGATTGATCTTTTCCCAATCTCTGTCACCCATATCTACCGGTTTATCATCCAAAGCAATATCTAGTTCTTGTTGATACAAGATGTCCATCACCTCACATAGCCACATACCAAAATTATTGGTACCATCAAATTTCTCCACCTCAAACCGAGCATTAGCTATCGTCTTTGATGATGATGTCGAAGTTGAAGGGGTTGGAGTTCGTGTGGATGGGGTTTCTTCTACTGCTGCACTAGTTTCTGCTATCTTCTATATATTCAATAGCAACCAACAAAGCAAAAGGCCTAGGATGAATAGTACGTACCAACTTTGTCTACTCTGTTTTATCCTATGAAATTCCACTTTGATCAGGCCGACCTCCAGGGAGCGACTGAGCCGCAATGCTCTCTGAGCACTCACTTAGACAATGTCTTTCTTAGGCATCAAACGTGGAATCAAGGATCTTAATAGAGGAACACCTCCGTATCAACACTATTCAACCTAACTCTGATACCAATTGTTGTGCCGGGCACCCCACTTGTGTCAAACACCAATACTATAACTATTGTTATTGAATATATAAGAAATTAAAGCAATGCAGAAACTAATAATAAAGCAATAAAAAGAACAAGACAAGAAATTTATGAGGTTCGGTATAGAATTACCTACGTCCTCGGCCGCCGATGATCAATCCACTACTTCTTGACAAAGTACAACTTTGAGGTGTGTTTTACAAATGAAGAGTTGAGCTCTTTATATAGCTTCAACCTCAAGTCTAAAAAACACTTCTCTCCAATATGGGACAAATAATATAAAAAATTCAAAACAATCTTTTATACTAATGTGGAAGCATTCTACCAATGTGGGACAAAAACAACAAGGGGAATATTAGGTGAGCATCTTACCGCCCCCTAATCTTGAAGGGCACTAAGTGAGCACCCCAACGAAGCAGATTTTATTTGAACAAATGGGACTTCGAACTTGGAATGAGCATGAAGAAATTAATGATACTTCTTTATCTTTTGAATTGTTTTTCTGAATCGGTCACTCAAGATCCTTGGTCTCTACCCAAGTTAAGAAAATTTGGGGGCAAGCTCTTGACACCCTTGAGGGTTGCCTTGGGCTTCCTTACGGGACTAGGAACCCCATGGATGAAACATCATGAAGTTGGGTTGCAAGCCTCAAAGCTCATATTGCATCACTCTTTCCTGGTTGGTAAAAGTCCATCCTTGAATTTGAAACATTTGAAGGATGAAGAACTACCGAACCAAACAAACTTGTAGTGGAGCAAAATAAACCGTAGGCTTCAAAATAATTATGAATGCAAGTGGGAAGAGGCATTGAAGATAAACTCATGGGGCATGATAAATCCACATATATAATCTCATTCACTCCACCTCAGCCATGAACTCAGTAGACTTTCCTTCCACATATGACTTAATCTTCGCAATTTCCTGCTCAAGTTATTTTGTGGTCTTTGGGCTTATATGTCAATTTTGGCATGTCTCTTATGCCTGCAGATCCTGTTGCTAATACAACTCCGATTTGTACACCGACGCATATATATCTCCAACAGTAAACCCATTTCATTCAACCATGTTGTTAGCAGTTTGATTGTTTAGCTTGATAATTGTTGGACTAGTTCGCTCAATAGTGACTAGTGTCAGACCAGTTGTATCATGTGCATTCTTGATTTCCTTCTTTTCTATTGAATTATCAAAATGGGCTATAACATATGTTAATTGAGCCTTCATGTCTGCAACTTCCTTATTGCACTATTGTAAATATAGATTAATCTGTTATTATCTTCTAAAAGGACATGAGTATTTCGAAGAAGCCTTCACTCAAGAACATCTTGCTAAATGATTTGATCTACAGTCACCATAGTTTATTTTTCCTCTTTTTTTCTATGAAAAAAAGTTTAAACTGGATCAACAGCGCTAATGCCGGATCAGTTCTGTACAGCTTCAGTTGAGCTGCTTGGCTTAAATAAAATGAACTTGTTTATGAAATAAAGGAGGTTGGCCATAGGTTTTAATAGGTGAATTCACGGGTTGGAATTTGGCTCAGGCTTGTACTGTTGGGTCCAGAAAATTTGTGTGTATTTGGGTTTATGTAATGGACTGATGGTCGTCAGATGACAAGGCTGGCAGAAATGGAGGGTGGTTTGATGATGATAGCAAGGAATGATCAAGATGAGGCTCTAAGACAAAAACAATGCTCCAAATAACAAATTGATGCAGGACCGACTGGCATCAAAGAATCAGCAAGAAATGATAGAAAATTAAGAGAAACTAAAAGAAGGTAAAAAAATTAGGGCAAAAGACGCAGACCTTTCCTGAGGTTTGGCAAAAAGGCAATGACCTCCCTTCAGGTTTCAAGAATTCCAAGTGAGGTTTGCCAAAAAGATACTAACTTCCCCTTGTATTTTGCAAAAGGACAAGTTTTTTTTAGGGAAAGTTTGTGTCTTTTTTATAAACCTCAAGGGAGGTCTTTGAAACCTCATAGGAGGTATGTGGAATTTTTGAAACCTCAGGAAAGGCCTTATCTTTTTGTCAAACCTCAAGGGAGGTGAATGTCTTTTGCCCAAAAAAAATTAATGGGAAAAAAAAAAAAAAAAAAACAATCAAAGCAAAACTAAATTTAGGGCTTAAAACTCAATATTCAGATTGCCTCTCATAGTTACACATTGAACCTCTATACAAGCTTTCTCCTAATACTAAAGAAGGAAAAGATTGCTCGGAAATAGTATTACATCACTAAAAACTAAAGCAGCAAGTAAGTGTAAAACCTTTTAAACCATAAAGCCCCTAAACAATCTACTATATTATTACCTTATCAAATCTTGCTACAAAAATGCTGCAAAAACAGGAAAATTTTCTGAAAAATAATAAACTGCCAGATCACTCAAAAATCCTAAAAATGCCGAACATGATAATTTTGGGTCATAGGCCTCGAAGCATATTGCATCATTTGACCAATTCAACTAAGATATAAGTTTCTGAAGAGAAGTTAGAAAAATATTTCTACAGTGCAACTTCCACTGCCTGAAAAGCAAATATGAGAAAAAATTGTTGCTTGAGATTTGCACATGGTTCATGGAAATGCATATTCTGATTAACTTGGAAAAGGCAATAGGAAGAGTATCTAAGAAAATATTATGGTGGGTTCTAGAAAAGGGGGTAACGTTGTAGCAGGAATATGGGCACATAAGGATACGTACAATTGGAAATAATTGGTCTTAAGGTCATAGGCGGAAGGGAAATTGGGGAATTAACAATTATGACATTTTTGTATCAAAGGTCAGCACCTCAGCTGTGACCCCTTTTTGGATTTTAGTGATAGAGAAACTTACTAAACACATTCAAGTCGAGGTTCATGGTGCCTGTTATTTGCAGGAACAATGGACAAAAGGTAAAAATGATAGCAAAAAGCTCCTAAAAGCAATGAATTTTATTACCTTGAACTCATCATTCAAGCAGAAGGAGAAACCGCAGAACATGGTTATGAAAAGTTAGTTAAAATAGAAAAGGGCATTTGGTGTGCTATGTGATTGCGGCTGACTTTTTGAGTCTAATCCCTTTTTAATGCTAATAAAGTACAAGGATCTAATGTGTGTGTCGAGTTCTTAAACAAATTTATATCTCATATCGCACACATGGAAAGGAGAAGTGGAAGCAAGACAGGACTTAAAGCGCATACATCTTGGTGTGTTCCACGATGAATTAAAGAGCAAAAGAAGAAGACAAATCTGTTTTCACTTATAATGCATTTTGTTTTATATTTGGTCTGTAATAATGCATGGCATGCATGATGTGAATGAACAGCTCAGAACGAACGTAGACAGACCCTAGGGACCAACACTTTGCACAAAAAAATCTTTTTCTTAATAACTAATTGGTTAGGGTCAAAAGATAGGGCTAAAATGAATTTTACAATTCGGTCGACCGATGTTGGATTTTTTGGGTTTAATTAAAAAACCTAAGCCATAGAATGACCATAGGAACCAATACCCTTAAACTAAAAGGCGCCATAACGTTGTTCACACAGGATTGGAAAAGCACAGGGCCAAACAGGACAAAAATACTCATTTTTTAATAGCCTTGGGCGACCGACCTAAACACTTCGGTCAACCGAATCTATCAGAATTCAATTCTTTGACTTGGTTTGGGCGACCAACCCAAATTTGAACAAATCGTCCACGGTCGATCGAACCTTGAAGCTGACCTTTCCAGCCTACCCTGGCCGACCGAAACTATCATTTCAAAATACCCTCGGTCGTCCGAACATGTTCTCTCGGCAAACCGAACCTAAGCCCGGACGCCCGAACCTACGAAGGTTTGGAAAATCGCCTTGACTCGGCCAACCGGTACTATGCTCAGCCAGCAGAACCCAACTAAAATTTCAAAAACTTTTGTCTCTTCAGGCGACCGGTACTGTGCATTGGGTGACCGAACCTCTCAGGTTCACATATTTTCACCGCAGTAATCAGGATTAACCCGCAATCAAACTTTTCCAAAAAATCCTAATATGTCCCTAACAGTCAAAAATCTCTCACACTCTATATATACCCCTTCATTACTCAAATTTAAATAGGAGATTAGATAGAAAAATTCTCTCAAAATATTTTTTATCCTTATTCATTGTTTACACTCTCCTACACTTTTTGTTTGAAAAATTTCTTTTGGAGAACATTTATTTTGGGCATACATTTTATTATTCATTCTCATTGTTATTTATTTCTCCTCATTGCTTTATTGATAAATTTCTTTGGAGGAATATTGTTCTTAAGCTTGTGGATCTTTGCACATATATTGCAAAGATTTCCAAAGCTCATTTGTACTTTATTGGTAAAATCCTTTGAGCTTCAAACCCTAGTTTTCCTTGAACTTTATTTTAAAATTATTTTTTTGGGAAATTTCTAAGGGTTTAAGATTTTTTAAAAACTTATATTTTCATATTCTATTTTTCATCAAAGATCTTATATATTTATTGGACACAAATTATTTGAAAGCAAAACTCTAGATTCTTCTAGAGATTGATTGAAAATCTTTTTGGAGAAAATTTCTATCAGGGTTCAAATCTTTGAGCACTCATAATAGATATAACCTTTATTCAAAGATTGAAAAATTATTTTGAGAAAATCACATACTCACATTGAGCTTGTATTCATATCATATGTGAGGGCATTTGTGTTTTAGTGTTGTACACATCAGCTTTTTAGAAGCAATATGGTTGTACGAAATATTTCATTGAATATCTATTGTATTCCCGACGTGTGGTCGGAAGAGGGAGACTTGTCCTGTGAAAAGTCCCGAATTGCTCAGACTTGGTTAGATGAGCATCGGATTGGTTCAGACCCGGTTAGAAGAATTAGGTGCACCATCCTGTAAGGTGTTGTAATCGGTGTCGCTCCACCCGCAAACGAGCAACTAATGGAATCCTCTTACTTGTGAGCTTCAAGCGGGGATGTAGGCAGTATTGGCCAAACACCGATATCACATATGGCGTCTGATCTTAATTTTCTGCAGTTATATTTCTGCACATGCATGCTTAAATTTAAATTTATTATGAATGTGCACATGCATTAATTATTGTGAATGATTGAGATATACTGAGCTTGTTGTATTTATTTTATTTATTTGCTCAGTCTTGTGTTATTGTGTTATTGGTATTTGCTTAGACAGATCCTAGGTTGAGATATACTGATTGTAGATTTGAATTGAACCTAGGCAAAAAATTTTAAATACCAAATTCACCCCCCCCCCCCCTCTCCTCCTCTTGGGAATACACCATTTCCAACAATTGTCAAACTCCTCTAAAAATATATGAGAAATTTCATCAAATGGCTACAAGACCAAACATGTCATACAAATCAGAACACTGGCAACTAAAAAGTAACATACATACAAAGCAAGTGTATAGGGACTGAGAATATTGAAACGGATGAGCAATATAGATCTGGAACATAAAATAATAAATATATTTGCAAAAACTTAGAAGTAGCACCTGTAGAAGATAATTAAAGGCATTTAACATGACTAGAGCAGTTGCAACACAAGAAAATAGTGCACTAGCGAGAAAGAGAGATTCAAAATAAGTAATGAGGACCAAAACCGAAAAAAAGAGACACTATAGTGCAGGTGCAAAATGGAATCTCAAACAAAATCTTTGAATGTGGGAAAAATAGAATCCACAGATGACAATAAATTTCATGGTTAAGAAATCCCCATAACAACCATTAAGTAGCCCCCTAATGTAGCCATAATGACCATATTGAAAGAAACAAACTTCAAACAACATATAATACAAAAAACATAACATGGATTTCACTATCCAAAGCATACAACAACCTAAAAAAGGATAAAGCAAAGTCATCAAGAAATGCTACTAGAAGCATTCACAAATCCCTAAAGGGAATTTATAATTTTTTTTTTTTTTTTAAAACTAAATTGGTCTTTTCCAACTTTTGAAGCATAAGATCCAAGTGACATGACTCTCTAGTATTCATCTCAATGCCTCAATACTAAACTCTCTCAGAACCACATAAACCTAAACCTCACAAAAAACCACATCAAATTTCCTTGCACATAGCAAAATAAAACATTAGAATTTGGTATAAAAGCCCGCCCCCATATGCAATGACAGACCAAAAGAACACGGCAAGAAATAAAAGGGCAAAAGCAAAGGAATGAAAGAGAAGGGAAAAAAAGAAAAGAAAAAAAGGGGAGGGAGGAAAAAGCAGGGTTTGGGTAATGACAAATTGGGTATGGTCCTAATAAAAATCCATAATTTTGCACAAAAAGACTGTTATCAAGCACCAAGAAGTCCATATAAACAAATTCCATGCGAACACATAAGCACCTTACCACTAAATGGAATGAAAATGTGCAAATAAACCAATGCACAACATAAAGAAGCCAAAAAGCATTCAGCGCTTTACAACTTTTACTTGGTTATGCTCTTCATCCATAATTTAGCATGAAGAGGGGCATTTTAAAGGACCAAGAAATCCATGTAAACTAATACCAAAACCACACAACCTACTTACCTACCAATAAATGGAATTTAAAAAAAAAAAAAAAGTCAACACACAGATCTCTCTGTATGCGTAGAGCTGCAGATACATGCATGCACGCGCGCACACAGAAGCAAGTCACATAAAGTGCTACATGGGATAACTAACCCAATCATAAATGCAACAAATACAAGCTTTGATAAAAAATAAAAATAAAATAAAATAAATAAATAAATAAAAACAGACAGTCACAAACATACCTCAAGCACTGTCCGAGCTAAGTCATGGTCCCCATTTGAATAACCAATTGTGTTGGTGGGATTCTGAGCAAAATTCCAGTCAGGTTCTTCTCCCTCTAGATGCCCATGTGTTATCAAATTAATTTATGATGATATGTTTAATTAACAGGGAGAAAAAAATATTGTATCAGTATGTGCTTGTCCAAACCTACCTGTAACCTCATCTTCCATCTGATCAGCACTAAAGATCCAATTGTGCTCTTCGCCTTCCCCTGCATAAAGTATAAATCATAGATGGGCAAAATGGTAGCACCATTTAAGTAACACATTACATGCAACCATGCAGTAGCAGAAATATCTTAGGACATGACATTAACACAGCTGTGACACGACCTAGACATGGCATGGAGAGGCCACCAGCACAGCTGTGACATGACCTAGACACAAGTGATCAAATTTTTTTAGTAAAAATGAAGAAATATTAGCTAATGATAGAAAGATATGTCAAAACATAAAAGGCTAGAGGAAATGAGCTTCTCCACTCTTGAAGCAAAACATGACAGTGTTCCTCGCCTTCTCCAAACTCCAAGAAGGCTTTTGCATGAAGCTCGCTCTTCTCATCTAAAAAAGTTACTGTGGACAGATTCTGTTTTTGCACTTCTATAGTCTATAATCTTCGAAAAGGCGATTATGTTGTTATTACTCAACTAAATTATGTTCACATTTAATTGATATTTTATATTTATATATCTCTATATTAATATATTTATATAATTCATATGATTATATTTTCCTAATATATGAGTGCGTATGTGTATGCCATGTCATGCCCCTGCTTTTCTGGATTTTACTTCACCATGTCCAAGACAGGTTGCATCCCATGATCCATGTCCATGTCTATGCTTCTTATATCTTGATCAAAAAGACAGTAAAAATGAATTAATATGAACAATTCAGTGAATTTCACTTCAGTTTGGGGTATCAATACTTGCCTTCGACAGGTTCAGGATTGAGCTCTGCACATTCACAAAATATCTCGAACAAAGTATCCACTATCACATATCAAATCAAGAAAAATAAATAAATAAAATAAACCTCTACCATCAGACAAGAACAAGCAAACAGCCAACTAATGAGAAACAGTACCATAAAAGATTTATCAAATATATTTATCTTTGTCTCTAAGAGACAAAGAGGTGAAACAAAAAGAAAATCTCAATAATAAGATAGAAAGATACATTCGATAGGGTCTGACGGAACCAGCCTCATCTCTGTGATCTTTGATAAGTCTACTACGTCATTACACTCTGAGTCTGAACCCTCTGACTCGTCTTCATCAGCTTCAGTCTCAATCTTCAGAAAAAAAATAATCAATAAGAATAACAAGTGTCAAAAAATGAAGTTTTTCATTATATTTTCTTTCAATATTTTTTATATACTATTAAAAATGAAAGTTTTTTTATAATTATATCTTAAAAATTAAGAAAAATCAAATGTTAATGATGTGTAGAATTTAAATTTTATTCATTGATTTTTATTGTATATTTATGATTTTATTTCTTACATTTCCTAATAATTAAACAGGAAAAAAAGGATTTCTTTGAATTTTCCTACTCTTTACCCAATGTTATCCAAGTTCCAATTGGAGCCCTTAAGGAAATATTGCTATCTAAGGATAGGATCCTTGACAGGACTCTGCTTTGACAAATAAAGATCAAACCATCAATACTAATAAAAGATAGCATGGACGAGATACATATAGAAGCATGACTTGTGTGTGTATGTCACCAAAAAACAAACAAAAAAATATGATACCAAAGCATCAAAGCCAACATTCTGAAAATATACAGATAAATTCGGGAATAATATGATAAAATCATGAAATTCCCCCGGAATACTTTATCTGAGAGGCCCAGAAAACAGGATGAAAAGAAAACTTATTAGCAACAATTATAGCTGTTAATATGTCATGCCGTTATGGTACTTAATATCACACTTATCATATGATATATTTTCCAAGTATAGCAATATGTTACTACACGATGCAATGCTTCTTGACTGCACCATGCCATACACAAATAATACATAATACAACATGTATAAACCATAATTTGCATGATGTAAGACAACATTTAAAAGACTCAACCGAGATTACCCGATGCCTCATGGTGAGTCATGCCCAAAATGCCTAGAAGCAAAGTCCAAAATACCAAATCCTAAAATCCCAAATTCAATAAACAATGAAGCTCATGTATTTCTGCAAAAGTATGCCTTTTGCACATTTTTAGTTGAAGCTTAAACATTTTGGGCATGTGTGATTTTTTTGTTAGATTTGACTATAAAAATTCAAACCAGCAATGTACATGAAATGAACACACTAATCAGGGTCCTCTCAAAGTCTCAAATCCCAACATTTCCAAAACAATTAAGAGTTGCATCTCAGATGAAAATAATATAAACTCACTTTAATGAATTCAAGTTGATATTCTTAGAATAGCTGACAAGTAGTTTACAATAAGCTGGAAATTTTCCCAACATAATATACAGAAAACATTTTGGGGCTTGACATGCGTACATTTGAAGTGCAATAACTAAAAACTGTCTCAAAAAGTTAGAACACTCCAAAATTATAAAACAATATAATGAAAGATGATGCAATCAACATCACGCTCAGTATAAAGTTCACTTGTTTCAGTTTTAAAGACTTATAGCCAGAGTATAAGCAGCATAACAAACATTTCATGACATTCTTGACACAATTTACACTACTTCATTGACCATCTAAATAAATTGAGGCATTATAAGAAAAAAAAAATAGTGCTTTGACTTCAAGCTATTGTGCTCTTCATGTGAAATGTCCATGTTGTTATCTACATAATGAGGCAACTAATTAGAAAGATACTGTTCGTCGGTTGGAAACATCATGCAAACCAACATGGTTTTGAATATTTGTGTTCCATGAAAGAATACTGAAAAAGGGATAGTCAAACATTTCAAACTTACTTAAATCGTAATCCCTAAAAGTCTGTCTGGATTGACTGGCAAGAAGCCCAAGGAAAAGAAAACGAAAAAATATATATAATACAAGTGAATTAATTCCTCAAGAAGGAAAAGAAACGACCTTGCAAGCCCAAATAAAAGTTATCCAAATTATAGAGCTCGTTCTTTCATTTTCATGGACAAGCCAAACAGCAGCAAATATCAAATTCAATTTTCCTTTGGTTTTCTGAGCAACCAGAGCACAAAAAAAGTAAAATTGACAAGCTTGAAAGACCCAAAATACAAATGATGAGAAATTAGAGTACCTGAGTATATATGCAAGGAGACGGATATGCCTCAGGGTCCCTTGACACTGCGTGCAATGAAAGTGACAAGAAATCAACCGCGTAACCTTTAGCCCGGTCCACATCGCTCAACCACACCACTTTCCTACAAAGCCCCCACAAGCACATTCAAAACCTTCACTATTCAGAGAGAGAGAGAGAGAGAGAGAGAGAGAGTACTTGGTGGAGATGTAAAGAGTTCCAGGAGACTCTGGAGGTCGATTGCCGATAACAATGGAGACACCAGGCTGCACGTGCACGAGATCCTCGCCGTTTTCAGCATCGAGGACAGGTTCTCCGGCACCGCCTCCCCCTCTCTCCGTGAATAGTCTCAACCCTAACACCATTTCTCCAAAATTATACTGTCTCCCTCCCTCTCGCTTTCTTTCTCGTGTGTCTGCACTGGTAAGCTAGAAAAAGCTTCTTCAACTTGTGTTTGCTAGGGGTTTTGCTCTGCTTGGCGGTAGAACGAGAATGGGCAGGGTTTAGTGGATATCAACCCGAACTCTTTTTCTTTTTTTTTGGGGAAAAATTACATAAACCTGAACTATGTTGTAAATCATTTTTCATGTACAAAATGAATAAAGGCAAGACGAAAATTCTTTTATAAAAAAAATATACTTGGTTGTTGCTGCCAAAAATCAAACGGTTTTGTGGATAATCTTTCAATCGTGATTATCTAAAAGAAATCAAATAATAATGGTTTGAAAGACTCCAAGTGTACTATGACGGATCACTCCTGTATGACCTGAACCAGCAAATAATTTTACAATGGAAGAACTCAAATTCATTACATCAGAGTACTAAAAGTCTCATTATAACAATATTTCCAATATCAAATTTTATACATCCTTATTTTTGTTATATCTTAGAATTTTATAATGGAAGAACTCAAATTCATTACATCAGAGTACTAAAAGTCTCATTATAACAATATTTTCAATATCAAATTTTATACATCCTTATAAATTCTAAGATATAACAAAAATAACAAGTTCAATATTTAATCTAAATTGTGCTTTCTAACCTCACCCACGCTTCCGTTATGCTACTCTGATTTCGACTATACTCCTATCTGAAATGTTTGATAAAAATTGGGGTAAAACACCTCTCAGTAAGTAAGAATTAAATTATTATCAGTTTGTGACTAAAATAAGTTGTGGTATAAAAATAATTAATTTAATAATTCAACTGTTAAAACCACCTTTATAAACCGAGCACCACATATATTTTCTATAATAAAAATTCAATTGTAACCTATGGATCACATATATCAATATACATACTTTTTTTCCAAAACAACGTTAAGTCCATTAAGTGGCTATAATCACATAAATATCCAAATATGTATACAAGACTCATTTTTGGCCGATGCATGTCATGTTTAACCCCAATGGTTGGGATGTGCGGTCCAAAGACTGGACTTAACTTGGTTAGCCACCAAAGTTAAATCAAAATTTTATATCTGTAGGTGCGATTTGCCTCCATTCTGGTCCGGAAATAGGTGTGTACTCCCCTACTCAGACCAAATCCACTATCCACCACCAACGCTTTCACAACAGTGTGGCTACACTAATGCTCATCTGTGATTACAATATAAAACATCCACCACATCCGGCCCATCAAGATTCTTAGAGCATATAATTGCAATTTATGCAATAACACAGTATAATACTCTCATCATTTTTCCAACGTAAAATTTGTGATAAATCTCATCATTATTCTCAATTAAACACATAACAAATATAACACCGTAAAATTCCAAACATGCTTAATTATGCATTAAAATAAATTAAACTCATGCCAAGCGATTTATATAATAATTATAATTTCATAAATTACCCAAGAAATTCTCATAAATATGTACTCGATAAATTTAAATAAAAACGCGAGTATGATCAACTCCCCATATTTAAATTTAATCCCCAACTTATTTAAAAACCCAAATATGAATAAATCCCCACAGTTTAATTGAACTCAAACATGTATTTAAATAAAACCAAATATGTGTAATTTAATTTAACTCAGGTATATATTTGAATAAAATCAATATAATTAATTTAACCAACTTAATTTAAATCAAACATATAAATATAATTAAATTCACGTAATTTAATTTAAAAAAGACATGTTTTTAAAATAAATTCTGACATAATCTAGCCCACTTACACTAACCCTAGAGTGGCGCATACGGTGTACCGGAAACGAAATTTTTCCGATCAAATCCTTGAAGAACGGAGCTGGGACCCAGGAATGATGTATGTTCTTCAATTTGGCCGAAAAATTAAAGAGAGATTGAGAGAGAGAGAGAGAGAGAGAGAGAGAGAGACTGAGGGGGAAGACGTCCTGGATTCTCAGGATGCTTTGAGCTGAGGCTTATATAAATATATATATATAATATTATATTATATTATATTATATTATATTATTAATTAACAATTATTATTTAATTAACTAACTTATTTATTTATTTATTTATCTAATTTTTTTTTTAGGATTGTTACATTAATCATGCATAAATATTTTTGGGGCTGTTACAACTCCGATGCCTAAGTTAGAAACTGTGGGAGGCTCTAGGTTGCAACAGTAAATGTGAATGAGTGAGAATAAGATTTATCTCTCTCTGTGACCCCTTTTTTATAGTAGTGAAGGCTAATCTTTCCCCAACTTGACACTTATGAGGTACCATCATACTTAGGGGGCTACAAGCAACTTTTGGGTTGCAAGTAACTCGTGCAAGCAACTTGTGGACAGTTATGTAAGTTGTTGCAGGGTAAAATCGGTGATAACCAATGAGGCTGCTCCCCGACCTCCGTTGACCTGAAATGGATAGAAACATAAAAACTTGGAGGACCCGGGGTGTACTCCGGGGGATCACTCTGATGCCTAAGTAAGAGGGATGCTTTAGAGAAGCTGAATGTAACGGTAGAATGGGTTGAATGACTTACCTTGGCCTCTTCCCCACATCCCTTCTTATAAGGGCTGGAATTGACCCTTAGTTGATCCATCTTTATTACGCGGGGGCGTGAATCGCTCTCAGGTCATAAAGTGTCTGCGTGCATCACTTGGCTATTTAGGTTGTTGGCATGGATCTCTCCTCCTCTTTATTAGATTGGAGTTGATTACTCTCACCAGTAGGTTTGAGTTGGGGGGTGCAGGCTAGGGTTGACTCGCTCTTATTGGTTCGGTTATTTTGGGCATATCAGTTGTCCCCCCCCCCCTCAGTTTCAAATTTCTGGATGGAATTTTGAAAAGTTGTCGCGTCCCCGCATTTTCTCCCCTATCTTCAGAATGCATATGTATATACGTATGATGTCCCTCCTACGACGACCTGCTAATTTTCACATTTTTTTTTATAATACAGTATCACAAAACTTAGCAGATCATAATCCATCTGGACCCGTGGGTACTAGGGATATATCAGTAATACAGTGCGGAAGCCTAAGCAGTAGGAAATCCACAATCATACTATCATAAATACAAAATCATTCATCACAATACCATTAATACCAGAGTCACTATATCCATTATTTCAGTATACACATCCCAAAAATAAGATCTAGGGACATTTCCACAAAATCCAACCATCCCTACTAAAACTTACCCTTCAAGTAGGGCAAATCGACAACACTAGATCAGCAGGACTTTTCCCGCTCTCCTAGCAGGGGCTCCTAAAAAGTTTATAAAATTTTTGGGGCAAGACACCTCTCAATAAAGGAAATAAACTTACACTTGTGTGTAGCAACATGAGTATTTCCGTGTTCTATATAAAATCATACATAACATATCAGTAAATTGTCTGTATCATATCTAGGAAACATATATTTTCAAATCATTGCAGAACATACATGATTTTCATAAATATAATTCATCTCGTATAACATAATAAGAAAACAATCTTAGTAGGTTAGCTACCTGTTGTCATGTATTACCCCCACATGACTGGGTTGTGTGGCCCGAAGGCGAGACCTAACAATGGTTGGCCGACCATTGCCAAGTCAAAAGTACAGTCTGTAAGTCTGATGGGTCTACCAGACCTAGTTCGTACACCAGGGGCGCTTACACACTTCTTAAAAACCACATCGACCATCCAATCTCACACCACTCTATACAGCGGCGTTAACACAAATATCATAATCAAAATGATCATGGACACATAGCAACGGTACCATGCAAGTGCTAGCCTAGACCAAGCCAACCAGGTTCTAATATCATATGACATATACTGAAACTGTGATACATGGATATTTCATATCATTAATTATCAAATCAATAATATCATTTTGCATATATACATATATCATGAAAATCATCGGCTTGTACGCCGGTATTTCACATTTTACCATAGCTCAGCCCGTACGCTGGCAAATCGTATCCATAGCACAGCCCGTACGCTGGCAAATCATTTCTATAGCTCAGCCCGTACGCCGACAAATCATATACATAGTTCGGTTCGTATGCCGGCAAACATATAAAAATCTCGGCCCATATGCCAGTTTTCCATTATAAAAATCCGTATCATTAATACATTCTCAAAAAACAGTATTTCATAACAATTTCTACTCATGCCACACGAACATATTTTTCATATATCTAACATACCATCATTTTCAACAGTATTTTCCAAATATAAATCATATATAATTATATTTATTTCCTTGAAATCAAATGTTATAATAATATACATACATTTTTATAAAAGAACTAGTTTAGTTTATCCCCTTACCTGATTCTTGAAAAGCCCCTGAATCAAACACTCCTGCACCCGTAGGGTTCATCGTTCAACACCCTGAAAACAACATTCCCCAGAACTAAAGTTCAATATTTCTACGCATACTATGATTTCTACGCATACTATGCTTTCTACAACTGTCAAAAATCCAAATATTGAGTAGAAAGTTTTACCCTAGATTTGGGATGGTTTCCAACTCAGCCCCACCGACCAACTCAGCCCCACCGACGATCCGCTCTGGCAGATTTGCAAAGAACTTTCCTAGGAGCATAGTGGTGGCTTTATGTTGACCTTATTGGTCACGCCCGGTTTTGATTATGACAAATACTCATTGTATCTAATGAGTAGTTGAGTTTTTGTGCAGGAATCAAGAATGATAAGATCAAGATGTGCACAAAGCAAGAAAAGCTTGAAGACAATTTCATAAACTCTTAATTATAATATTTTCCAGTGAAATTGTCTGTAATAGTAATTAGGGTTTTTCGGTTTGTAATAAGCTCACATACATCACATGAATGATTTACTTTGTAAGCTCAAACCGAACCATAGAAAGACCTTAGGGTGTACCTTCGGTCGACCGACACCGGACTTTTTCGGTGTCTTCAAAATTGGACCCCAAGTGACCTTAGGACACTCACCTTTGCACTTGTATGTAATAGGCATTTGAATAGGGTTTGAATGTTGTAAGAAGGGACCGAAATGCACACTTGGTGCACTTTCGGTCGACTGGCCAACTCAGTTCAATTTGGCCCGGTCGACCGAAACCGGTCCGGGTCAACTGTTTGACCCAGGCCCGGTCGACCGAGCACTTATAGGTCATTTGACCTCGGTCGACCGAACCTCCTGGGGGTCAACAGTTTGACCTCCCGGTCGACCGACCATTTTTGTTCTCCAACAACTTGGTCGACCGAAGGGTCTAGGGAAAATTCCCAACAACCCGGTCGACCGAGCCGAGCAGTTCAAAAAGGCCTCGGTCGACTGAACCGCAGTATTTTTAAAAATCGCCCTTTTCCGGTCGACCGACCACTCAGTTCAAAATGCTCCCGGTCGACCGAGCTACTTGAGTCCTGGTCGACCGAACCACTTTTGGTCGACCGGACCTCTCGGGTTGTTCCCATTTTTACCGTGGTTAATATTTTTCTAAACAGGGTTAAAATGCATTAAACTCCATTAAACTTTTCTAATAATACCCTATAGGTCCACAACGGTCATATTTTCTCCCTTGCCTATATATATGTCTTCATTTGCAAAGATTAAGGGGGATTAGCCACTTTGATTAGGGAAAATTCTTTGAAAATCCAAAACCCTATAATACTCATTCTTAAGCCTCCTACACTCATACTTACCTTCTCATACAAATTAAACCCTTTGTAAGTTGATTGAGTGCTAGTCTAAGTAGGTTTGCTCTCCCATTCATATTTGATTGTTTTATTATCCTTGAGAGCTAAACCTTGAGTATTCTTAGGGGACTTTATTAATAAGTCTATCCTAAGAAAACTTTGATAGATCTTCTAAGATTTGCACCTCCATTGCAACATCTTAAGAAGATAGTATTTGTATTTTGGTTGCAAAACATTTTCAAATATCTACTGTGTTATTAATCTTGAAAATATTCGATGAGATATTTGATAGTGTGATAAAATCTTTGTTGCAATACTCGTTAACTCATATATCTTTTGCTGAATACAAAGATTGAATATCCTTTTGCAAACCAAACTTATACGTTGCTAGAGCTTCATATACATATGTGTATTGAGAAAACTTGTTGATTGAAATATATGAAGTCTGGATGATATTTTTGTTTGAGCACTTAGATTGAATATCCTGTGATACAAAGATCATTTAGGTTTGCACTCTCACGCACTCATTACAACGATAGTAAATCTATTTGAGAGTTGACATCTTAGACCACACTGAGCTTACAAATTATTTCATATTTGTGGTGTATATTATTGCGCGAATTTGGGTACATATCTGCTTTACTTGAAAGCACAATCACTGTACCATTTCAGTATAATACACATTGGTTGTATTTCCAAGCACGGGCCTGAAGAGGGAGACTAGCCCTGGAATAGTCCCGGATTGGCTTAGACCCGGTTAGGAAAGCTAGGTGCGTCGTCCTGTTAAGGCGTGTAGGTTAAGGTCAGCCCCGCTAATTGACTTGGTTAAGGTTGAGGTCAGCCCTGTGTTAATTTGACCTGGTCGTAAACGGTGCCGCTCCACCCTTAAGTGAGCTCTTAGTGGAATCCTCTAGCTTACGAGCTTGAGGCGGGGACGTAGGCACGGTTGGCCGAACCCCGATAACATATCGTGTGTTCATTTATATTTCCGCACTTTATATTAGCCGCACATGTATGTTATGGGTGAATGATGCGTATGACTTAAATTTCACATTATACTTATCTACGCATTTGGAAATTGAATAGGCAGACCCTAGGTTGTGTATATACTGCTGTTTATCCGGCTTAACCTAGGTGATAAATTTTAAAATTCCAATTCACCCCCCTTCTTGGGAATACACCAATTCTAACACTTTAGATCCTCGAATCGGTGGAAATCCGGCCCAAAATCGAAGAGAGAAGGAGGAGGAACCGAAGGGTAAGAGAGAGAGAAGTTTTACGCAGGAAAATGCACTGAAAATCACATTTAACCCTATTTATACTGCGGGATTCGTCGACGAGCCACATCACCTCGTCGACGAGTCCTGTAGAAAGTTCGTCAACAAACTTCAACCCTCGTCGATGAATTTCAGGCTCCCACAAATCCTCTCTCGGCATCTTCTCATCAACAAATCCTGTCCTCGTTGACGAGCTCCTCTTATACCCTCGTCTACGAGTCTCTTGTGTTCGTCGACGAGGAGCTGAAAAATTCCTCGGGATTATCCCATCCAAAATGCAACGTCGTTGACTGCCTCCTTCTGTTCCTATTTCCATTTCCCTTTCTTTTTATTATTTAAATACCATTATTCTTCGGGTCGTTACACCTCCCTTCTCTCTTCTCTCTCTCTCTCTCTCTCTCACTATATATATATATATTGGCCGAGTTGTTGCTCCGAGCCGACCTACTACATGGAAAAATTTGCTGAGCTGTTTTGCCGAACTATTCCATGGGGCAATTTTACTGAGTAGGCACTTGTCGAACTGCTCTATGGAGCAGCTTTGCCGATCCAGCTCTTACTGAGCTGCTCTTGCCGTGAGGCTTCATGGGCAAATTTGCCGAGCTGCTTCATGGGTGATTTTTCCGAGTTGTTTCATGGAGCACTTTGGCCGAGCAGATCTTGCTGAGCTGCTTCATGACGCGAATTTTCTGAGCTGCTTCATGGAGCATTTTTACTGAACAACTTTTGTTGAGCTGCTTCATGGAGCACTTTTCTGAGTGGCTTTTGCTGAACTACTTCACGGGCGATTTTGCTGAGCTGCTTCATAAAGTACTTTTACCGAGTAGATCTTGTCGAGCCGCTTCATGTAGCAAATTTGTCGGGCATATCGTATCGAGCTGCTTCATGGAGCACTTTTGCGGGGCAGATCTTGTCGAGCTGCTCCTTGGTGTACGTTTGCCGAACAGCTCTTGCCGAGCTGCCTCATGGAGCCAATTTGCCGAAATGCTCCATGGAGCAATTTTGCCAAGCTGCTTCATGGAGCGCTTTTGCCGAGCAGATCTTGCCGAGCTACTTCTTAGTGTACGTTTGCTGAACAGCTCTTACCGAGCTACCTCATGGAGCAAATTTGCCAAGCTACTCCATGGAGCACTTTTTGCCGAGTTACTTCATGGAGAGCTTTGACCGAGCATGTAACAACGACCCGCCACGTGGGCCCGGAGTGCTACTTTAGTGACATCAGTGTACCTGATACCTTATTCATCAAATATAAAACACACGTACGCAGCGGAAATAAAATATAAAAATCCACAAATTACATTACCAGAGTTCTAACTATCTTTATATATCCATTTCCACATAATTACATCCCATAAAACTAAACAAAAATAAAATCTCTATCTACACACTAACTACATAAAATTTACACCACTAGCCCGGCTCCTCTAGCCTGCTAGACCCGATCACTAGGATTCCCTGAAAAGACAGTTTGTAAAGTAGGGGTGAGACACAACTCAGTAAGGGAAAGACTAAGTTAATGTCAGTGTGTTGCCAACATGCATTTAATGTACAGAAAATAACTAGTTCACTAAATAAATAAACACATTTATGAAAACATTCTTATTTTACACTCACACACACAATTAGCTGAGGATAAGGAAGATTATCCGCCCATACAAGTAGCTTCCCTCTGCTCTAGTACCATTACTGCTACCAGGGCACTCACCTTTCTTAGTAAGCCCTCGAAATTATCTTATTAATTAACCGTATTCACATAAATTAACAGATATGCATATAAGACACTCCTTGTGACAAACACGCCATTTACTTTCCCCATGGCAAGGGTTGTGCGGCCCGAAGGCTGGATTAAGCCTGAGTGATAAGCTCAAATGAAGTCAAATACAACATCCTCTGCAAACACATCTACAGGCATCCACAGCAAAGCTGCAGGTCCGACGCCCTTACTTCAACCTCACGCAGACAGTTGGATGAACCCCCTACACTTCTATCCAGACAGTGTGGGTACACATGGTCTAACTAGCAACGGTATCGTGCACACAATACACTGGTCCCTAGGGTTCCTAAAGCATATCATGTAATTTAGATAATAGAAACCACCATTTAAAATATCAATTCACATATATTTCTTGTTATTCCAAAAACCTGGCCCCTGCCACAAAATATAATCCGGCATATAGCCATCAATTAAAACTCGACCCTCAGCAGTCAAATATTAATCCTGGCCCTTGGCCAATCAAATAACACCCGGCCATTGGCTATTAGTTCAAACTCCTGCATTTCATAAACAGTTCCAATATTTTCACAAGCATTTCTAGTATTTCTCAAACAATTCAGTATTTCACAAACAATTCAGTATTTCAAAATTCCAAATCTAAATATACAATAATCCATACAAATTAAATCATCTGCCACACGATTTTCCACATTTTAACAAATCCATACAAACAAACAAGCTTTCCACCGTTCATTTTATTCAAAACTACCATACCATATATCCTAAGTTTGTAAAATCCATTTCGAAAGGTTGGTTTTCAAAATAGCCTTTAAATTCCCAAATGAATAATAAATATATATATATATATATATATATACATATATATATATATATATATATAAACATAACAATTAAATTTATTCAAGTTTCATAAAATTACTAACTTAAGTTAATCCCCTTACCTGATTCATGAAAAAGCCCGATAACACCCCGACCTATGCCCCAGGTGTTCAAAAACCCCTGAACCCTGAAATTTAAATTTCACCATATTATTCGTGATAATTCCTAGAGTAACTTTCCCTAAAATTTTTCTAAATTTTAAATACCCTAAATAGCCTAATAAAAGCCTAAATTATCAAACTTACCCTCAATTTAGGATTGGTACCCCGGAGCTCCAATTCGTAAACCCACTCCAGTTAGATTGTAGAGAATCTCCCCACGAGTCTCCTGGCAATTTCTGTTCATTAATGGGGCTTATAGTTTAATAGAAATTGAGGTAAGTTTGAGATTTAGTCTTACCCCAGGAGATATGTCTACGCCGCTCCCACAACAGATCTGTTCCAATAGAAATGTCGGTGGCGGCGAACGGAGTCCAACGGTATTTTTGAATTTTTGATCGGTTGAATAACGGACACGAGATGGAGGAGAGTGGGAGAGAAAAGACAAGGAGATGAGAGAAATGGAAGACAGCCGAATAGAGAGAGAGAGAGAGAGGGAGATGTGAGGCGCAGGACTGACTCTACAATCCAATTTGAAATTGGATGCAGAGAAGCTTTATATAACTTACTTTAAGATAAACTTACATATATATATATATATATATATATATTTATTTAATTTAATTTTAATTTATTTTTATTTTTTTTAGGATTACAACATTCTCCCCTCCTTATAAAAAATTTAGTCCTTGAAATTTATTAACTATTACCAATTATCTCCTTAATTCACGATCCCTGTCTACAGAAGAGTCAGTAGCCACCCACTTAGCAACCTCGTCCCATGTTTATTAACTACCCTTACTTATGGCGGAGGAATACCGTGGTTACAATATTGCCTTTGGGAAATTACAATATCCATAACAAATTTTCCCAAAGACTATCTATAATTAAAACTATACATAACTAATCCACACAACCTACTCTAGTCCCTCTATATACAACCATACCCTTACCCGTCTGGCACTAGCCCTCGCTAAACAGCTATGGGTACCTCTGGCGTATTTTTGTTTCTAACTCCCAAGAAGCCTCCTCAACTGCATGATTTTTTCATAGCACCTTCACTAACGGTATATCCTTAGTACGCAGTTCCTATATTTTCCGATCTAAAATCTGAATTGGTACCTCCTCGTATGCTAGAGTATCCCCGATCTCCAACGACTCATAACTAATCACATGTGAGGGGTCTGGAACATACCTCCTCAACATGGACATGTGGAACACGTCGTGTATCCTAGACAACGCTGGGGGTAACGTTATCCTGTATGCCGCCGAACCAATCATCTCCAGAATCTCTAATGGTCCAATGTATCTAGGGTTCAGCTTGCCCTTATTTCCATACCTCATCACCCCCTTCTTCGAAGCAATCCACAAGAATATCATATCCCTTGTTTCGAATTCTAGCTCTAGTCGGCGAGTATCCGCATAACTTTTCTACCGATTCTGGCTACTTTAATCCTTTCCCTGATAAGTTCAACCTTCGTAGAGGCCTGCTGAACAAGTTCTGGTCTCAAAATCTGCCGCTCGCCTACTTCATCCCAGTACAACAGAGATCGGCACCGGCGACCGTACAAAGCCTCATATGGTGCCATTCTAATGTTGGCCTGGTGACTGTTATTCTATGCAAACTCAACCAACGGCAAATATCGGATCCAACTGCCCCCAAAATCTAACACACATACCGTAGCATATCCTCAAGAATCTGAATGGTTCGTTTGGACTGTCCATCCGTATGAGGGTGAAATACAGTACTGAAAGTGAGTTGAGAACCCAACGCTCCCTACAAACTCTTCCAGAAACGGGAAGTGAATCGCGGATCCCATTCCGAAATGTTGGACACAGGCACGCCATGTATTCTAACTATCTCCTAAACATAGAGTTTTGCTAGTTTATCCATGGAATAACTGGTTCTAACCAGAATGAAATGGGTAGTCTTCGTCAATCTGTCAACCACTATCCATATGACATTCTGTCCATGCAACGCTGAAGGTAATCCTGATACAAAGTCCATCGAGATATGCTCCCACTTCCACGTAGGGATGTCTAGTGGTTGAAGTGGTCCCGCTGGCCTCTGGTGTTCTGTCTTCCTGATGACATGTCTCCTTATCTTTGCGTCATCTAGCACACACAATCGAGTGTGAAATCTGAGAACTCCATCCTCAGCAACATTAAAGTTTGTGTGTTGCTCATTCTGTAACTTCTCTACAATCTCCATCAACTCTGCATCTTTCAACTGAGCTGTTCTGATTCTCTCTCGTAAAGTCAGTTGAACCACCAAACTAGAAATGAATGTCTGATGATTCCCTTCTACCAATTCTACACCCAACCTATCCAAGTCCATCGCGATCTAGTGTAAAGCCATAACTGCTGAGGTTGACGTACCCCCAGATTTCTGGCTCAATGCATCGGCTACCACGTTCGCCTTTCTTAGGTGATAGCTAATGGTGCAATTGTAATCCTTTATCAACTCGAGCCATTTGTGCTACCTCATATTCAATTCCTTCTGGGTGAAGAAGAACTTGAGACTCTTATGGACAGTAAATGTCTCACACCTTACACCATAGAGGTAGTGTCGCCAGATCTTCAATGCAAACACAACTACTGCCAGCTCCATGTCGTGCGTAGGATAGTTCTTTTCGTACTCTTTCAACTGGCGAGACGTATGCATAATGACTTTCCCTTGCTGCATTAGAACACAACCAAGTCCCTTCTGCGATACGTCACTGTAAATTACAAATCCATCCTCACCTGATGGAAGGGTAAACATTGGGGCAGTAACTAGACGCTGCTTCAACTCTTGGAAGCTCTGCTCACATTCGTCGGTCCAGTCAAAATCCACATTCTTCCTTGTGAGTCATGTCAAAGACCTTAATAATCTAGAGAACCCCTCGACAAATCGGCGGTAGTATCCGACAAGACCTAGAAAACTTCTAACTTCTTACACGTTCTTTGGCCTTGCCTAATCAACTACAACCTTTACTTTACTTGAATGCACTGAAATTCCTTCATTGGATACCACATGACCCAGAAATGCAATCTGATCCAGTCAGAATTCACATTTCTTAAGTTTAGCAAATAACTTCTTTTCCCTAAGCACCTGAAGTACCAGTCTCAGATGAGATTCATGCTCCTCAAGGCTCCTCGAATAGACCAAAATATCATCTATGAACACAATAACAAACTGGTATAAGTACTTGTGGAATACCTTGTTCATCAGATCCATAAATACCGCTGGAGCATTCGTCAACCCGAATGGCATAACCAAGAACCCGTAGTGGCCATACCGAGTTCGAAAAGCAGTTTTTGGTACATCATCTGATTTAACCTTCACCTGATGATATCCAGATTGCAGATCGATTTTATAAAAATCAGCGTACCCTGAAGCTGATCAAACAGGTAGTCAATTTGGGGTAATGGATACTTGTTCTTCATCATTACCTTATTAATCTCTCGGCAGTTAATGCACATCCTCATATACCCGTCATTCTTCTTCATAAACAACACCGGTGCACCCCAGGGCGATACACTCGGTCTGATAAACCCCCTGTATAGAAGCTCTTATAGTTGCTCCTTTAACTCCTTTAATTTAGCTGAAGCCATTCTGTATGGGGCTTTAGAGATTGGTGTTGTCCCTGAGATCAGATCAATTGCAAATTCCACCTTCCGATTAGGAGGCAACCTTGGTAAATCCTCTAGAAAAACATCAGAGAACTCCTTTATCACTGGCATATCTTCCAACTTGAGTTCCTCCTTCGGCGCTTCCTTCACCACTACAAGGTAACCCTGGCATCCCCCCAAAAGTAACCTCTTCGCCTGGATAGGTGAAAGGATCCATGGTGCCGAACGCACACACGACCTAACAAATACAAACTCCTGCTCCCTAGGAGGTCTGAATACCACCTCCTTCCTGCGACAGTCAATGCTCGCGTAGCTGGATACTAGCAAGTCCATGCCCAAAATAATTTCAAAACCATACATATCAAGGACTATCAAACTAGTAGGTAGCACTCTCTCCTAAATCTCTACTGGATAATCCCTGGTCACCTTGCTACATACTAGCACTGACCCTGTCGGTGTGCCCACTACAAACTCTGTCTCTGACAATTGAGCCCCTAACCCACATAGTCTAATAAATCCCCAAGACACAAACAAGTGGGTTGCACCTCAATCAAATAATACAATGGCATTATCTGACAGTGTGTAAATAGGATATAATTCGACTTAGAAATTTCACATTTAACATAATTAAAGCAAATACAGAATAATAGAATTGATATAATATACGGGTTCTAATTTAATAATTCATATTCCAATTCTATAACTAAACCATTAAGGTAAAATCCCCATCCCAACATTAACTTCACACACATACCCACTCATCCTAACATTCCAACCTAAATTTTCTGAGTTCAAGTCCCTCAACCTAGAAATGAAACCATCGATGGATTTACCATAGTTTTTGGAAACTTGCGAGTGATTCAAAAAATCACAGAAGTCCGTTAATAGATTTCTGCCTCCAAGCTTCCAGACCAAAACCCATCTTAACCTACCCACTCCTAACCCTATCCTATCTCAACCTATACTCTGGTAATTATCAATCCTCGAAGTATACAGAACCTAACAAACATGGGCTCTAATACCACCTGTAACAACCCCAACCCACCACATGGGCTCGGAGTGCTACTTTAGTGACGTCGGTGTACCTGATACCTTATTCATCAAATATAAAACACACATACGCAGCGTAAAAAAAAATATAAAATCCTCAAATTACATTACCAGAGTTTTAACTATCTTTATACACAAATATATCCATTTCCACATAATTACATCCTATGAAACTAAACAAAAATAAAATCTCTATCTACACACTACCTACATAAAATTTACACCACTAGCCCCGCTCCTCTAGCCTGCTAGACCCGATCTCTAGGATTCCCTGAAAAGACAGTTTGTAAAGTAGGGGTGAGACATAGCTCAGTAAGGGAAAGACTAAGTTAATGTTAGTGTGTGGCTAGCATGCATTTAGTATACAGAAAATAACAAGTTCACTAAATAAATAAACATATTTATGAAAACATTTTTATTTTACACTCACACACACAATTAGCCGAGGATAGGGAAGATTACTCACCCATACAAGTAGCTTCCCTCTGCTCTAGTATCATTACTGCTACCAGGGCACTCACTTTTCTCAGTAAACCCTCAAAATTATCTTATTAATTAACCGTATTCACATAAATTAACAGATATGCATATAAGACACTCACTGTGACAAACACGCCATTTGCTTTCCCCATGGCACGGGTTGTGCGACCCGAAAGTTGGACTAAGCCTAAGTGATCAACCCAAACATAGTCAAATACAACATCCTTTGCAAACACATTTGCAAGCATCCACAACAAAGCTGCAGGTCCAACACCCTTACTTCAACCTCACGCAGGCAGTCGACTGGACTCCCTACACTTCTATCCAGACAGTGTGGGTGCACATGGTCTAACTAGCAACGGTACCGTGCTCAGAATACACTGGTCCCTAGAATTCCTAAAGCATATCATGCAATTTAGATAATAGAAACCACCATTTAAAATATCAATTCACATATATTTCTTATTATTCCAAAAACCTGGCCTTCGACCACAAAATATAATCTGGCGCATAGCCATCAATTAAAACTCGGCCCTCGGTTGTCAAATAATAATCCTGGCCCTTGGCCAATCAAATAACACTCGGCCATTGGCCGTTAGTTCAAACTCCTTCATTTAATAAATAGTTCCAATATTTTCACAAGCATTTCCAGTATTTCTCAAAAAATTCAGTATTTCACAGAAATCTAAATATACAATAATTCATACAAATTAAATCATCTACCACATGATTTTCCATATTTTAACAAATCCATATAAACAAACAATCTTTCCACTGTTCTTTTTATTCAAAAATACCATACCATATATCCTAAGTTTGTAAATTCATTTCGAACGGTTGGTTTTCAAAATAGCCTTTAAATTCTCAAATGAATAAATAAATAAATAAATAAATATTTATATAAACATAACAATTAAATTGATTCAAGTTTTATAAAATTACCGACTTAACTTAATCCCCTTACCTGATTCCCGAAAAAGCCCGATAACACCTCGGCCTATACCCCAGGTGTTCAAAAACCCCTGAACCCTGAAATTTAAATTTCACCATAGTATTCATCATAATTCCTAGAGTAACTTTCCCTAAAATTTTCCTAAATTTTGAATACCCTAAATAGCCTAATAAAAGTCTAAATTATCAAACTTACCCCCGATTTAGGATTGGTACCCCAGAACTCCAATTCGAAAACCCACTCCAGCTAGATTGTAGAGAATCTCCCATGAGTCTTCTGACAATTTATGTTCGTTAATGGGGCTTATAGTTTAAGAGAAATTGAGGTAAGTTTGAGATTTGGCCTTACCCCAAGAGATATGCCTACGCCGCTCCCACAACAGATCTGCTCCAGTAGAAATGTCGGTGGTGACGAACAAAGCCCAACAGTATTTTTGAATTTTTGATTGGTTGAATAACGAACACGAGATGGAGGAGAGTGGGAGAGAAAAGATGAGGAGACGAGAGAAATGGAAGACAGACAAATAGAGAGAGAGAGAGAGAGAGAGAGAGAGAGAGAGAGAGATGTGAGGCGCAGGATTGACTCTACAATCCAATTTGAAATTGGATGTAGAGAAGCTTCCTGAAGAAGCTTTATATAACTTACTTTAAGATAAACTTACATATATATATATATATATATATATATCATTATAGTATTATATTAAATTTTAATTTTTTTTTTAGGATTACTACAAAGCAGATCTTGTCGAGCTGCCTCATGAAGCACTTTTGAAGAGCAAATCTTGCCGAGCTGCTCCTCGGCTGGACCGTCGTTGGCCTCACGAGTCGTGCTCGTCAGTTGGGCCTATTTTGCCTAACGAGTCGTGCTCGTTTGCTGGGCTGTTGTTGGCCCCACGAGTTGTGCTCGTCAGTTGGGTTTGTTCCGCCTAATGAGTTGTGCTCATTTGCTGAGTTGTTGTTGGCCTCATGAGTCATGCTAGTCAGTTGGGCATGTTTCGCCTAATAACTCGTGCTCATTTGTTGGGCTGTCGCTGGCCTCACGAGTCGTGCTCCTCAGTTGGGCATGTTCCGCATAATGAGTCGTGCCCATTTGCCGGGTTGTTGTTGGCCTCACGAGTCGTGCTCGTCAGTTGGGCCTGTTATGCCTAATGAGTAGTGCTCATTTGTGGAATTGTCAGTCTATCAGGCTCGACTGGGCTTTTCCCATTTGATGAGATGTTCTCATTTATGGGGGGTGTCAGTTTGATGCTTTTTTTGAGGCGATGTTGTAGTCCTTTCGAGGCGCCGTTTCTCCTGCAGAAGTGTAATAAATGTATGTTTAAACCAACTGTACCTTGGGAAGTCACGAATTCTTGGTATTGGCGTCACGGTAGAGTGTGTACAAAGATTTTCGTACGTACGGGGATTTTTGTGTCCTTTCCCTCGAGACGCAATCCCTTTTCAACAGATGAGGTCTCTCGAGATTCCAACTTCCTTGGGGATCCGTGCAGCCTATTCTCTATAAAGGAAGGGGCCCCTTCATTCACTTCTTATCTCATTCAAAGGGGTTCCTACTTGTCGTTAGGTACGTTCTCCTTTGGCCTGTAACGACCTCAAATTCTCAATATATAATGTAACAAATTAAATGAAAAAGTCAACCCGAACCCGTGGGTAACGGGGACACCTGTCAATCACAGCGGAAACCTAAGCAGCAGCAAGCATAAAATCTCGAACATCCAATCATAAAACATAATACCAGAGTTTACTACATCATCAAAATACTGTTACTATATACAACCTCCAAAAAGTCAAAATAACACTAGGATCATATAACAAAAATCTCTTGATCATAGTTCAACGCTTACCCTTCTAGTGGGGAAGCTCCAATCACTCAACGGCGGCCCTAACCCGCCGGTCTCTCTGGGTTTCCTAAAAATCATTTAATGTTTGGAGGTGAGACACTTCTCAATAATGGAAAATAAACTAAATACAGTTGTGTGGCAACATGAATATTTAATGTAATTATACATATACAGTACATTTCATATATTTGTAGACATTTATCATAACATACTGAATAATCATATACTTTCATAATTGCTGATAAATCATATCGTATGTAAACATCTGTTATATTGATAATACTGAAAACATACCCAGGATGAATAACTAGCTGGTGTCATGTATTACCCCCTTATGACGGGTTGTCCAGCCAGAAGGCGGGACCCGACAATGGTTGGCCACCACTGCCGAGTCAAATATGTCTGTAAGTACGATGGGCCCGCCACACCTTGGTCCGGACTACCAGGTGGACGTCCACACTCTACTGAAAGCCACATCGACTATCCATCTTCCACCCCCTCGTGGGGTAGTTAGCACTAATTTGATCATAAACATCTGATTTATAAGCTACGGTACCGAGCTCCTGAACTGAACTAAACTAACATCCGGGTTTTGATAACATATAAACATGATCATATATATAACATAATTACGGCCTCGTGCTGAACATATCATAATTACGGCCTCGTGTCAAACATAACATAATTACGGCCTCGTGCCAAACATAACATAATTACGGCCTCGTGCCGAAAATATCATAATTACGGCCTCATGCCGAACATATCTACATATCATTCTGAAAATAAATCATTTATCATGTATTTCAAAATTATCATTTACTGCATTATTACGTAATCCTTGAAAACATGCTCTACTCGTAAAATCTTTCATATCATAATATCTTTCATGAAAAATAACATTCATGCCACACAAGTTGGGTAAATAATGTATTTCCATTTTTAAATCCTAGTTCTCGTACAACAGCAGTATTTTTCCAGTAACACACATTTTCTCAGTAATATACAAGAATCATACATATTTTCTGAACATTTCTTTGCTGATAATAATAATAATACGTGTGGAAAAATAACTGCTTTAGTTTATTCCCTTACCTGGCTACTGAGAAAGCCCCTAAAATATCCTGGTCTATCCCTTGTAGAATTTCCTGATCAATACCCTGAAACTGAAAACTTCCAGTATTAAACTTCAGTATTACCATGTGTGCATCATTTCCTATAACTACCATAACACCAAAATTGACTTAAAAAGTCTTACCTCAACTCAGGGATGATTTCCAACTTGCTTTCACCAACGATCCGCTCCGGCAGATTTGGAGAGAACTTCCTCAGGAGCGTCGTGGTAACTCAGAATGTGGAACCGACGTAAATCCGGCCCAAAATCGAAGAGAGAGAGAGAGAGAGAGGACTGAAGGGAGGAGAGAGAGAGAGAGAGAGAGGACCGAAGGGAGGAGAGAGAGAGAGGAGAGAGTTTGCTTAATTTAGAATTAAAATTTTGGATTTTAGATACTTATAAAACTGGATTCGTCGACGAGCCACGTCATTCATCGACGAGTCCTTCAATAATTTCGTCAACGAAATTCAGTCGGTTCAAAACCTCTCTCGGTATCTCTTCATCGACGAATCCCCTGTATTCGTCGACGAATTCTTTAAAACCCTTGTCGACGAATCACTTGTATTCGTCGACAAAGTTGACTTCCTCCTTCTGTTACTGTTTCCATTTCCTTTCCTCTTTATTATTTAAAACCCATTATTATTCGGGTTATCACACCCCTCTCCTTGCTTTTATCCGTCTTTGTGTTGAATTGCATGTTTGTTTTGTTGTTCTTCATGTTCTTCACTGTTCTTGCTAGAACTTTGCTTGTTTGATCTTCTTTTGTATGGTAGCTTTACTGTTTTCACGCAAAATTTATCCATTTGATCTATTTTGACATATTTTCTTCCTTGTTTTTGTGGGAGGCTTGCCTATTTGATCTGTTTGTAAAATATTTATCTCATTCGTTCCGTATTTTGCTTTCATGATGGAGTCTTCCTCGCAACCAGTGAGGGCTCTAACTACTATAAGGAGCGCTTGATGTGACTTGACCCTTGGATATACAAAATATTCGATACTTTTTTGTCATCCCCTCTAATATTACTGTTAGGTTGCCCGCCAGCTTGGAATCAACTATTGGTTCGAGCTCTAAGGAGCATTGCCTGTACACTGACTATTTGGATCTAGGTCTTAGACTCCCTTTTCCCTCATTTATTTTTACAGTGCTACGTTTTAACCAAATAGCCCCATCGCTACTGGTTTCGAACTCCTACCTTTCACTAGCTTGTTTAGCCGTCCTTCTTCTCTGACTAGGTCACCAGCCTACAGTGCCTCTCTTTCGGAGTTGCTTCCAAATACGGACGCATTCTGTAGAGAAGGCGCTGTATTATTTCAACTTTTTGTCAGGTTATAAACTTTTTACCCTAGGCAGCTCTTCCATACACAATTGGAAGTCTCGGTACTTCTTCGCCTCAAGAGAGTTGAACTATACGAGCTCTCGTGTTTGTTCTGCTCCTTTAGATGGTGACATCTTCTTCCCTACCTCCCCCCCCCCCTTTTTTATTTTATGTAGGGCTGCGTATGGGATACCTAATTGCTTACTTGTTTTCCTCTCCCCTTTTGTTGTAGTTCGGGTGTGCCACATTCTTTCGAGGCTCTCTCCCGATAAGTAGGCCATTTTGAAGGAATTACGAGCCCTTGGTCAGCAGGGGATTGTCCATCACAAGGAGCTACTCAAGGAGCGAGTCCTCGTGCAGTGGGGGATCAGCCCCGTTTCCCTAAGTCTTGTCTTGCCTTTGATTTCCATATATGTACTTAGATACTTTCGCTTTATTGGTGTTTTTATCCCCTCTTTGTACTTTTGCAGATATGAATTTAACAAATTCAAATCTCTCATGGGGGAAGCCAAGAAGCAAAGAGCGAGTAAGAGCAGGAAGAAGAGAAGGGAGCTTGAAGGAGAATCACCTCAGAGGGATGCCCCTGCTGTAGGTGACAATGAGGCCCCCGCTGGGGAAAACCTTGCGGCGGCACCTCCACCGGTCCCTGTGGCTTATAATGAGGTGATTTTTCATAAGCGGGGCCATTCTGCTTTCGCTCTACGCCGAATGGTCTACGTGGAAGACTTCGTGCAGGTTCAGTATTCTCTTCCCGATGTGCTTTCGGCGAAGATCCGGCACACCTCTTATCAGGTACTGGATCAGTTTATGCTTCTCAACTAGTTTTTTTTTTCTTTCTTTTTAGATGGAGTTTGGCTAATCTGTTCTCCCTTGTATTTTCTTTTCAACTAGCGACAATGACGTTGGCACAGGAAGAGAAGGTTGTCGAGATGTACCGCCAGACTTTGGATGAGCGGAAAAAATATGTAGTCGCTCAAAACGAACTCTATGATGTCGAGAACCGAGAATGGGCCCTCTAGTTGGAAATCAAGCGGATATGTAGAGAGGAAATTCCCGCTGCCGCCACTGTTGATGTGGCACGAGCTGCAGTAAAGCAGTACAAGGACTCTTTGCAGTTCGTGATGGACACCCCCAAGATTTATCGAGTGGGGTTCAGGAGGTGTTGGGAACAAGTGAAAACTAAGCATCCTGATCTTACTTTGGACGGTGTGAGTTTGCACGGTTATGGATGCGAGAGTCCAGACTCTGCGGAGGAGATGGACAAGGAGGAAGAGGTGGAAGAAGAGGAAGCTAGAGAGGGAGCAAAGCGAGCTAGTCTGCTGAAACTTCATTTGTCATTTTGTTCAACTTTATTGAAATAGTACAACTGCTGTAATTGGAATTTTATTACTATGTCGTACGAAACACTTATGAATAGTATTTTTTTTAACATATCAGAGTTCCACGTATTATTAATCTTCTTTCCTCCTATGTCCTCCAATTTGTATATCCTAGTTTTATCTCTGCTGTAACTCGGTATGGACCTTCCCAGTTTGACTTTAGCTTGTCCGAGCCTGAGTCTTGTATGCCATTTCGCGTCTTCTTCAGGACCAAGTCTCCGGGCTAGAAGTTCCGCATTCTTACTCGATTGTTGTAGTATTTCGCCACCCTTTGTTGGTTAGCCGCGATTTTTATGCTAGCCTGATTCTATCTCTCCTCCACCAAGTCTATTTCCACCCTGAGCTCTTCATTGTTGTCTTGCTCGTTGAAGTATTTCCTTCGCCAAGAGGGGATCCCTACTTCTGCGTGTATGACTGCTTCTACACCAAAAATGAGCATAAATGGGGTTTCCCCTGTCGCCGCTCGTTGGGTAGTGTGGTACGCCCAGATAATGGAGGGGAGTTCCTCTGTCCACCTGCCTTGCATGGATTCGAGCCGCGTCCGCAAGCTGTACAATATTGTATGGTTCATGTTTTCCATCTGTCCATTGCTCTGAGGGTGTGCCACTGACGCGAACAGGTGTTTAATGGATAGGTCTGGACATAATTTTTTGAAGCGCTTATTGTCAAACTATCTTTCGTGGTCGGTGATTATGGCCTACAAAATTTTGAACCGGCAGACCACTGATATCCAGACGAATCGTGTGATGTTTCGCTCGGTTATGTGGGCTAGGGCTTCGACCTCTACCCACTTAGTGAAATAATCAATTGCCACCAACAAGAATTTCCTTTGACTAGTTGCCGGAGGCAGAGGTCCCAAGATATCTATTCCCCATTGGGTGAAGGCACAGGGGCTGGTCAGAGGGGAGAGGGGATTGGATGGCACGTGTGGTATTCTCGCGCACCTCTAGCACCTGTCACATCATTTGACGAGCTCGATCACGTCCTTTATTATTATGGGCCAGTAAAATCCTTGTCGCAAGGCTTTGTGAGTTAGGGCCTTGTTGTCTAGATGATTTCCACATACCCCTTCGTGGATTTCCCTTACTATGTACTCTCCTTCCTATTTACTCAAGCAACAAAGGTACGGTAATGATAAAGATTGTATGTACATCTCTTGGTTTATCAGTGTGTATCTCGCTGCTTTCCTTCTCACCTTAAAAGACTCCTTGTTATCCCCTAGTAGGGATCCATCGCAGAGGTATTGCAATAGAGGTGCCCTCTAGTCCCCCTCGTTTATTTTAGGTTCCAGCAGGTTAATGCTACACTCCTTGTATGAGGGTTTTCCGACCCGCTCTAGGTAAATAGCATCGCTCCATTTCGAGCTGGTTGTTGGGGTCAATTTCACGAGGGCATCAGCTTTGGCATTCTCGGGCCTTGGCACACGCTCTATATCGAAATGAATGAAGGCCCTTGTGTATTCTTAGGCCTTGGCCAGATACTTTTTCATTTTCTGATCCTTAGCCTCAAATTCTCCTTTCACCTGCTCTACCACCAACTGGGAATCACTTGACACTTTGATCTGTGCTACCCTCAGTGCTTCTGCCAGGTGCAGACATGCTAACAAGGCTTTGTACTCAGCGTCATTGTTCGTTGTTGAAAACTCCAGCTTTAGTGCATAAAGAGTCTCGGTACCATCCGGTGCCGTGAGGATAAATCCTGCCCCTCCTTCGACTACGTTTGATGACCTGTCAACATGTAGTGCCCATGCACCTGACTTTCCTGTTACTTCGGGGAGTCTTTCGGTTGCAAAATCGACGAGCACCTGGGCCTTGATAGCAAGCCTTAGCAGGTATTGTATGTCGAATTCACCTAATTTAATGGACCACTTCGTCATCCTTCCCGAGCTCTCTGGCCGCTGAAGAATCTGCCTCAGTGGTAGGTTGGTTAGCACAATTATCTTGTGGGCCTAAAAGTAGGGCCGTAATTTTTGTGTAGCACAAATGATGGAGAAAGCTACCTTTTCAGTCGTAATGTAATTTTTTTCGGCTCCGCTCAGCACCTTGCTAGTGTATTATATGGGTTGATGTTGCCCACCTTCTTCCTGGACTAGAACTGAGCTGACCGCATTTGGCGTTGACGCTATATATAAGTATAGGTCTTCTCCCGTCTTTGCTTTCGTTAACAGAGGTAGGGAGCTGAGGTACTGTTTGAGCTGTTCGAAGGCTTTGCTCTGCTCCTCCCCCCATTCAAATCCTCCTTGCTTCCTTAGCACTTTGAAGAAGGGTAAGCCTTTGTCACGAACCTGTTGAGGGAGGCTATCCTTCTGGTTAAGACTTGGATCTCCTTTTTCATCCACAAAGCCTCCATTTCTAGCAGTGCTCTTATTTTGTCCGGGTTGGCCTCTATACCTCTGTGCGTCACCATAAGTCCAACCGTCTCCCTCGGATCTTCGCAATGCTTCTCTGCTTTTAAGCTTTTTACCAACATGTCGTCTATGTATGCCTCCATAGTTTTTCTGAGCTGATCTTTAAATATCCTGTTCACCAACCTCTGGTACGTGGGCCCCGCATTCTTTAATCCGAAGGGCATCACTTGGTAACAGTATAGCCCCCTCTCGGTGATAAAAGACGTTTTATCTTCGTCAGCTTGATGCATGTGGATTTGATTGTACCACAAGTAGGCGTCCATAAAGCTGAGAAGTTCGTACCCGGAAGTCGAATCTACCAGCTGATCAATTCGGGGAAGAGGGAAGTTATCCTTCGGACATGCCTTATTTAGATCTGTGAAGTCTATGCAGGTGCGCCATTTTTCGTTCGGCTTCCTTACTAGAACCACATTGCTTAGCCACTCCAAGTAGTTCACCTCCCTGACGAAGTTGGCTTGAATTAGCTTTGTCACCTCCTTATCAATTACCTGGATTCGCTCCATCGCAAAACTCCTTTCCTTCTGCTTCACGGGCCGGTGGTTGGGGTCAACCTGCAGTCTATGTTCTATGATGGCAGGATCAATGCCCGGCATGTCTTTGGCCGACCAAACGAACACGTTCGTGAATTCGTTTAGCAGCTTGCTTAGCTTTGCTTTCAAGGTGTTAGGCAGGCGACTCCCGACCTGCACACATCTCTCCTGGTGGCCGTTTAGAGGCACGTGAGTGATGTCTTCATCTACTGTGGTGATTTGGGGATATTCCCCCCTCACTTCTAGATCTTCCACAATTAAGGTTTCTCTCGCCTCCATTTTTCCTTTTAAGGACATAACGTAGCAGTTTCGAGCTGCCGCTTGATCTCCCTTAACCACCCCTGTCCCGTAGGGCGTAGGGAATTTCATTTAAAGGTGGTACGTCGATGTTACAGCCCGAACTGCATTAAGCAAAGGGCATCCTAATATGATATTGTATACCGAAGGCCGGTCGACCACCAGGAACTCTGTCAGCGAAGTAACTTGCTGTGGGGTCGTCCCCATTGTCACTGGTAGTGTGATCGTCCCTATGGGATGAACTACATCTCCACCAAACCAACCATGGGGGTTGATATTGGTTTGATTCGTTCCTTACCAATCTTCATTCCTTCCAGTACTGACCAAAACATAACGTTTTCCGAGCTCCCGTTATCTATCAATACGCGTCTAACTTTGTAGTTCACTGCCAATAAAGAGAGTACCTGTAAAGACCCGAAAAATTTAAAAAGATTAAAATAATTTGAAAAAAAAAATAACAGATAAATAAATAAAAGGAATGACGTGGGAAAAGAAAAAAAATTAAATTAAAATAAAATTAAAATTAAAGAAATTAAATTAAATTAAGATAAATTAAATAATTAAATAACTAGTTGTTAAATTAAATATTATTGTATTGGATTTAAAAATAATAATAATTAAAATAAGATATATATATATATATATATATATATATATAAGTAAGTTAATATATATATATGTAAAGTTAAGAATCTGATAGAAGAGATAAGAAGAGAAGAAAGAAGGAAGAAGAAAGAAGAAAGAGAAGAGTCAGAGCTGCACGCCCCCCCTGAAAATATTTCATGCGAGCGCGCCAACCACCTTCATCTCCGTCTCTCTTCTTCTCTCAATTACTCGGCGAGTTTGGGACGGATCGGGAAACGAAAGATGCTGTTGAAATCCTGGTTCCGCTGCTGACATTTCTACTAGAGCAGATTTTTCATGGGAATGGCTTAAGCACTGCTCCTGGGGAAAGGTAATTTTTTTCCATTTTCTTAATTTCGCCGTTAATATATGGTTAAATCGACGAACGGACACCACCACGGGGTCCTAGTCATCGTTATCGTCATTTTGATGGGGTTTTCTAGGCCCTACTCCAAAGCGAGAGTGAGATTTGAGAATTTGGCTAAATTTAAGGAGATAATTATTTATTGGGTATTTAAAGGCCTAAGAAGTATTAAATTAATATTTTATTCATGAATAATTTATTGGAACTAGGAACTTAATTTCAAGGTCCAGGTAAGCGCCGCAGGTATTTTTCGGAGTCCTTGTTGGCGTAGTTCAAGAAACCAGGTAAGGGGAAAAATATATATTAAATCATAATTTTTATGAATTTAATGAAAAAATAAACTGTGTTATATGTACGTGTATATGTTTCAATATGAGTAAAATGCCAATTGTTTAAATTATATTTTTTTCGAGTTCAGGACTGTTTATTAGATATGTATGTGTGAAAACGAACTGATGAAAGTAGAAAAATATTTTCAGAATATTTATGTAAGACATGAAAGGTATTTTTAATATATAAACATTAAATATTGGTTGGCTTATTTTACAGGTAGTGTATGAATTTTACTGTTAAATTGTGTGGCATGAGAATCTGTGCAAATATATGTTAAATATATGAGATGTAGGCTAAGTAAGTAAAACCATGAAAATAAAATATGATATGGACAATGTTGCCTGTGTGTGTTAATGCAATCATGTAAACAGCTGAAAAATGCTGGGTAAACAGCTGAAAGATGCTGGGTAAAATAGTTAAAAGTGGCTGGGTAAATGTGTCATAGCTGAAAGTGGCTAGGTAAATGTGTCACAGCTGAAAGTGGCTGGGTAAATGTGTCGCAGCTGAAAGTGACTGGGTAAATGTGTCGCAGCTGAAAGTGGCTGGGTAAATGTAAAACAACTGAAAGATGCTGGGTAAAACAGCTGAAAGATGCTGGGTATGAAATGAAATGAAATGAAAAGGGAAATGAATGAAATAGAAATGAAATGTGAAATGTGAACAATGTAAAATGGGAAAGAGTCACTTAAAGTGAAATATAATGCAATGTTAAGCCATGAATATGAACAGATGTGTATAATTAAATAATGATAGAAAGAATGATGTATTATGATATTAGAAGTATGTATGTACATAGAACATGTTATGATTGGGCAAGGCGTACCTTTCTCCTGAGGGCTTGCTGAGTAAGGCGAGTGTACTAGTAGCTACAGATGTGGCAGTAGCTGCATAACGTACTAGGGCAGAGGGAACCTACTTGTATGGGCGGGTAGATTTCCCTATCCTTAGGGCCTTTGCCGGTAAGCTATTGTTGAACGGTGTGAGTACGAGATTAATTTATCACTTGAGGGCTTACTGAGTAAGGTGAGTGCCCTGGTATGCTTTAGCTGCGACCTTTGGGTTGCCTAAGTATCAGAGCAGAGGGGTGCTACTTGTATGGGCGGGTAATTACCCCTATCCTCGGGAAATCTCGTGGGTTAAACATTTGCATGTGTTTGATTAGGATCAGGGAATGATTTTGAAAATTATGTTAAAGATTTTCAAATGTTAAATATTATGTTATATATAAACTCATGTTGACCACACACTGCTTTAATATATGGTTTCTTCCCTTACTGAGATGTGTCTCACCCGAATATAAATTTATCTTTTTTTCAGGATTTCATCGAGATCGAGCTTAGAGAGCTCGAGGTTCTATAACATTATTGGGAAATAGTAAAAGAAAATGGTATATTTCTATGTTAATTATGGGATGTAGAATATTTATTTTTATGCCTTTATGTTTTAAGGCTATTGAGTAAGGAATGGTTGTGAACATACTGAAATGTTTTGGAGATATATGTAATTATGGAAATGCAGGTGTTGCATGATTTATTATAGATTATAGTTAGAATTAGTAAACTCTAGTATTATGTTATATGGAGATTATGATTATGTTTTCAGTTGCGTATGTTATAGAATATGATTTAAGAGGATATGATCAGGTATAACGCACCGGACCAGGGTTTAAGGGTTTGGGGCGTTTCAGTACCAGTGTGTCGTCGTGTGGCTGTTGTACTCCTTCTTCGTCTCTGCTGTCAAAGATGATATCATCATCTTGTTTGTTTCTTTTGCTACTTGGTTCTCCTCTCTCTGTTAAGAGCACCTATTTAGCGTACCTTTTGCGAGCACCTCCGCTATCTCCTCCACTAGCAGATCCTCCGAAGATCACCGCAATTTCCTCTATGACCTGCTCTTCCTTCTTGTTCGCATTAGGTCTCCTTTGCTCGCGAGGTTCCCTTTGTGGATATTCTTTCTTTACAAACATTGATAGGTATCCCCTTTTTATCAAGGCTTCAATCTCATTTTTCAGTTGAATGCATTCCTCTGTGTCATGCCCGTGATCCCTGTGGAACTGGAGAAATTTGGACATGTTTCATTTATGTAAAGGGGTATGCAGAGGTTCAAGCCACGATACATACTCCTTCTTTCTTATCTGCATCAGTACTTTAGAACGCGGTACATTTAAGGGTGTATATGTGGAGAACTTACTGGATTTCCCTCTCACTTTAGGGCTAGAGAACAGCGTGCTAGTCTCCTGCCTCTTCATGGATCTAGAGGATTCTCCCATCTCCCAACAATTACTTTTCCTTTTCAACTCCATGCGATTTCCCCTAGTGTCCATCATTTCCTCCAGGTTGATTTATTTCTGCGCTCGGACCATCAGTTCTCCCATGTCAACCAGAGGCTTCTTCCCTAGGAAATGCAAGAAGCTTCCGGGCTGAAGGGTCATGGTCAGAGCTGCCAAGGCAACCCACATGTCTATGTTGCGGATCTCTAGGATCGTGGCGTTGAAGCAATGAATGAATTTCTTTAATGTCTCCCTCTCTCCCTGGACTATACTCATTAGGTGGGATGTAGTTTTGATGATCCTCTGGTTGCTGAGGAAGTGGCCGATGAACAGCTGCTCCAACTCCGAGAAAGAGCCAATTTATCCAAGTCGCAGGGTCTGGTACCAATCTCTGGCACTACCTTTAAGGGTTGCTGCAAAAGCTCGGCACATAATGGCATCAGGAGCGCCTTGCAGCTGCATCAACACCCTGAAGGTATCCAAGTGGTCGATTGGATCAGAGAGACCTTCGTACCTTTCAAAAGTGGGCATCTTGAATCTGCTTGGTAGTGGGGCCTCCATCACTTCTCTAGTGAACGGTGGCTCTAAGGACCTTAGAGACGCTTCCCCATAGAAGAGGTTGGTCTTGCCTTCTTTCATCATTTTTTCTATTTAATCAATTTTCTTGATTCTCTCCTCCAGCTCAAAGGACCTTTTTTGGTTGATATCTACGCTATTTGCGTCTTCTATCTTTTTGGCGGTGAAGGTTTTATCCTCACTCTCCTTTGGTTCCTCTGCTTTTTTGAGTGGATTGGGACTCACTGTTGTTGACCGGGGGGTATGTCCTTCCTGACTCTTTTGCTGTAAGAGTAGGTTGAACATATCCTTCATCTTCTTTTGGAAGGCAAGGAACTCTTCTCTGGTGACTCCCGAAAGTACTGCAGGCGTGGAGTGGATGGACAAAGGTGACTCTTTTTCGACGGGGCCAGAGCTAGAGCCGTGTGTGGTTGGCATTTTTTGAACGTCGTAGATCAAGAGCAAAAGATGAGTGCCTCTCTAGAGCAATTCCCATAGATGACGCCAACTATTGCAGGGTAAAATCGGTGATAACCAATGAGGCAGCTCCCCGACCTCCATTGACCTGAAATGGATAGAAACAAACAGACTTGGAGGACGCGGGGTGTACTCTGGGGGATCACTCCAACGCCTAAGTAAGAGGGATGCTCTAGAGAAGCTGAATGCAATAGTAGAATGGGTTGAATGACTTACCTTGGCCTCTTCCCTACATCCCTTCTTATAAGGGCTGGAGTTGACCCTTGGTTGATCCGTCTTTATTGTGCGGGGGCGTGAATCGCTCCCGGGTCATAAAATGTCTGTGTGCATCACTCGGCTATTTAATCTGTTGGCATGGATCTCTCCTCCTTTTTTATTAGATAAAAGTTGATTACTCTCATCAGTAGGTTTGAATTGGGGGGGTGCGAGCTAGGTGTTGACTTGCTCTTATTGGCTGGGTTATTTTGGGCATATCATAAGTCATCAATTGCTATTTTCGTAACCGGGTTGGGGATTATTAATAGTTTAGTGGATTCCCAAGACACCCAACATTACCCAATCACCTATGGTTTCTACCCTCCATAGGCATATTTTTGTAAAATATGGGCCACCGCATTTTGGTTTGTATCATTCCCCCTCCCCCCGTAATACTCTTGCATAATTCAAAACAAACTTTCGAGAGTAATAATTCGAACTTCCGTAAATAACAATAAAGGTCATTCCCCAATTAATTCCTGGCCCTCATCCCGGCAAGTAGGCCCTCTGCCTATTTTATTTGATACCCGGCTTAATCCGGGCCAAATTCAATTCTTAATGGGCTAATTCGAGCCAACAATTCTAGCCCCCAACTTTATCCTAGTTTGAGGCTACCCATATCGCTTAATCCAAGTTGTTGTTTGCTATAAGTAACTTCCATCCGAGCTATTTGCCTATAATTAGCTCAATCTGAACCATTTCTTACCCAATCGGCTTCACCCAATCATGGACCTAGCACCCAACTCCAACCGACCAAATTTGCAACATGACCGACTCAATCCAAGCTAGTTTCTCTAATAAATTGGCTCAATCCAAGCCGATTCTAACATCTATTGGCTCCACCAGCCTATGTCCTCAAAACACATTTACGAATTAGATTTGACATTGAACACACGATTAATTTGCCTAGTGCTCATTTGAAAGTATGATTTTTTGATCTTTAAATTTTAGATTGAGTGAATTTTGATATCAGCCAAATCAAAAATACTAAAGTCCCATAAATTTTAATTTTTATGAAC